>NC_136627.1:27472124-27804624 GCF_933228915.1 Telmatherina bonti | reverse complement strand
TTATGTGAATAGCATCTGAAACGAAGTAAAGGAAATTCTGCTAAGTGATCTCTTGATTCAGCAGGTGATGGTTTGATGTTTGCAAACTGCTTAGAGCTGCCCTGTTAGACCATTTTAGACTTAAATCATTATCTGGGGAAAAAGAAGATGCATTTTTCTGTGAAAACAGGCCCGTTTATCTTGTCGGGAGAAAACAAGGTGATGATGGAGGATAAAAAAAAAAAAGTTAGTGGCTTAGTTAGGTTGGAAGTCATTGTGCAGCTATGGCATATATGTAATTTTGTGAACGAGTGACTGGTAAAACTTTGACATAATAGAAGTAAAATCGATGCATTGGTTATTTCTGTTCCTCCAACTGAGGTCAGTTTGCTTCTGTTGCTTCACTGTACCGAGGCGTCCCACCACAGAGCAGCTCTTTACTGGGATGCTCCTTGGTTCCACCAGTTGAGGTGTTGGGAGAGAAAATAACGGCCAAGCTCTCATCCATGTTGGAAAAATGGCAAAAACAAAAAGGTAATCTAAAATAGATGTAATATAACTCATCCAAGAAATCATGAAGATGAAAACATTTCTATCAAAAAAAAGTCCCCTAAAGTTGCTCATTTTATTTTTAACAATAATTCCAGTGAATATTTGAATGGTTATATTTGGCAGATATGAGATGACTACCTTTTACAGTCAACCTCATGGTAAAAGTTTGGGTGTGTTTATGGATGAATTAAATCAGATAAGCTTCAGCTTTGTGTGTCTTTGCTCTTTTTCTTTCTTCCCATTTGAAGCAGCTTAGTAAGGTACAATCCTTCCAGACAAAGATTCTGAGAAACCTTTGCTCAGTATCCTCCAGCTGGACCTTTGCAACTCCATTTAATTATAGTTTAGAGCCTTCATCTCTTTAGCACAAGCAGCTTGTTCAGAACACAGCCATTTGTATATTAATCAGGCAGAGATGATGTGGTCACATCACCGCTGTGGCTTCCTGGTAGTTTTAGGAAAGATGGAAATGGTATTGCTCCATCATAGCTGCTACACGGGAAGTCCCACATTCCATGCTCAAATCCAGATTAAAACTCCTCAAACACTTTCTGATTTTCACTTTAAAACCTCTGGCTTCTAAACACATTTGAGCTTTACATTTATTTAAACATTTTACTTTTCACTCTCCATTTATAACCAGCAATCAATAAAAGATCATATATCAGGAGGTCTTGTACAATTATAACAAATCACATATAAGAAACTGAAGTATCAATCTTTGTGTAATCTTCAGTGAATTTTCTGAACAGAAATGAGAGCACAATTACCAAATGTTCTCATAGCCGTTCATTAAAAGCATCTACATAAATCAGAACCTGAATCATGCAAATTGTAGCATCACCAGAAATGAGCCAGTTGTGCAGACTGCTGAATGGTAGTCAGCACAAATCAATTTCAAATCTACAAGAGTAGCGTCAAAAAATTGTGTACGAGCTTTGTAAGAGCGTTGCCAATTAAGGAGATGATCTGTTTGCCAAATGAGCCGCTGCCAGGAGGTTTGACGCAACGTCTTACATCATGTCACCTAACTGCCATATGGTTTCAACATGCTCAGAGAAAACACATCCACTCCAATAAAACAGAAGCATCCAAAAACTTCCCCTCATCCAGCTCTTGGAAAATAAAATGGGATCCGTTTAAATGAGAATGCTTCTGAAGTGTTGTGATTGTTCTGATGGGGTAACTATGCTGATTACCCTCCCACCCCACCATCCGCTCTCATCCACCAAGTACTAGACATACTTATTACCATGATTGGTCCTTGCAAAGCACATTATTCAGTACACATGTAAGTATGAATATAAATTTCATTGCAACTCTGTCCTCAGGATCACAAGCTGACATAGTCCAGCATATATTCACCTTATGTTGGTGGATTTTTAGAAAATATAATCAGCTGCATGTAGGTAGGTGTGGAAGTTTATACAAGACATGATCCGTTTTGCCTGTTTTGTAAGACAAATTTTGACTTAAATTAAAGGTTAATCTGATATGGTTACACCTAAAGCCCTTCCAGTTTTCTTTTAGTCTAGAAAAATGAATGAATTATGCGTAGCTGAGAAAGAAAACATGCAAAATGCCATGGATGTTTTTTTTGTCTTGGCCTGCTGAACTACACAGGAACCTAATCACAAACTGATGTAGACATTGTAGAATATTTCTTTCTGATATGTTAAGGTGTGTTTCTTGGCTATATAAGGTTATTGCAATTAAACATCAGAATAAAAATGACCTGATTATCTCACTACTGGCTGTGCTATAACTGAGCCATCAGTGGGTTTCTCCACTTGGCATTTTTGTGAATCAGTGTGGCTGAGCGAAGAGGACTGCATGATTGTTGCTCTTAATAATGCTAGTCACTGCACATATTGGTAAACTGCAGGCATCGATGCTGTTTTGTCATTGATTGCTGCAGTGGTATGTTCATTTGTTTTAATGAGGTGCTTATTGGCTTGACATTTTCTCTGTCGGTACAGGAAAATATGAGCCTCCCATAAAGATGGGCATAAATTAATTCTGAAACTGCAGATAAGATCAGGCGCCTATGGCAAGTCGTCTTTCTGCCTTTGGCTTCAAGTCTTGTTGATCATAACTATCTTCTTAAAATCATATACCGCTTGGTCAAATGTTAGGCTTTGCATAATAACAGTGTTTTAAAACATATTTAAAGTTCCATGAAGGAGCACAATGTTGGAAAAGGCAGCTAAAGTTATATATAAATCTCTGCTGGCATAAATTAGGCTTATAATATCAAAGGCTTTGATACCTGGCGGGTTGAACATTAACATATATGCTGTGTTTGACATTTTTTTTAAAACTATTATGATGGTAACTACATGAGAAATAAGTTGCAGAGGACTCTGTAAGCTGTTTGTCAAGTTGGTGTGTGTGTGGTATTGATGTGTGCTTTATACCCAGTTCCACTGAGACCATACAAACTGAATTTCATGCTATGCTGTAGTGTCACGCAGGCGTTAGAACAGTCTCGCTGTGTAACAAGTCCCAGAAACAGAATCATCAGTCTGCCCTTAAATACAGTGAGGTGCTTTAGTACTGGCACCTTGTTCCCAGGATATCCTTAACCCTTTCATGTGTACTGGTCACCATGGTGGACATCTATTTACAAGCTTTTCTTCTTGTCTTTTTGTGAATGATGATAGTATATTTGTACATGAGTGGATGTTAGTGAGTCATCCAATACATTACAGTTTATTGAAGAATAAAAAAAAACAATTGAACATAAATGCATACACAAATGCATTTTTAACAAATAAAAAAAGGAAATTAGGAACTATATTTTTATAAAATATTTTCAACATGATTATATATAATTTTATAAAAAATATATAAAAATACAGTGGAAAAAAAACAACAAATCAAATCAATTTAGAATATCACTAATAAGCAAAAAAAAAAAAAAGATCATTGTATGTCTATATAGGGAAAATACTGTCTTAAAAAATGTTGCATGGTTTTTAACACATTCATAAAAGGGTGAAAGAATGAAGAAACACTGCTTGTCATTTAGCAGAATCTTGGGCCTCAGCCAGTAAGATGTTTCTTTTTGGCTTTCCATTTTTATTCTTATTAGCGGAACTTATTGTTTGGACCTGAAACTGTTCTGTGTGTGAGAAGGCGCGTCGCCCTGACAGAGGGAAAATTGGGCAGTAGCAGCAGTCCTGGGGTGCTCCTTCATCTGAATGTTTTTAAGATTTAAGGAGTGTTGTTTCCTCCCTGCGTCAGGCTGCTTGGACTACTGGCCCCTCAGAATGGCTCTGAGACTTCAAGGGTTAATGACTCAACAGACTCACATGTCTAGACTGTACATCTACATGGCAGCAGGACAGGAAGTGTTATGCTTAGGCTGTGGAGCCCCCACACTACCAGGAAATTTCAGACGAGTTAGCTATAGTTATATGCTGTCTTGTAGAAGAAGATTGCATGTTTTGCAGACTTTTATACCACATTTCCCTCATTTTGAAAATCAAACTAATTTAACTGATTAACTTGTTTACATGTGTCTTGTCTCAGATTTTCTGTTAATTTCAAAAACAAATTCAATATGCCATTCATACATTGCTCTTCATATTAAATAAGTGATACTTTTTCTGAATTTGCTGTGCCATTATGTTTACAAACTAGAGCCCAAGTGACACAGTATGATCCAAGCTAATTACAAATAATCCTAATGAATATGTGTACTTCATTTACAGTGAACGAAGGGATCAAACACCAGTAATAGTTAAGCATCAGTGGTCCCCAAATGAAACTGTGCTTAGAGCCTGATAAAGACCTGGACTCTGAGGAACATGCTGACCAAACATCGGTTGGGTAAATGCAGCAGGGGTTTATTTTATTTTGCTCTCCGCAGCTGTTCTGGTGAAAGAGAGAATGTGTGTGAACTGCAGATAGGAAAAAAATTGCACCAACAGTCAAAAATGTCAGGCAGGTAAAAGGCAGATTGTTGCAATAATTGTTACAATAATTGATCAAAATAAAAAGCCATTGTTGCTGGTGAGACGCAATGCAGATTGAATGTGTTGATAAAAACACATCTTAGGCTGCGTCTCTGTTTCCAGTTTAATTGGATTCCTAAATAAATAGTTTCGATTGTCCTCACAAGCTTTAGATTAGAAGCCCATGTAGCCAGTTTGTTCCGTCATCATCTCTGCTTGTCATGTCGAGAAGTCCTAAAAAACACACTTTGTGTCAGCAACAATGAAGGGTTTTCAGTTTTGTTTTCTTCCTTCCTTCTTGCTGCTCTCAGTGAGATTTTAGACTAAGGATGCATCAGCTTTGCACAAAAGATGAGAATGCTGTTTGTGTCTGTCGAATGTCTCAAGACTGTGTATGTTATTTGGTTTAAATACTTACATTCTGAGAAATTGTTTCTTTTTTATCTGTTATTCCACCTTAATCCTCTCTCATTCCCTAAAATGTTCAGGTGATCACCTGTTTTGGGAGCAGATGAGTTATTGTAATATTTTACCAGATTTTTTCCCCCCACCTTGTTTCACTTTACCTCTAAGTTTTTCTTTATTTCTTTATTTGTTTAGCGCAACTTTTCCTTTCATTCTTGTTATGTAATGTAAATCTATCGGGCTTCCAGCTCTACAGTACAGCTTACAGTAAAGCAGCTTAGTAACGGCTGTAGTAATAAATCATAAGTAAATGTCAAAATTATGGTTGACAGTTATGGTTTACTAGAAAACATTTCTGAATCCCCCCTAAGATGTTCTCTCCTTTTTTCTGCTCTGCTAGAGAGCTTCTTTCAGTCAACTGCTTGTGTCCAAAATCAATATAACAGCAGCAGTGCAAGCAATCTCATTTTGATATATAACAATACAGTACATGTATCCTTTTGACCAATATGCGTCCTGCAGCTTATTCTCCTTTTTTTTCTCTTTCTCGAAGAATCAGCAACAGGAGGGTGCTCTCAGTGGCGCTGCTAGAATATTTTTTCATGTACTCATTACGTTGAGATGGAAAAAAATATATATATATAAAAGGGAAAACATCAAAGGTTCAGCACGTCACTGAAATTACCATTCTACTATGGTTTCCAATATCAAAATAACTTTGAAGTTCCATGTTGCGCTTTTGTAAACCTCACAAAGGAACCAGCACCCCGTGCTTCATGATGTGCCGGGCTTCATTCCGTATGTACAGGTGCAGGTGACCTTGTCTACGTTCTCTTTAATTGGATGACCCATTGCTTTGAATAAAGGCTGTATCGCAAGTGAATGCTCAGGAGTGGCATCATCTCCGAGTTCACTGAAATGTCAAGGTAACAAATGATTACACAGTCCAAGGAAAGGAGCTAAAAGACTGCCGGAGACAGTCAGTTTTTTGGTTTCATGTGTTTGTTTCTCCTCGTCTCCGTGAGAGACGCACAACCTCCCTGAATAAAGTCAGAGCGCCATGTATGTGTTAGGTCAGTACTTCATCACTGGATTCTTGCGCATCATCACTCCATCCACCTTTCATATCTATCCTTTTTCCTCCCTCCCCCCTCTCTGTCTACTCTTACACCACTTTTCAGTCCTCTTTAGTCTCCATACAGACATTTTGAATGGTCCCTGAGGAGTATGGTTGGATGTGCTTTTTAGTTATGTAACTGGGCCTTTTATTGTACCGTTTGTGTCACACTTTCCCTCTCTCCTGTTTTTACTTTCTCATCTTCACTTTTTCACACTTAGGACATTATGCTTTAATTTAAAAAAAAACAAAAAACTGGTGGAGCTCCCTACAGACTTGAGTATGTGACCTCTTATGGGTCTGTCTGTGTACATTTGCATGTACCTCAAGGACACCAGAGGGATAGACTTTGCATCAGTTCAATCTCTCTCCCTTCCTTTCCCCCCCTGTGCATCTTTATCTCTGTACATCCTTCTGTCTCTGTATTTATAGAATTCCTCAGTGTGGAGTTGCACTTTTAGCATTTCCTTTTTACATTGTTATTCTCTGTTTCCTGAAAATGTCTCTTCTGTGAGTGCAGCACATAATCGCCTCATGTGCAATGGGAGTACAAGTGGAGCTCATGCATTCAAACTTATTTCTTTGAATTTATGCCTAAGTCTATTTTGAATTTAAAAAACAAACAAACAAACAAAAAAACAAAAAAAACCTTTAAAAAAGTTTATTTCTCTGTTTCTGCCCAAGATTCAGATCATATCTCCATGCCAAGCATGCTGGGCTGAGCAGAGAAGGGAAGAGCTTATCTTTAGAAGCGTCTACAATACAGTTTGTCTCAGTAGTCCAGCCCTCTGAGTGCTCAGGGTTATGTGCTGTGGTGACAGAGTAATTTGTTTCTTGTATCTGCACTACGCTCCATTTACGCAAACCTTTTTCAAGTCACATCTCGCCCACCAAAGTGAAAAGCAATTGGCTTCTTTACTTACTTCCAGTGGAACCTTCTCTTGTTTCTGGAATAAGATGAAAAGAAGGGGGAGTCAGGGAGAGTGACTTTGCTGCCTCTGGAGCTGACAGAGAGTTGCAACGGCAGATTTACATGCTTCCTGCTGGAGATGATATTTTGACATCCTTTTACAGATCCTCTGAAGATGAGGCTGAAGCTGGAGAGGCCACGCAGTCAGTCATGCGAATGCAGCGAAAATGGAAAAAAAAAAAAAAAAACCCACAAAAGCCGCTGAAAAACTAAAGCTGCTGTTAAATGAAAAGCAAAATTCTTTCAAGATTTCTTTTGTCCTGTTTGTTCAAATGTGTTCTCTTTATATCAATTTCTTATTTTTAATATTCTCTTTAGAGACTATTTTAGAGCCCTTTTTTTTTTTTATATTATCAAAATGACATCCACACACCACCATAAAACCCTTGCTGTGTCTCATGCTGTGCTTTCACCTCGTTGGCTGAAAGCTGTGTCAGTTCCATGTCAGGACTGTCTTCACCAAACACATCATGTCGAGATTGAAGTTAGGAAACCATTCCCACTGACTCATGGTTGTTTTTTGTTTCTCCATGCTCTGTGACTTTTAAAACTATAGTTGAGTCTTCCTGCAACCAGCTCTCTCACACAATCTGAAGAAACAGTGCTGCAGATGCGCTACACAGCCTTCAAGGTGCATCAGCTTCTGCCTTGCCAACTCTGTGGCTTTAATTTAAGCGGATACCCCAGAGCTATCATTTCACATCATTGCTTACAAGTCATTGTGACTGCATTTAACTGATAAAATCAACAAACTAATAATATAGAGGGAGAAGCCAAAGGATGTTTTCTGACAATCACTGATGTGGGAAAATTAAGGTAATGTGCAACATTTCTAAGAGGAGCTATAATTAAACAAGAACAGCATTTGCCAACAGTGTATTTTCTGAAAAGATGCATGCATGTCTGTAGAAGAAGAGATAACGCCGCTGTTTTGAGAATGTCTCCTCAAGCCAGCAGTGGCCTCAGCAAACACTCACTGTCTTTGCCTAATTGAAGTCCAGATTTTTTACCTCAAAATGACCCGTTTACTGATCAGTTTGTGGGGATTTTGTGTTGCGGTAGCCGTTGGGGAGAATTTAATGGTCTGGGCATGTGGGCAATACTAGACTGCTTATGCAATCTGTGGCTTCACCACTGAAGCAGGCAGAAAGTGTAATAAGGGCAGATAAGCAAAGGGAAAATGTCACATTTGAACCCACGGACACGTCTGCTGGTGGCTTTTCAGCAGGAAGCAAAGCGGTGGGACGGTGTGACACCAGGACTTACATGCACCCATCTAGGCCAGGTGGAGTTATGTCTGGGACAACATCTAAATCCCCTCTTTCATGCCTGCCAGCTCTGGATTCAACAACAACCCTTTAAGACTCAAGTTTTCTACCGCATGTAAGACAAAGACCACGTGACGATCCTATACCACATTGTATGCACTGACTTATCCTAATACACACACACACACACACACACACACACACACACACACACACACACACACACACACACACACACACACACACACACACACACACACACACACACACACAAAGCCCAGGATCTGGTGTCAGGGCCAGCAGCGCTTCAATCACTGGGGATTCCAAAAGACTTTCTCTCTCTCGCTTATAAATAAAATAGTGTTGTACAAAGGTTAAAGGCCTTCTGTAAAAAAAAAAGTTACAAGGGCATATGAAAGCTTTTATTTTGCAGAACATTTTATGTGAGGTAAAGACCAGAAATCAAAACGTACCAACTGTTGCCACAGTGATAAACTAAATTAAAAGTTGTTCCATAGATTTTGTTTCTTTAACTCTTAAACTTGTCCCATGACAGAACAGAGACTATATACAGTTATGTTACATCACCAGTTTAATATTACGACTTTGTTTCCTACTAATCAGGATTTCTAAGATGATTTGGCACCGCAAGCGCCTCTAAATATTTATAAAGCTTCGGTTTGTGTTGCAGGAAATGAAGCCAGTTAAATAAAACCAGAATGGTACAGTCTAAAACTTGGTTATTGGTTAAAAGAAATGAGTATGAAAAGGGTGTTTACTGAATAAAAGAATGATTATTATTTAAAAAGTAAATTATTTTAAGTTGTTTCTGTTTCTATATCTGATATTTTTTCTGATGAGCCAAATAGGAGACTATACATGGCAAAGCACTGCTGCTGTATATCACATAATATTTTCTTAATGACTTCTACTTCACTGACCTGTAAAACTTTAAATGATCTTCTTTTTCTGTGGTTTCCATGCCTGATATCAGAGTAAATTGTCAGCGTCTTACCCCCGTTTGCAGCTCCAGTGGAGTGAGCAGATTCAAAGCTCTGCACTCAGTCAACAGACTCTCGAACTGAATTGCTTTAATGAGCAATTAACCTTCTGTGGTCAACTGAGGTGAAATTTAAGCATCTGTTTGTGTAGAAGCACTTATTCCCAACAAGTCAGACTCGGAACTCGCTGCTATATTTCTGGCTGGAAAATAGTGGAAAGCGTCATAGTCCAGGCTCAAACAACATGCCAACCTTAGGCCCTTTCTTTAAACTAAATTTTTAACAATTTTCCATTCAAGTATTTCACAATGCTTGTGTGTATTTCTCCACTCGTTTTCCTGATGTTCACAAGTATCTTTTTAAAATGGAACCTTTTAATCTATTTTGGCCATAAAATCCCAAATTTGGCTCTCACAACCTTCATCATGCCTGTCTTCATACTGTCATGTAAAAGTCATTAGTCTATTTTTAAAAGGAGTGCATGCTTGTTTGTTCCTGAAATTCTTTTTTGTATAAAATGTTGCTTAAAAGGAAAAATATTAATAAAGTTCAACACTTAAAGACTGAAACAGGTGTTATGTTGCCCAAGTTACACAGATAAAAAAGAAAGTAAAATATTCCTTTTAGTATACCTGCAACATATAGAAATGCTCAGAATCCAACATAACAAAGCAGGAATTGCATCTTTCAGGTCTGAAGAACTGTTACTGAACTAGAGAGCCTTTTTGGGGGGCTTTGATTTTCCTTCTTGCAGGCTAAATGGGAACCCCCACATGGTACTGAAATTGGCCTTACAAATATTGACATAGCTGTCAGCCTGTCTAATCCATAAAAATAGCTTTCTGAGCCTACAGGGACAACATTTTTCATTTTTACACCTAATGACATGGCAGGTTCTTCTGGAACAGGCAGCTGCAGAACTGGAGGAATTTCTGTTAAAGCGTTTTTTTTTTGTTTTTTTTGGTTGATTTTTTTTTTTTGCAGGATAAGTCAGAGTTAGTCAAACGGCACCAATTAACAAGACCACCAGGCATTTTATGCCCTGTACTGTTTGACAAGATCCTTTGTGTATTTCTAGCTTCTGTTATCTCATAATAAACCCACCAAAACCAAAAATGTATCACGTTAACAAAGTTGTTGAAAGTATTCCTATTATAACTGGTACAAACGTCACGCACGCTCCACTTGTAAAGCTGAGCAAAGACATAAACCTTATATGCAAACACATTTCATATTTGGCATGGTTATTGTGACACAGAGACAATGAATGAGTTGAAATCACATTTCTATGCCATCTCTAGGTATGTTTGCTTTAGAAAACACTAAGTTCTATCCACAAAGCTGTCTGGTGAGAGTTCTTTAAAAGCAAGCCTCCATGTAATTAAACTCAGTGTGTTTTTGCTTTGAACCGTTATGACAGAGCACTCTGTTAATATAGTTTATACATGTTGTGCTTGTGTGTGTGTGTGTGTGTGTGTGTGTGTGTGTGTGAGCACCTATTGACTAGATCTCATCAAGCAGCAGACAACAGAGAGAGAGTAAACTGTCTGAATGGCAGCCCAGCAAGATATAATCCCCATTCTACTCTTTTCAAGGTATTGATTTGGCTAAATTGATAATAGCTTGGAATGGCTTTTCAGTGGACTATTGGATGAACAGAAATGGAGTGGTAGCATTATATAACAGGTCATTAGGGTTGGGCAGAGATATGTCCCTGCCAAGACGACAAGTGAACAGAGGCCTGTCCTGAGCAACAACTGAATGATGAGGGCTGAACAAACCCATGCAGACTCGTCTCTTTTAACAGCAACAGCTAACACAGATGGATGATGTGTGTGGCTAAAAAACCCTGAAGCAATTTAAATCAGAAACCTGTAGAACATCGCAGCTCCATCATAACATCGCCACACACACGCACAGTTGTTGATAACTTCTCATGTCCAGAATTACTGTAATTTAAATCAGCACAGATAAAAGGCTTTGAAGTTGCATAGCAACTCTGACCAGCACTGCTGACCAGTGGGAGTCTTTGGACTGGGCTGCCTTTGTTACTGTCAGACTCACCACAACTATTCCACCACTGAAGAAGAAAGATGCTGCCAAAGCTAACATTTAGTTATTGCAACATCACTTTGTATCAGTCCAGTGACTTTAGGATTATGTGGAAATGCATGAGTCCCCACTTTGTTTTTTTTTTTTTTTGTTTTTTTTTTGTTTTTTTTAAAAGTAAAGGTGAGGTAATCCTGCAGCTGTGATGTGCATATGTTGCTGGCAAAATAACTATGCCACAGGACACAAGGCAATAACATGTACCTGTTGGTTGATGCAAACACAACTGAGAGCTTATTGATATGTGAGCGTTGTCACATTGAGGTGGACGTCAGTATGGACCTCTGGAAGGAGAAAATTACAGGTTATACAGTATGTACCCCAGCAGCAATACCTGCAGTTGTACTGAAACAGCAGCAAACATCGTGGACAAAGAAACAAGAACACAATGCAGAAAAAAAAGGAAAAACAAATAAAACAATGTGAAGAAGAAATGCGGGGATATAAAGGAACAGCTTAAGGCCCAAAGCCTAAAATGTTATACGGTTAAATTATGGTTCTGCTCAGGGTTGGACATGTGGCTGCAAGTGGATCTGTTGTGCGACTGTGTAGTGATTTTTCTTTTATAAGTGTTATCCACTGCTGACTATTAGCACTGAGAAATGTTATAGTTTAAATATACTGAACTGATAAAAGTGTGTATGACTCAAATCTAACCAGAAAATTGTGGAATCTTTCAAGTAGCAGTGATGTAAAATCTCTGAAAGAAAACATGAAGCCAGTGGTTGATACGTTTTTTTTTTTTTTTTTTTAATGCGAAACAAACCTCACTGATTGATTAATTATTTAGTTTCTTCCTGAAAGTGGTGAATCACAGAACCGGGACAAAAAAGTGAAAATACTCCCGTTGCTGTATCTTTAAGTAGCGCAATCGAGACTAGTGATCCCTTCACAAAATAACAATGCTTCATTTGTCAAAAAAAATGTTCTGAGCTTTAAATTTAATGCCCTTTATCGGTGGCTTATATTTGCTTTGCAGACACATTCAGACACAAAAGCAAACACTAAGTACTGCTCAGTATTAACACATAAAAAAATCAGCGGACTTGGTGAAGCTTGAGTGCAGTGAAAACATGGCATTTGTTTCCTGTTGCAGAAAACTGGGCAGAAAATATGCCTTTGTTTATTTTTATTTCAGTCCAATTAAAATTAGCATTGTGGTTAGTGCATATCATGCCCTGCTGACCCCTTACAGCATAAAGACTGAACACTGGAAATGATGAGTGGCAGAGAGAAAACCTCTCACCTGTGGGTTGCAGGCCTCTGTCATGCTTAACGTATGTATATGTGACACATGCTGACAAAATGCTTAGTTCGCTGTGGGGGTGTGGAGGAACATTTGACCTGATCTCTGTCAGCGGTGCTGACTGCTCAAAATGAACATCTCTTTAAGTTCCTCAGGTGCTCTTTTGTGTGCATTTCCAATGATATGTGGATTACGGGAAAGATAGAATAAACTCCATGTACCCCCCCCCCCCCCCCAAAAAAAATCTTCAGATTTTAGTGTTGGATTATGAAGAAGACATTTTATCATTTCATCAAAATGGAAAAATAACCATTTATCCAACTATCAAAAGGTTTTACTTCTTGAATAAATTATGTACTGGTACTGAA
The DNA here is from genome assembly GCF_933228915.1 of Telmatherina bonti. Lineage (NCBI taxonomy): Eukaryota > Metazoa > Chordata > Actinopteri > Atheriniformes > Telmatherinidae > Telmatherina > Telmatherina bonti. The sequence goes on along the minus strand of NC_136627.1, from coordinate 27,791,650 downwards.
TGGATTTGTCCAGTTTGCATTTTGGGACTGAAAATATATGATCAATAGTGTCAGGAGTATATTTGCTAAAGATTTCGAACTTCACTTGTTTTCCTCTCTTTTCCCATGATTACTAAATAATAGACTCATTATCCCTAAAAAAAAGAAAAAAAAAAAAGAAACCTGAGTGGTACAGACTGCAGTGCAGCCGGTGAGGGAAGGATTTCTTCCCAACTGTTTCAGTCTCTTTCTCCATCCTTTGGCGACATCAAATATGATTATTATTATAATCTCATATATTTGATTGAGCAAATTATTTTAGTTGCGAGGCATTAAGTAAAAAAAAAGACTTAATGGCCTTGTATGAAGTCAAATCAAAAGACACTTTTCTTTGTGATCAAGCCTTTTAAGTTTCACTCTTTTTAAATCCAGAAGAGTGACCAGTCATCAGCATATATTTAGAAGAAAGAGGGCCTTTACCTGACTGTCGAAACACACATGTGCTGTGGAGGACAGCACAGGCTGATGATGACATTGGTTAACCTCTTATCACTATAAAAGAAAAAAAGGTTTTTGTCTGAAAAGCTTGGAGAAGACTGAATTAGTGATCATTTCAGAAGACTTGCAAAAGCAAAAATGTAAAAAAACATACAAAGTTGCCTTTCTAAACCTTTTCAATTATTTTAAATGCTTTAATTTTTAAAGTTTGGATGGAGAATAAATCATTCAATCCAAACTATAGTAGGAAATTGTGATTTTTTTTTTGTTTTTTTTTTACATCCATCCTTTATCAACACTTCATTAGCTAACTGATAAGGGGGGAAAAACATGAAGCAGCTACACTGAATTAAGGATAAATGAAAGAATATGATCCAACAAAATCACAGTGGATGTCAAATGTTTTTGGGATAGATATTTGAGGTAATCATGTTTTTATTGAACTTCTCAGTATCAGCCGATCTGCTGTTACAGCCTTGTCAGCATGACAAACGAATAATAATGACTGGTTGAAAAATATAAAATATGTTTTATCTTGACGCTGTTTTTATTTATATTTTTCTGAAACAAAGGAATCACTTTCAGGAGATCGGCTGTGATATTCTCCTGTTCAGCGCTGATGATTCCTAAATGCAGAATTCCAAGGGATGGTGGATCTGTGTGTCACACACCTAAAAAACCATTACTAACAGGGAAGATGAGTGGCCTGAACTGGTGCAACAGGAGTTTTTTCTAAAAGCTTCTTGCTTGTGTAGTCACAACAATTATGACATAAGCATCCTGCATTTTGATTTATTCACATGTATAAAGGATAATCTGAGGATCAAACTACCAGTCGAAATAAGAGACACACTAAGAGATGAACAGCTGGAAAACAAAAAAACTGTTTACACACCATATAAGAATCGGTAGGTCAGTATAATATGTGGCAGGAAAATTGATGATCAAAGTTTCAACATGTTCTCATGTTTGTAGTACAGATATGTGTGTGACAACGGTTGTACCACAATAAATTTTCAGTAATGTCCAGGATGCCTTAAAGCAGATCAAAGACTTTCTTGGAGCGCATTGTTAAAATGTCCATGCATCGCAGCATGTGTCACAACTCATTTCTAAAATCATTTTTCTTCTCCTCACTACGAAACAAAGGAATCTCCTCCTCATGTTTTTTATTGGGAGTATGTATTTTAGTGTGTGTGAGAGATGGAAAAGCAGAGTAAGTCTGTTTGATCTGAGGAGTTTGAAGTTAATTTACTATGATGGGGCTACAGAGTACACATGAAAAGAGGGATGGACAAGAAACACAGGTGGTTTTTATCTTTTTTCCCTCTGGTTTTTGATAAAGAGCAAAATCTTAGACCTAAATTACCTCTTTAAACCAAAGTATCAGTTAGTTTTAAATTTTCAGTTTCATCACATGTAGCCCGGGGACGGACCTGAACATGTATCATCACTCACCGAACTCACCAACGAGACCAGAAGCAGTTCTCCCAGCTGCACTCAAAGGAACGCCGGCGTGCTTTCTGGTTCACATTTAGTACAAATTCATGGCATCTATGCCATCCTGAAATGTTCTGGGTTCTTTGATCAGAAACGTACTTTGATGGAAAAAGATCTGGAAAAGATGCTCCTACTGCACACTTTGCTGACTGATGTGAAGTGCTACAGTGGGAATCATTTGTGCATGTAACAGCTTTTTTTTTTTTACATTTTCAAAGTTGCTTCCTTGGTTTCTGTGGTGTAGAGATGAGTGTTGCGCAAAGCTGATGAAGAGAAATGGATTTTTTTTTTTACAGCTTCTGTGTTGAAAAAACTTTGCAAACCAAGTGAGATGGGATGCATGTTTTTCTCTCCTAAAGGTTTAACATCTTATTTTTAGCTATGAGGAAAGAAGAGAATGCTGACATGAGCGGCGTTACCACCAGTCCCCCGTGACGGAGTGGCACTCAGAGCTGCCTCGCTGTTGCTGTCAGTCCTGTGGATATGTGACGTGGGAGCTTGATTTTCCAGCTCACACCCTCAGGGAAAAGCCAAGGAGCTCTACTGGGTGCACTTATGCATTTTTACCGCACATACCGCACCTATTACAAGAGGTAGAGGCAAACATTTTCATGCCTTTATACTCATACAGAACAGGAAATCCTCCGTTTCTTTCTCTCCCTTGTGCCCTGTTCGTCTTCCTATCTATGCTCCCAATTACCATATTATAACTGTCACAAGCTCTTCCCGAAGTATTTTTATATAATATTTTATTCAGACATCTAACTATGTGCTTGCAGACACTAATCTGGAAATAATAATGAAAAATAACAAGTAAAACCAAAAACTTTTCTTTACTTTTTTTCCACTTTTGGGCTAATATTTTACATTATAATGTGTCTGGTAAAACATAACAGAAAGTAAAATAGGAAAATAGAACACTACAACATTTAGCTGCACTGGCTTGATTATTTCATTGCCAGATTGCTCCATACATCTTCCAACTGACAGACCTCTGACTGTTATCTACTGCAGGCTACAAACAAGATGTTGACGGCGCGTAACGACCTCTCATACCCTGTTACCAAAAAGTGTGCATCTTATTTACAATTGAAAAGTTAAATAAATAACCAGTGACAAGTCAAAAATGGCAAAAGCCTGGAGAGATTTTGTTTTACAGCAGGTGCGATAAATCTTCTAGAGCTGTCTGACTTTGACATAGACAACCAGCAGCTCTGTCATTCAGTTAGAAGTAACACACCATCTGAGTTATCAAAGCTTGTTTTATCAGATAGTATGGTCCAGGATCAGCTGTACGATATTTAACACATCCCTTCATGATTTAGCTTTATGCTTCCAACATGTTGTGGCCTTTATTGGTCATAGCTCCAGTTTGTCAGAGCCATCAGTGTGCCAAAAGCAAACATAGATTTATATCAAACACACCTAAGTCTTTCTCCTTTTAAACTCAGACAAGACAGAGGTTGTTATCTTTGGGCCTGAAAAACTCAGGACAAAATTATCCAGTTATACAAATAATCTTAAAGGCATTAATCTGGCCTCCAGTACCACTGGGAGAAATCTTGGAGTCACTTTTGACCAGGACTTGTCTTTTAGCTCACATTCAAAACAGGTTTCTAGAACCGCCTTCTTCCACCTGCGTAATATTGCAAAAAATTTGGGACATCTTGTCTCAGAAAGATGTAGAAAAATGAGTCCATGCCTTTATTACTTCCAGACTGGATTACTGCAATTCCTTATTTATGGGTTGTCCCAAATATGCCCTGAAAAGTCTCCAGCTGATCCAAAATCCTGCAGCTGGGGTTCTGATGAGGACTAGCAGGAGAGATCATATTTCACCAGTTTTAGCCTCTCTACACTGGCTCTCTGGGAAATCCAGGATAAAGTTTAAAATTCTTCTCCTCACATATAAAGCTCTTCATGACCAAGCTCCATTGTACATAAGAAATCTTATAGTTCCGTATATTCCAAATAGAGCACTTCGCTCTCAGACTGCAGGTTTACTGGTGGTTCCAAGAGTCTCAAAGAGTACTATGGGAGGAAGGGCCTTTAGCTATCAGGCTCCTCTCTTATGGAACCAACTCCCACCGTGGGTTCGGGAGGCAGACTCCCTCCACACCTTTAAGATCGAGCTGAAAACCTTCCTTTTTCATGATTCTTATAGTTAGGATATGAGCATCTCCTGAGTTGGAGTCTGCATGTACAGGACCCAACTGTCCAGGTTATGCTCATTGCTCTTATAGTTATGGGTAGTCTGGCCATCCATTACTTATGTAGCAATGGGGATGTCACCAGATGCACTGAGAAGTACCTCATTCTATTTCTCTAATGTATAAATGCATAAATATATGATGCTATTGCAGTCTCTAACTTATTTCTTCCTTTTTTCTGCAGGTCTTTCTTAATAAGTGCAGTTGTACATGTTGTTCTGTCTTTCCACCCCAACCAGTCGAGGCAGATGGCTGCCCTCCCTGAGCCGGGTTCTGCCGGAGGTTTTCTTCCTGTTAAAAGGGAGTTTTTTCCTTCCCACTGTCGCCTCGTACATGCTCAGGATAGGGGATTGGATCGAAGTCATGAGTCGATGCAATCAGTTGGTTTCTATCATAGGATATGTATGAATTGGCTTGAAATGATGTGTATGTAAAGTGCCCTGTGACAACATTGTTGTGAAGTGGTTCTATACAAATAAAGCTGAATTGAATTGAATTATCAAGAGAAAGAACCATGGACTTAAAGCTATTTCTTTTTTGGATATGTTTTAAAATGAAAAATCATGTTAAAATAAATATTGTATTGCTGTTGGACAACTAATATCTGCTGCAGCTTACTTTCCCAGCATATCGATGTTCTAATATCGTCCCAATACAAAATAATGTTTTTTTTTTTTTTTTTTGTTAAAGAAGCCCCTTCCTCTACCATTCACCTCAAAATATTATTTTCTGCAGAGGTATAGATTTTGATGGCTGCAAAATTTAGAAACTGTCAAGAATCACAATTGTCCAATTTCAGAGCTCATCTTGAGCTGACACGGTCTTGTGCAATTACCTTTGTCGACTGCAAATGCACATGCTCAATTAAATAAAAGTTGGATTCTCCTGCCATGAAATCAATGCAGATCTGTCCTTTAATGCAGGGAGCATTAATGCCTGAAATAGTGCAAACACACTGATGTGTTTTCATCCCTTTTGCTTGTGATAACTGTCACAGTAACCTTAAACGTTCTGTCAGGTAGATGCTAATTAATTCAGAGGCTCACAGTCATTTTGTTGAAGTGGGAACGCTTAAAAATCTTTGTGGTCACGCTTCTTTTTAAAATGTTTGCCATAAATAACATTTTCTTAATTGAAAAGACATTCACTTTTTGCTAAGTATTTAATTTGTTCTGACCCCCCCCCCACCACACACAAACAAACACAATTTTCTTTTCCCTTAAAATGTAGATTTAAACAGAACCCACCCAGCACTAGTTCATTAAAAAGGCATTAAAAGACAGCTTTGCCCAACATCCCATCAGCATTGTGATTTGGTTGCAAAGTGAAAAGACATTATTTTACAACGTAGAAAAGATGTTTCAGAGAGGACATCCACAGACGTTTGATTGGAAAGTGAAAGGTATAAAACTGTCTTTTTCATGACGTAGAAAATAAGTTTATGTTAAAATAAAGTACATCCAACCCAGAATGAGCCCACACATTATGAGAACATGGGGATACATAACCAATGATGCCAATGACGAGACAACCAGTGCTGCGTGTTGAAATGAACATGTTCATTGAACATGCCCATTTTCTCTGTGAACATTGCAGTGAATGTGATGCACTTAGAATTAAAGAACTAAATGTGAAGGATGTACCCTTCAGTAGCTGCTAATATAGGGGGGAAAAAATCACCAGTGAAGATATTTAAAAGTTTTACTTTACTATAAATCTGACACTTTCAGCTTTTCATTATCGCATTGTTTTGAACAAGCTGGAAAAACATGGTCGGAAACAATTATTTATTTGATATGTATTTCTCATCAGGCAGCAAAACCACGAATGAACATTGATCTTATGAAACCTGATGCTGCAGCTACAGTTCTGTGGTGTTGATGTTCATTGTTGTAGATTATCTCTGTCATAAAGAAACAAATATCAAACATCCTTTTTTTTAAACATGTTTTTGCAACGTTTGTCTTCAAATTTGATGAGAATTTTAAAAAAATCACCTTTTCGTTTGACTTATGACATTCAGTAAGCGTTGCCATCATGGATGCTTCAAATGCCTCTTTTCCATTAGTATCAGCTTGTCTCAACTTAACTCGACTCAACTCGTCTCGGCTTGGTCTTATTTCTTTTCCATTGCAATTTAGCACCAGGTCTGAAATGGGCGTGCTTTGTGTGAAATTGCTGTGACATCAGTGTTGTGCGCGACCAACAACATACGTGACAAACACAAGATGGAGGACCTAGAAGCAATGGTATATCTGCTACTTAGTCTGTGGCTAGTTTTCAGAAACAAAATAAAAAATGAGAGCGAGCGGCAGCTGCAAGCGGCAAGACAAAATACCTTGGAGAAGCACAGGAGAGTTTTAGAAGCCCTGCAGTTTTACCAAGCTGAAGACAATCGCAGACTTCTAAGGAGGGTAAGTCTTACTCAGTGTTTTATAATATAATGTAATACCATGTTTATTAGTACCCTATTTGCATCCCTAAACCAAATAAATGACTAAATAACTATGATTTCTGAAAAGATATAACGTATTTATTCTGTGTTTCAGGTGGCAGTTTTGGAGCAGTTTCGTCGCCGCAAACCGTCAGTCTGGGTGGTCAAACGAGCCTCACAATGGTGGGATGCCATTGTTCCTGGCTTTACAAGTCAGCAGTGGGTACAGAACTTCAGGATGTCCGAGGAAACATTTGATTTTCTATGCAACAAAGTACGTCCAGCTATGGAACGGAAGGACACGACTTTCCGTGAGTGTGTGCCCTTAAAGAAGAGAGTGGCTGTTGCACTCTGGAAACTCGCCACCGGCTCAGAGTACAGGAGCGTCGGACATCTTTTTGGCGTCGGCATCACAACTGCTTGCAGGTGTGTGCAGGATTTTTGTGCTGCTGTGGAGACGTTGCTGTTACCAGAGCTAATCCGGTTTCCTGATGAGAGGAGGTGAAGTATGACTGTTTATTAGTGATGTTGTGTGCCTTCATTTAATTTCTATGTAACGTGCAGCTGTGCACGGCTGCATCCTGTTATTCGGCTATGCACAGCTGCATCCTTATAAACAACTGTGTTTGCTTTAAGAAGGTCATGAGAATGTTGAGAAGACTCAATAACACAACTGAGTCAGCCACTGTGTGTATGTGGGGAAAAGGTTGGCCACCTCTCTACCTGCTCTCGCATGGTGTTGTTTGTGCCAGGGTATAAAGTGGAGAAGTCCCGGACTTTTGGTAGAGTCTGCTGCGGGTTTCACTGATCAGGACGCCCAGCTGGTATTTTTGGCACTCTCTACCAGGGTTGTGGGCTCTCCAACCTATCGCGTAAACGGTAAGAGCTGAAACTGAAACTATCTAAGTGCTATACCAATGATGTGTTTGCTTTCTCTTTGCTGTTCAGATTAATAAATGCGATTTAATTGTTGAACACTGAGAGTCTGTTGTGGTCATTATTCACCGACTTCCACGATCCTGTCTGAATAAATAAAAGTGTTTCATTACAGGAGGTTAAGAGAAATGGCCACCTATACCGAGAATAAATGGGGGATGCCGCATTGTGTGGGTGCAGTTAATGGCTCCCACATACCCATAATAGCACTACTGGACTACCATTCTGATTATTTTAACAGGAAAGGCTGGCACTCCATTATTCTTCAAGGTGTTGTAGATGGAAAAGGGATGTTCTGGAACGTATTCACCGGACTGCCAGGGAGCTTGCATGATGCGAGGGTCCTGAGACTGTCAACTTTGTGGCAACTAGCGAGCCGAGAACCTCTTCCCAGCCAACTACAGAAACATTGGTGGGGTGCATGTTGGTTACTACATCCTCGGAGACTCTGCATATCCCTTGCAGAAATGGCTCATTAAACCATTCCAAGACACCGGACGCCTGACAGTGGACCAGCAAATGTTTAATAGAAGATTCAGCCGGGCACGGGTCATTGTTGAAAATGCTTTTGGCAGGCTGAAGGGACGGTGGTGTTGCCTCCTTAAAAGGAATGACTGTGATGTACAACTGGTGAAAAGTATGGTGCTGACATGCTGTGCTCTGCACAACCTGTGTGAAGATCATGGGGAGACATATGAAAATTCCTGGAAGGTACCTGCAGCTGAACCAGCTCAACCTGGGGTAGCAGGAGCACCGGGTATAGAGGAGCAGGGGAGGGATGTAAGAGATGCTCTCATGCATTACTTGTTGGCCAGTACTTAAAGATTTTACTTAACAGCCAATGCCATGTTCATAGTTTCATTCATAGTTAATAGTTTGTTCATTTGAGGTTGTCTTTACATCCAGTTTTGAGTGATAATATTTAATAAAATGTTTTACTTTATGAAACTGTCTTTTTGTGTTTTTAAACCCAATTTGAAAAGAATAATAAAAACTGAAGAACTGACAAAGCCACTGTACTGGGATGTTTCTCTGCTCTTTCACACTTGATACAAACAAATAGGTCATTTTGCAGTAACGATTTGATCCTTTATTAGACATGTGTGTTGGAGCTTGGAAAATGTAGAACTGTGGTACTGGAGGGATGGAGCTTGAAGTTGTTAAAGTAAAGCGTTTTATAAACTACATTGTATTGGTAGAACTTGGACCATATAATTGTTTAAATCAGAGACGTATGTTAAATTATTAGTATAATACTGCTGCATTTGTCTGCTTGCTGCATTTCATCAAAATGTCAGTAATGAATGCTTGGTGCACACTCTTCACTGGGTTCATCTGTGTCTGAACAGGCAACATAGAATAATGGCACAGTCACTTCAAAAGATGTTTTTAATTCAAATTAACCAGAAATATGTACAAAAGTCGAAAAAGCCAAACGCCTAAAAAGATATATTTACAATTAAATAGGTGTCATGTACATCGACCACTCAGTGACTGGGCAAGCTGGCCTAACACTCCAAGAAATGCCTGATTAAACCGTACATTTTGCTGCATCTCCTCACGCTGTAAAGCAGCTTCCTGCTCCCTCGCCTCACGTGCATCACTGAGGAGCATCTTCATGTGATGATCCCGCTGGGCCCGGTTCAGCTCATCTTCATTCTTCATCTCCTTGAGGACAGTAACAAGGTCCGATGAAGAGTTGGCCCTTTTCCTCTTTCCTGGTCACACAGCAAGAAAGGATTTTAATAAAAATGAAGCTAATGAATTAATTTATATTCATTGCATGGACATTAAAAATAACACTGAAAAGTAAATACATAAACTTAAAGTTCATTAATCCTTTCATGCATGAATTAATAAAACAATGCAACATTTTTCACATTTTTGTAAAAGAAAAAAAAAACTGCAGTGGTTTATTTACAAAAAAAAAAAACCCTTAAAAGCACTGTAACTGATGTTAATCTCTATCTACTTAGAGTTACAGACTAAACCGTAAAATCTGTTCTTCCTTACCAGAGATAACACGTTGCGACTCGCCGCTCAACGTATCTGGCGTCTGGGTGCGTGTCGGTGTTGAGGAAGCTGCCGGTGCCAGGATGTTTTGGGAGTCTGCGAGGAGGACACTGGAACTGTCCTCGTTTTGGGAAAGGCAGCCTTAAACAGACACAAACACAAACCCAAATGACAATAAATAAATGTATATAAAACCAATTCAGAAACAATAGCTTTTAGCTAGTGTTGGCTTGCCAATTGTAGCTTTTTGCTTGGCTGGTGTTTTCATCTTAGCTAGCTTTTGCTTTATCTAAAGCGAAATTAGCTCCAACTGATATTAACTGATATAAGCCGATATTAATGGTCACACAAAACGCTGAAGAGTATAACGCCACCATCCATTCCTAACTAGTTGTTATTATTGTTATTATTACTTCAATATATGTATGATCTCCTCTACACCAAATAATAACTAATGTAAACAATGGAAACCCACTCATCATTCACCAATATACTCTCCAACGCAGCAGTCGCTTTCGTGTCGCTCCATCGAGTTCCCTCTGTATCCGTTCTTCAGCAACCAAACAAAGAAACGTCTCCACCTCAGCGTTGGACCACGAAACAGACTTTTGTTGCACCATTGCTTGTCACGTTGTACTGAAAAACAACAACTTGCGAGTTGGAGTCGCTCTTCCAGTGATGTCACTCCCTGACCCTGACCTCTGATTGGCTGCACCCCTGACCAATGGCGACATGCAGTCTGGCGACGTCATGCACAACCCGACTCAGCTCGCTTGGAACCTGGGCTGAGGAGTTATAAAAACTGTACCGGTTAACTGGTACAAAGGCCCAGTGGAAAACCCTACAAACCGAGCCGAGTCGAGTTGAGTTGAGACAAGCTGATACTAATGGAAAAGGGCCATAAAACACACCTTTGAGAAATGGGCACCACTGGTAAACATGACAAAGTATGACAGGGCTGACAATTAAACAAACAAATATTAAAACTAATAACGTTTAATATTGGTATTTTAAAGTTTTAAGTAAAACAAAATCTAAATTAATATGATATCGGTCTGCTGTGCACTTGTTTTTGAATATTTAATCTGTGGAAAATGACAGCAGCGCTCTGAATAATTACATGTTGCGTATGAATTCAGATAAAGCATTTGAACACACAGATGAGTCACATTTAGCCACAGTCTCTGAGTTCATCTGCAGGGTTTTTTTTATTTTTATTTTATTTTTCTGTAAACACAGCTGGGGTCTGGTACTCGCGTGGGTGGCACAAACCTACTTGGAAGTCATATGGGCGTACTGATATCCCCATGCATGCTGGTGTTTGTGTGACTGTGTCTCTGGCAGGAAAAAAAAAAGGATGGTGCGTCACATGTGGGAAAAAAAATGCTTTTAAGTGCATGTTTGTGTTATGGCAATGTGCAGTGCTGTGTGCTGGAGTGGGTGTGCGGCTTTCCGTGAGGTGGTGGTGCCGGGGGGCAGGAGCACGGAGCAAGGGAGTGAGACAAGCTTGAACTCAATCTCTGATGCTCCTTGCAGCTTCCTGCCGAGGCAAAGTTGTGTGAATGTGATGGGGCACACGTGCAGTCTTGTTTTGTTGAAGTGGCAACATGGTGACATGTGATCCAGAAACAGCTGCCGAGAAATGTCTTCAAAAGAGGAGGTGCGCTCTTCCTGCAGGATTTCTGCAGTAGCATTTCGAAAAAAATGAGGACTAGTTTAAACACAAATAGTGTTTGATGTGCTTATCTTTGTTGTCTATCTGGATTATGTTGCTTCCTCGATTCAACCCTCATTGCAGTTTTCCATTTAAAGACAACACTTACTTTGATTTTATTGTCATGCAGAGTCAGAACAGAACTTCAAAGAGCTAGATTTGGGAATATTCCAAAAAAATGTGCAAAATATAATAATTAGACACAACAGCTGGTCCGTCATGTTCTCATGAAATTGAGAACAGGGCAGAGCTGAAGCACAGGAGAGCTTCCCGACTTCTCTGGTGAGTTTGGTCTATTTCTCTGCACTTAAACAAGTATAGAGCTTTAAGGATCTGTCACTGGCTCGCCTCAAGGTGAGTGACAAAATCACTACACCATCAGCATATTTCATTCCCTTTGTAGCCAGTGGAAATGGAGCCAGAGAGCCACTTTGTCAGAAGATCAGAACAGAGTTTTATTCAAATGAAAAAGTAGGAGATATCTGGGAAAAAAGGATTCCTTTTTTTTTTTCTTCCTTTGCTTTGTGATAAAACCGGAGGTTTAAGGGACAGATTTAAATGATGATGTCAGCAAAATGATGATACTGAAACCATGTGCTGGCAGTAACATTAAAACCACAAGAGTCATACGTGTTTGAGCCTCGGCTGAAGTAGGATGTGGGGGTGGGTTGAACAGTGGCCTTTTTCCCATGGTCCAAAGACATGCATGTTAGCTGGCTCTGCGATGGACTGGTGACTTGTTCTGATGAATATTGGGAAAGGTTCCAGCTTCCCCATGGCTTGGACTAAGCAGAATATATACCATATATAGTTTATTAACTCCCTTTCCTTGTATCTGTTGCCTCCACATAGTTGCACCAATGTGAATAATATGCAGATTTTCTTCTGCCTTTTTTTAAAATGACATTTAACGTGAATATTATTTCTTTTTTTTTTTTTTTTTAAATTCTGAAAATGAAATTTCATTCCTGCTACAATTTAAAACTTTTTTTTCTGTCTTCTCTTTGTTCACCTTCTTTAGTTGTTACTCACATCCCGTGGTATGGGTATAAGTAAAACTCCAAGACACATATCTTAAAAACAAAAGAAATAAAAAGTAAAATAAAATAATAATGAAGACTAACATCAAATTCAAGGAATCCTCAAACCCAAAAGATCCTTTTAGCAAAGTCAATTTGATTGGCACAACATGATCATCAGGCCATCATTCTGCTGTCATAATGCTGGTCAGGAGAGGTTAAAAGCAGCAAGAAAACACATTATGTGCTTATTAATTTATCTCTCACAGCATGTTTGTTTGGTAAAATGTCTCCTCACCTACCTTATTACCTGAGCACTGAATTACTTACAGATATTTATATTTAAATCCCTTTAGAAGTAAAATTATATTGGTCTTTAATCTCTGCTGAATTACAAACATCACTGGATCTACTTTGAAAATATGTCAGAGACATTTTCATTTCTGCTTTGACTTCTGATGATCACAGGATTATTGCATTCCTGCAATCATTCTGGGAGCAGTGGAAGCATGCTTTGACTTCATGAAACAAGGTACTGCTTCTGGCTTTGCATAGCAGTTGTCCATGATAGTTTTTGATGTTACCTTAATTAATGCACTGCAGATAAGTCAATTCACAACATTTGAGGAGGTATAGAAGATGTCCAGACTGACCTGATCCGACTCATTAGAGACAGATCAGGTTTCATGAAGATGTTTTGAAAAGCACTTCTAAATAATACTTCAATACTGGGATTTGGGTTTCTGAAATACACATATTTAACTGTACAATTTTAAATAAATACATTTTTTTTGTATTTTGCTTTCATAATGGTTCCCCTTGAAATAATCAATAATCATCCGTTCACCACCAGCCCAGTTATGTACATTTCTCAAAGCTTTCTAAGAGAAGCACAAAACCACAGAGGAAGGCCTCCAGGGTGAACATTTGCTTTTCTTTATGTGAAGATCTCCCAGTAAATCAAGTTTTACCAGTTTGCATCCTCAGCATGAAATCTCCAATGAGAAGAACATGATACTTACTCTATCATCAGAACTTCTGATGCCCAAAAGGAATATGATATTATTTAATCAGGAATCAAACGGCAGAAAAAAAGTAATAGAATCAAAGCAATGCTAAAGTTTTTCTTCTTGTCAACACTTCACCTCTGACAGTGGTCACCTGGGCTTTTCTGTGTTGGGAATGGTCCAGTTAAGTAGCAGCTATAGTCAGGTTAACAATTCTGTTTTAAATCTAGTCAAAGACTTCATCTGATTTAATTGCTTTCCCTTTTTCTTTTCCCAAGTTCACAACTTGACCCTTTGATTTCATCTTGGTCTTTGTCAAAGGCACGTTAGCGTGTTACCCTGTCAGTCAGAACAAAGTCATCCAGAAATAAATGCTGAATGATTGCATCAAAGTCGCACGTACTCTTACCCAGAAATGTCTTTTTTATTTATTTTTTTTTATTTATTTTTTTTATTAACTCTGCCAGAAGTTTCAAGTCTCCCTTTAAATCATCTCCGGCTTTGAACGCGACATAGCAGCAGTCAGAATTCACTGCTGTAAAATGAGCAACAAGGAAGTATAAGTCATATAACAGTAGCTCTCCTGAAAAGCCTCTTCCTGCTATCATCAAAACAGCCATTTAACCTAGCCGCATTGTTATGGGGAAACATGCCACGCTGACTTTCAGTAATTTTTCGGCATATTCCGTCTGACTTGAGGTCAAGCAAGAGAGGATTAGCAAGCCTTTAATCCATGCAGGTGGTGGCGTGGCCTTGAGCTGCTCAAGTCCTCTCTTTTTAGTATGCAGGCTGGCAGCTTTGGAGAAATGGAGCACACAACTGCTCTGGGGGTATTTTAAGCTAAATAAATAGACAAAATAAAAGAGCCGCAATGAGAAAGCATTTTATGGAGAAAGAGGTGATATTAGTTTTGTGATTGAGCGGGGAGAGTGGGACTCAGGAGAGGAATTGGAAAAGCACACTAGGTGCAAGTGTTGTGGCATTTTCTGGTGCTTCGGATCTTAATTATTATACCCCCCAGCGTGCCATCTCTCTTTACAGCTCACCCACTTTCTTCATCTCTTTTTCAATTTTCTAATTGCATGGTTTTAATTAAAGCCACACTGCACTGACAGTGAGTCAATTAAAAAGCCACAAAATGGGCACAGATAGTGAAAGGATGCATTTTCTTTGAGGGGGGAGGGGAACTTGGTGGTATTTCCAGTTTGTCACATTGTTTTACCCACAATAATGTCAGTGAATCAACAAGCTGCATCTCTCCTGCATAATTAAACCATGCTATGCTTTACTGCACAGGTTCTAGTGTTGTGTAAAAAGGAAACTTTGCTTTTCATATTCATTCACAAGCATGAAATATTTATAGAAATAACACTCCTGGAGGCCAGTGAAGCTATACATCGCTTGTATTTAGGTGACGTCTGCGACTTTCATCAGATTGTTTCTTTTCTGCTTCTTAACTGTGATTTCACATCTGGTTGTGTTTCATTCCCTCCCTCATGAATTCCAATTCTTTCTCCCACTAAATGCTCAATTACAGATTTATTGTAGCTTCATGCTCTCCATCCCTCGCCTTCCTTAATTTGCTTAATGATTCCACATTCTCCTCATCTCATCTTTTCATTATGCATTAGCATTTTGGTTCCACTTGAATTCTACCTTGCTTTTGTACAGAGGACCTCCTTGCTGGATGAGATTGGACTATACGTGGATTGTTCTTAAGATTTCTTTTGCTATTGGACGATTATAATTACAACCACTCCTCTTTTATGTGCTACCCAAAGAGGTGGGTAAGCTAGATGAGTGTAGGATCTGTGGGAGGAATAATATGAAGTTCAACTCAAAGTTAAATTGTACAATTTGTTGGAAAAACTCCAATACAAGAATTTTCTCTCACATATGTTTCAAAAGTTATTTATTATCCTATTTTCTTTTTTTTTTTTTTCCAGCTGCAAAAGAAATAGTATGTTTAGACAGATTTAGGAGTAATGTAACTTATTTATTTTAAAAAAAGTTTTAAGAAGATTACAACTTTTCATTAAAGTGTGTTTGTTCCCTAATAGCTTGACAGAATTACTTAGCAATATATAAATATATGTGTTGACTTATAGAGTGGTAAAAAATCAAATGGCAAATGAAAAAAAAAATGCACCAAATGTGCAATATTCAAACAACTAGATTCAAACAAAAGACAATACATTAAGCTTTCCAATAACTCCTATTTTATTCAAAGAAGGTGCTCTGCCTCATTGTTTTTTTTTGCTCATCTTGCAGGCACCCCCCCCCCCCCCCCCCCCCCCCCCTCAGCCCTCACAGAGCAGGCTTAGATGCCCACCTGCAGAGAGGCTCAGCTCCAGCCTTGATATTGTGTTCATGGAGTCTGAGTCTGAGCCAAAACTTTATATTTTTCAAATTCCATCTTGCATTCATGCCAAAGTCTCTTCTAGTTATATTTACCCAAACAACAAGAAGCAAGAGCCATAAAAGGATGTTGGAGGACGATGAATCATGTTAATTGTTGTGGAACTTGAATCGAATTACCTGATCAGTCTTGGATAATTTTCTTTATTTCTTGGCTTCTTTTTTGATTTTCCATTTCTTTTTCATGTTGTGTTTTCTGTTATATTAACAGTTATGTTGTTTTCACAAATCAGAGTAAAGTAATGTCTTCTCTTATTGTGTCCGTTTTAGGGCATGGGTGGCCATGTGACACCTGTTGTTAGGTGTGCTAGCATGAGCAAAAACATGCTTCCCAAATAATTGATGGATATTTCAGTGTAAAAGTACTGTAGTATTGTTTTAATGCTGGGCTCTGGAAAGTAAATCAATACAGATTTTCTTTTTATTTCTTTTATCAGGGGAAAAACAAAACTGACCTTTTGTTATTTATTCAAACAGACGCTTTTGTCTTGGGAGCCGCAAATGACTGAATGCAACTGTGGTCTCTGTGCAAAATATTGTTGGCAGACAGACGTGTTTGGTGGAACTGGTGGGCAATCATGCAAAAACATGTATATTGATCAAAATGTCTGGATTTTTTTTTGTCTATTCATTGAAAAAAAGCCTTATTGCATGCCAAAACTCTAGCTGCCAGCCCAGTTATCAGCCTAAATATCATTACTCAGCACTTACAGCCATCCAGTCAACCTCTTATTTCTATGAAATGAAATAAAAAGAAGTTAACACATACCTGTGGGTTAATTTAAATCAGAGTGAGAAGAATTAGAGAGAAAAAGACTTTATGGTCTAAAGACCCATTAATAACAATGATAATATCCAGGAACATCCACAGCTTCCATGTGGCACTTTCATCAATATCCTTATTGCCTTTCATTTTTTATTGAATTGCAATAAACCAATCAGCATCTATGATCCCTCACCTAATATTGAGTAGGTTCTTGATACGCCACCATAAAAACTTCTAAAGTGTCTGGTACCATAATAACATCAATAGATCCCTTAAGATCGCCAGGTTGTGGGGTGAAGTCTTAGTGGACTGTGAGTGTTTCCATTGAATTAATCAGATCCTATTAGATTGCTGTCTAGTGGGTTTGGAAGTTGGATGAACATCTTGGTCTCTTTTTGGTGCTTATCAAGCTCTGCCTATACAGGTTTTGTAAACCCACTTCTATCCTGCTGTGCTGGCATTTAAACAGGGTGAGCAGTATTACTCACTTTACCTGTCAGGTGTTTTAATGTCAGTGGCTGATAGATGCATATCACACCATAATCTCTGTGTAATCTTTGGTTTTCTTTGTCTAGTGAGTCATGATCAGATTTTAAATTTGACCTTCATGCAGTTAATAAACAGCCTAAAATGTAATTGCTATCCTGTACACAAATGCTCTACGTGTACAGGAAGAGAAGGCTTATTTGTTGGAGGCCATTTTAGTTTAGCCAGCAGCATCTAATTGGGGGAGACACATTGCAAAGTGCAGCAAAGATAAAGCGAGAAACGGGGTGGGAGAAAAACTAAATTTGCTGACAGAATCGATTTCTGGTTTAAATAGATTTAAAGAAAAGTTTCTCCACATAAGCCTGGTTCGAAATGCAGGAATGAACATACACAGATTGCAACAGTAGACATAAGAAGATATAGATTTTAATGTCTTTATAAACATTGTTGTACTGTTGTTCTTTGATGATAACTTACTAAACATTTTAATCATGGCAAAGAAAGAAAAAAAAAATAGATGAACAGGCTTATAGTAGAACAAGAAAAAAAGGGGGGGGGGGGGTATGGTGTATTAACAAACAGATTGTTCTAAAAATATAACAAAAAAAATCACCAGAAAATCAAAAACTAAAAGACTCCTGACAGGAGGAGCAGAAAAACCCTGTTATCATCTTAGATGTAACTGATATTGTTTTGTCATAGTAATACAGTAAATGATTAATATCAGCACTGTAAATCACCCTCTTGTCTCCATTGTTACCAAAACAGTTCACATCGTCGATACAAACACCATGATATCAGTTGAAAGGAGGCACAGAAGCTCCAGAAGTACAACAAGATGTCCCATCATAGTCTGCAAGTCTGCATTTCACCCCCTCCCATTACGTCAGAAGCGATTGTCTTGGTCTTAGATCCTCACATCCGTACACAATCGCATTAGTTAAAGTAGGAGCAGAATTCTGCACGATCCCAGTGTTGCCATGCTCCATTTAAATGTTCTTTGAATTGTTTATTGATCAAGAGTAACTCAAAGTATGCACACGTTTTCTCAGAAGTCTTGTTCTTGTGTCCCTTTGAGGTGAAGCAAGACAAAAATGTGTTCCTCACGTTCTCAGTGAGGATGAAGGAGGGATGTCCTCACGTAGAGGGGGGAGTTCAGCGTAACCTCACTGGGAAACTGAGAAACCCCCTTTGACCCTTGACCTCTGAGGCTCCTCTCGGCCCTGCGGCGGGGACGCTTTGTTAGGTCCAATTATGTGTCTTTGAAAAAAATCAAAATAACAACATCTGACACAAGATATAGACAGACTTTTCAGTATTCACAACTCGATCTCCCCGAGATGCACAGCAGTTTCCAAGCGGATGAAATTAGAAAATGGCCACGTCATCTTGGAACAACTAGCAGCTTAATCTTCAGTTGCACAGGGGGGAAGTAGCATAATGAAGATGTCAGAGAGAGTTAAATGTAGAAATACTGTGTAGGCAGAAGGTAGAATACCTGAAAAGAGCTACCAGTTTGTAAGGGGGTAGGTTTTAATGATTTGTTTAAAATTCTTACACTGTGAGTCCATGGTCGGTTTTTGTACGGCTGTAAAAATCTGTAGCAATAGATTTTTATTCTGCATTGTGTGCAACAAACGGCACCTTCCCTCTTTTTTTTTGTAAATGAGGACCACATCCAATTGTTCTTGTGAAAGTTGTGACAGAAAAATAAATCCATGTGGCAGAAAATGACTCTCTTTGTTCTGTTTTTACCAAACTTTTTCCTTTTGAGCGCCATCTGAATGAAAAACTGAAATGAACAAAATAAGAACCCAAAACATGGTGATGAAATTGTACCAGCATTGGCAGTGCAAGCGTAGCCGTCACCTGTCATCGTCCTCAGTCCCTCTGCACTTTTGTGCTGTGAATCTTTGTCTTGTACATGTTTGATGCTTTGATATCTGTTTCAATTTGAACAGTAAAGCTCCCTACACAAAACATTTACACATATTTTCACACTCACACACATACATAATAGACACAGGCCTTGCAGTGTAGGAGCAAGAGAAGGTCTGAGGGCTGTGCTTTTTTTTTCTGATTAGCATTTGCTAAACCTTCTGACGGTCAGCGGAGAATGAATTCAGTGTTTGTCACTATCAAGGCCACAAAAAGGGCTTGGACATGTAATAAGGACTTGAATAAGGGTGCCTTATTGTTGGCTTGCTGGACCCCACTAGGGGGGCGAACAGTGGTCCGGGGAGAACACTTGTGCTTCCTCCTTGTGACTGTACCGTCTGGGGATGTGTGGTCATGTTTCCCCCCCTCTGTGAAATCTGGGGAGGAATCCTCCTTGTCTGCCATGACCTCTTTGGAGTGGTGGACTTCATTGTCTCCTTTCTCCTTGCTCATTCTGTTACGAATCTTTGTGCAGTTCCGAGGACGTCCAGGCCTCGAGGGATGCACTATGTGGGTCTGCCCTCCAGAGCCCACTGCTACTCCACGATTCATCGATGGATTCACTGTGCCCGATAAATTGTTAGTCTGAGCTCTGGACTCAGAATTCGAAACAGTAGGTGAACAGTTGGGGAAGTCCTCCTTGCGCAGTTCCTTGAGGTCTTTCCCAGCCATGTAAACTGGCGTCTGGCAACCCACTGAAGATGTTGAGCCTCTGAAACGTTTCAGCCATTCCCATAGCGACAGGGCTTTGCAGTCACACGACCAGGGGTTGTCATTGAGGCGTAGGTATTCCAGGGCAGGCAGCATGTCCAGGCACTGCCCAGACAGCTCTATCAGAGAGTTGTTGAACAAGTAGAGGGTGGTGAGACGTTTCAGGTCATGGAAGGCTAAGTGGTCAACCCATTCTATCTGGTTTTGGTGCAGAAGCAAACGATCCAAGGCTCGAAGACCTCTGAAGGTGTTCTGGTTAAGACTCCACAATCGGTTCCCGTGCAGGAACAGGTGGCTCAGGTTGTGAAGATCCATGAATGTATCATCTTGCAGATACTTCAGATGATTATCCTGAAGAGATACACAAGCATTTCATCAGCGTTCTGCACTGACTGAATTCTATATTAATGCGACTTTACATTATATATGCAACAAGCCAACATCGGACACATAGTGTGCTGTGTGTGATTGATAAACCTACTGATCAAATGTAAAGACAGAAGAGGAGAACAGTTATTGAATAGGCAATAATGCTGAACATGTGCTTCATTACTGGACAGTCTGAACTATTCTCACTCAGTCATTGTCATGTTTTATTGTTTAGTCAGAAACCTTAGGTGTCACTTATCACTGCAGAGATGGACTTTTAGTGTCAGTTGAAAATTAGTCAAATCATGTATTTCCACATTGATGCTCCACGTTTATCTTGTGAAGTGCTGTGTTGTGTGTTTTGACGCTGACCAATAAGTTGCGACGCATAAACTGAGAACACACAAAACAGTAAGTAAAACCTCAGTAAACAGGTGGTAAAAAAACAAAAACAAA
The DNA here is from genome assembly GCF_933228915.1 of Telmatherina bonti. Classification (NCBI taxonomy): domain Eukaryota; kingdom Metazoa; phylum Chordata; class Actinopteri; order Atheriniformes; family Telmatherinidae; genus Telmatherina; species Telmatherina bonti. The sequence goes on along the minus strand of NC_136627.1, from coordinate 27,771,193 downwards.
CAAAAAACAAAACAGCCGACTTAACTTCTCTTTAACTGAGGTGTCAAAAGTCAAATCTCTCTCTTTCCACCGCATTAGCTCCCTTCAAGAAACTTGTCATTCTTTTACTTTAATTACTGCAGAATAGCATTAATTCTTGGCATCTAACACATCAGCAGTCAGTATGCATGTACCAATGACAGAAGACACCTTGCACACATGCTTTTACAAACCATTATTTTGACTCCAAGAGAATATGGGATGGTGTGATGGTCAAGTTCGCTTCCTCATCAAGCTGTACCAGCTGTTTTTGTACATCTGTTATTTAACTTTAAGCAGGCAGAGGTTGGAATATTCTCTCCACGGTATTGTCTGCCAGCACAATAACCTCATTTGCAAAATATGTATTTGGAACATTGTAGACTGTGACTTACTAAACATATTGAATTATAACTACAGGATTTTCTTGTTACAAAACAGCTAAAATAAATCAAGTTAGCATATGACAGCAGCGCTTTCAGTATTTGACTATTTATTTTCTTTTTTTTTTTTTTTTTACAACAGTTTTAGCTAAGTGAGGAAGCAGCCTCAAATCTCAGTGGTGTAACAATCGTAAACATGACATGTTGTTTACCTGCAAGTACAGATACTGTAGATTTCTGAGGCCTTGGAAAATGTTATTTGGAAGTGAACTGAGTCCACAGCGGTACAGGTGAAGCGCATTGAGCCGACTGAGCCCATGAAAGGTGTCTTCAGCCAAGGAGCGAAGGTGGCGGTTGTCTCCCAGGTCCAGCTCCTCCAGCAGTGTAAAGCCATGGAAGGTAGACGGCTCAATGTATGTGATGTTGTTGGAGTAGATCCAAAGAGTCACCGTATTGGAACTGAAGTGACCCCGTAGCAAGCGATGGATCTTGTTGTTCTGTAAGAAGATGCGTTCACTGTCAGGGGGAATGCCATCAGGGACTGACAGGAAGTTGTGGGCTTGGCAAGAGACAGTGCTGGGTGCTGTGTAGCAGATGCAGTGACGCGGGCAGGACCAGGAAAACTCGAGCCCACAGAGAACCAGCAGGAACTCCAACCCACAACCTGCAGAGAACACACACATCCACAGGTTGAGAAAGTTAATTCAAAGTTTATGATATCCAAAGAAGTGTCAGTAACAATGTAAAATGTAACAATAAAAAAGCTTCATTTTAAAATGACAACAAATATTGGCAAGCCAACTCCTAATTTTTCACAATGCTAAATATGCTAAAGCTGTAATGGTAACATGTAAAATGAAGCGTTTTCACCAGTGAAGACAATGTTCATGTTTCTAAAAATGTCAAACTGCTTGTGGTGCCGGTGGTGAAGCCCAGAATACCACTAAAGTCGTTAAAATTCATCCACAAGGGACCTTGAATATTTCTCACACATTTAATAGAAATGTGGCTTTTAATGAACAAGATAAATCACTCTGAACCAAAAATGTCAACCTTATGACCGTGAAATGCTTGAAAAAGTTTTTTATTTCAATCAATCAAAAACTTCAGCCAGAGTTGAAATGTTGGACAGAGACTGACATCGACTTCTCTTTATCCTCACCAGTACTAAAAACTACAATTCTACACATTAGTTAATCAACACTACAACACGGAATTCACCATAATCCATCATCTGATTCCATCCCAATCAGGGACATGCATGGCTGATCATACATTCATTCTGAATCAGGTTTTCATGTCTTCATAATATTTTTTAGCTCATAGTGAACGCTGTGCTACACGTGGACCTTCCTGCTCATATTTTACAGCCTGGATCCACTGAGCGTGTTTAAGCCCAAAATAAGAATGCACTGAAGAGAACAAACAACAACACCTGCTCCACTGAGTCGCTCATGTCTCATTGATTCTGATTGGATCCTTGCTGCAATGCTCCTGTCTGATTTGACACATATGCAGTTATTTTGCAAATGATCCTTTCCAATATTCTGCCACCTTCGGGGACATGCTATAAGGACGCCAATTCCTTCCTCAAGACTTATTACACTCCATTTTCATGAGTGGAGGCTGTGATCAGTCAGTCTGTGTGGTTAATTGGGGTGTGGGATGCTTATTTAAACTTGTAGTCTGTTGCTCTGAGGCGCTGTCTGATCAGTGACACGATTCCCCAGATGCTTGAGATGGGAGATGCAGTTTATCCAAAGTCTCATCCAAGATGAGCACAACTCACAGCCCATTAAAAAAAAAAGCTCCATCTGACAACCCATGCTATGTTATACTTAATTGATTATTCACAGCATAGTGGAGGCTGGTTTCACTGTCTCCAATCGATATGCCTCTGCTGGCTTTTAACCCACCCCTGTAATCCCAGGTCCTTTATGCAGAAAATTCAGGAGAAGAATTACTCTGCCCCGAGAGACAAGCCTATTTATCTGGATGTATTTTCTTGCCAAACTGTGGTTAAGCTGTGACATTCAGTGTCTCCACTGACCTTTAACAGTAATTCTCTGTGTCTAGTTGCAGAGTTGGAGCATGGAGCGGTGTCACCTGAACAGGAGTGTGCTCTCTCGGGCACGGATCTAATCCTATTTGTTAAGCTCTGCCACTGGGCAACAATGGAAATGCATGCATCCTCCTAAACCAGAAATGTGCTCACTAAATGAGGTGATTCTTCACGGTTGAACTCTGTCAAAAGGTAGAAAGTGAGTGTGTCTGCATGTGTGCTGGTACTCTATGCAGGTGAAAATATTGTGCTGGAGACCAAGAGATGCCTTATTTTTAGTAAGACCTCATATTTCACTGACCTATCTAGCATGAAGACATGCATCATTAGGTGTGTTACAAGGGATATCCACACTTGTCACACTTCTGAGACCAAATAAGAAAGCTTTTTTATTTATTTATGTTTTTTTTAAAAATCATTCTGCAGTTGTTTTACACTTTAGTTTTTCTCTTTATCTGCATTTTCATGAAGATTCAGCGAGTATGGAGCCTACTGACTGAGTAAATGAGAGAAAACACTTACCATTACATTTAGGGAAACACATTTTCTATATTTATCAGACAAATTAGACACTGTAAATTTTAACAATGGCTTCATGGAAAATTTGCATTAAGCAACATTTACAGGTATTTGTGACGCAGCCTCCTAATCATTTAATTGGACTCACATTTCATTGGGCTCCCGACCCTCGTGGAGGATTTTAAAGAGCTTGAATAATGACACAAATATAAAGTGCGATTAACTTTTAGATTTGTTCTGAGACTAGATGATTAGCTGATAGCAATCTCCTGTCTTGGCAGGATTTTGTCCAGTGGAAAAAAATGATATTTTTCTCCAGTAATTATTTTCAGGCTTTAAACTATTTCCATTAACACTCCAGTTCATGCATTTCTTCCACTGAATTAGGCAGCAGATTTCTAACAGGAAAATGATCTGAGCAGGTGAGAGACAGAAAGCGATAAGCATGATCTACGGGGAAAGTGGGAGAATGAGAACATAGATGCTGCCTTGATAGTGAGACAATTTGAACCAGTGATCCGCTAATCGTGTTGGGCATATAAGGATGCGCCTCCACTCTTCACTCGCCTCAGCTTGTCAGGACACTGTAATTGATTCTTTACCCTGCTAAATTTGTTCCTGTAAAATGGCTGTTTTTATGTCTTTACCAGATACTTTATATCCATTTAAAGTGGAACAAAAAGAAAAAGAAAAAAATAAAAAACTAAAACACACACGCTAGGTATAATATCTTTTTTTTTTTTATTATGAACATTTTTTTTCAACTTCACTCCAAATGAAGCTTTGGAGGACATGAATATATGATGGAAAAGCTTTTTCCACATGCAGATTGAGAGACAAGGGAGCACTGAACACCCATTTCCTTGTTTACAGCCACACTCACAGTGTATACTTGTCTTTTTTGCAGCTGGCATCACATTCCGTTCCACTGGAGGCTCAAATACCTGCCAGCTCACTGATTTAACACCCCATGTAGCTGCATCACTAAACACAGTTGTAAACATAAATGCTCACATGAATTCACACACACACACAAAGACAAAAAAAAAAAAAAAAAAAAAAAAAAAAATATATATATATATATATTTGTTTGGGTCCTGTACCATAATTGTACAATGTTGGTGTGCTCTCCAGGCATATATCCCAAAGCATTAAGATGTGCATGAGGTTTAGAAGTGAATGAGGCAGCTCATGACAGTGTGACAGCATAAAAAGCTGAATGATGCTTGTTTACAAAGCTTTGAATAGCGAGGGGTTTTCGACACAGAGGACAAAATAATTACGCAGAAAGGCTGTCCTTAAATGAAAATGAAAAAAAAAATAAAAAAAATTAATGTCTGTCGTAACCGAATTGTGAGCTCACACAAAAAGCCATTCAGCACAGATTGTATTATATAAATAGCTTTGGAAGAGGAAAAGCATATATATGCCAATAGTGCCGATTGGAATTTGGCAGAATAAAGTAAAGGCTCCGAGAGAGAAATAATGTGTTTTTGAAAAGAAAACGGCAAAGCAATTTGTGGCAGAAGGCTGGCTTGTGTATTAACACTCATTTCACCAAGTCTTGAACTTCCCAGTCTCCTTCCATGAAGTTTTGCATCCACCTCCCTTTCTCTGCCCACTGATTACTGAAGACAGAAGGTATTGATAGCGCTTCATAGGGAGAAACCTCATGACCCCGTCATCACCAAGTTCCTATTTTTCTTTGGGGGGGGTTGTTAAAAAGGAAGTGGATAAATAAATGAATGAAGGTCTCCCAGCAGACAATGAGTAGTGACTGTGTAGAATATCAATGAAACATAGTTCACACTAGATTTGCCCTCATGAATAACACATCTTTGCTAATGGGAGAGAAACGGTACGTCTGTAAAGCTGTGTGACTCTGCCCATCATTAGACTGGACAAACTCAATTTCCTGTGTCTCTCCAAAGACCCCGATAAGCACTCTGTAGCTTTGACTGCTGTCATTGGTTGGGTCTAAATAATATACTGATTGCCATAACTCAAAAAGATGTTTGCAGCTACGCTCATGCGCATTGTGGCTAATATTATTGAAAAAAAAAAGATCATCGATTAAATGAGAGATTCTTTTAGGAAGCAAGGCTTAAATTCAGCTAACTTATTATTTTATGTATTTGTGGAGATAACTATGATCTGCTGCACGTCATGTTATGTATCACCGCTGAGCAATGTGCTGATGAGAAAAAAATACATCCTTTTAGATTTAAGTGTCACCGTTTGCAGTCAAGAACATTTTTTGATTGTTGTGCACTTAGAGGCTACCAGGCAAAAAGGAAGGAGGACATTTTTACGCTCAATTTTACTGTCAAAGAGAAAAATACCTTTTTCTCACAATGTCCAAAGATGGGTTTAGAGATGCAAAGATGAGGCACTCAACCCAAAAAGCACAAAAAGCCAAGTGGGTTGTGGTGATAGTATCATGCTTTGGGCTGTTTGGCCGGTGTTCCTTTCTGATCTCACAAAGTAGATGAATAAATGAAGCAAGAAGAAAAAAATTATATCAGCAAGACCATTTAAATTTGGTCTCAATTAGGCGTTAAAAGTGACAATTATCTCAAAAATGCCAAAGTTAGATTTAGCTTTCTGAGACTTGATTTATGCTGCAGTGAAAATCTGGTAACCATGGAGATTTATCTATCTCTAAACTACCAATTTTACCAAGAGGGTCCTAAAATAAGTCAAAAGTGACTTCTAAAGGCATCTTGTTAAGATGCAGTATTTTTCACATGGATGCATATGTGTGTATATATATATATATATATATATATATATATATATATATATATATATATATATATATATATATATATATATATATGTCTATAAATTATGCAACAAAATAATTTCCTTTTATATCCTTTTATAGAAGTTTATTTCACAGCAAGAAACAATAATGTACAGAATAGTTTCTGAAATGTATCCTGTGTATTATTATATGACAGGAATAAAAGCAATAATGCACATCTATTGTTTAAGGACAAACAAACAGCAACGATGGAAATAATACATTTAACAAAGCTGCCAATCATTAACATATGAAAAGAATTTCTGTTTCCTTGCTAAAACACTGACTCCAACCATGTTTTTCTGACTGAACAGAGAAGACACACATCAACACCACCAGATGCTGAGAATCTCTGCTTTAATTAATTTTTCTCTTTTTTTTTTTTTTTACAGTTGCCTGCAGAATTTTACAGATATTGTTTCATTTGCCATTTCTCAGCCCTGCTGGAGGCTATATTGCCTTCTAAGGATGCCTGAGTATTCTCTGACTGAATAAAAGCAAAAATGGGCAAGAACAATAGCAACTATGCAGTCTTTTAGAAATGCAGAAAGGTAGAAATATTTCAGATATAAATGTATACACTGCTTAACTGTGTTATACTTCTGGTACAAAGGCACATTTAGTGAATCATTTTTGTATTTGTTGGTACTGATGGCATCATAATTGCTTCATGTTAGCATGATCCAAAATAAACGACAGCTGTTAAGCAAAGGGTTGATATTGTAATTACTACATACAGTGAATTTATAACATTTCTAGGGATTGGTATTACTTTTTTTTTATTTGAACTGCAAAATTAATTTTCCCTCTTGTAGTAGAAGCAGATTCTAAACGAGAGATCAATCAGCTTTTGCTGCATTTCACTCATCGCAAAACCTGATACTAAGCCTTTTTTGATACTTTAGGCCCTCTCGATATCACAGAATGTCCTAGATCATGAAATACCAGCTGCCTTTCAGACAAGCAAGGCTTTTGCCATTGATATAATTTTGCTTGTTTCATTTCATGCTTCATGCCTGTGATTTGTTCAGTGTCTATCAGCACTGTGGGTCCTGTGAAACTGTTAAGCTGTCAACGCTCTGATGGTGTCACTGCTTCCAGTACATTAATTAGAATTTGATCGCTCTCCTGTCAATTTGGCTTCCCTTCAAAGGTGAGAAAAGCTTCATATTAATAACTGCATCTTTGCTGAAGTATAGGAACGCTGAGAGAGGGTGAGAACTGATGTCCAGCCAGAGCTGGTTGTGTGGTTCTCTCCATTTTTAATGTAATGAAGAAAAAACAATCTAAAACACCCATTTGACTAAAAAAAGACCTCTAATAGTAGACTGGTGTCATAGTTCACAAACTTCATGCTTTGAAAAGCAAAAAGAATTAAAGCTTTTTTTGCAGCAAGGAAGGAAGAAATTCTCCAAACAAAGTTTGAACGATCCTTGAGCTGGCTACAAAATGTATGCACACGTTCTGACCTAACATGGTGCCAAAAAGTTTGCTAAGGATTTATGTTACTTGCTAAACTGGTTTACAGCCTTTGTAAATTTAGAAGGCGGATTCCAAAACCTTCGCTTGCCACCACAGGTCTGTATATCCCAGCCTTATTGACATTTATAAGCTAAGATTTATATTTGGATTGAACCAAATGAGAGAATTAGATGGAGTCTAATTTGACAGTGCAGACAGATTCGACTGAGGGGCTTATATAGTGCCACACAACACACAAACACATTAAAAGAGGTAAGCAAGCAAACCAGAAGGAAGTTCAACAGAAGACAGGCAGAGGATGATGTGTGTGACAGCAGGTTGACAATTCATACAGCCTAAAAATAACTATTCCAAACAAGGCACCATATGGAGCATACACAAAATAGAGGGGGAGGATTGTGAAGTGTTGGAGTGGATAAAAATTATCTGATTTATTGATAGTATTTGAGAATGTTGAGAAGCCAAGCGGTGAGTTGGATGGCTTACAGCTGTACAGTCCACATATGCTTGATAACAACATTTTAATTAACAGACTTTAGCACTAACTCCACTTGCATTCAGAGACACGCCTCCACCTGCTGCTCTTTCACTCTTTCTGTGCCTTTAGAGCATTCTCTGGAACACTGATCGATGCTTTTCACCAATGCTAGCACACCTGCACAAACATAAAGGAAACACACCAGCCTATGTACGCGGGCACATTTGCCAAATCGCTGCTGGTGGGAGCAGCACTATCAGCCACCAACTACATTCATTTATCACGACAGCACAAAGCCAAATGATTCAAATATATTGCATTCCCTGTGGCGGTATTGCACTGCAGTGGCCAACCTAAAGTAATGGCTCTGCCAAAACTATATAAATCATCTAAAGTGTATCCATATGTAGTTTATATACGGCAGTTCTATTAAAGTGATAGAGAGCATTTATAATGCATCTCCCGTTGGGGGAGAAGCTAATAATTATCTTTCATATTGATGTTCTGTGGCTCTCAGAAGCGTTCAGTAGCTGAAGCTCTTCAAATATAGTCAAGTCTTTATAGGCAGTTTGAGGATATAGATGGATATTCAATGTAAATGTCGCCTCATGAGCCAGCTGCAGTAAAACACACCTGTCTCATTTAACATAATTCTAGCTACATTTACCTCTGAAACAAAGGCCAACTACACACACATTAAGGGTGGTCACTTTTTACTGTTTACCTGTGTAAAGATTTCAATAACAGGAGTACTGTACCCATAAGTCATGTTTTTTATAAAAATTTTTTTAAAAAGTTTTTGGTCATTCTGCCAAAAAGCAATTTGCTGTGAGTGATGCAGTTAAGGAACACTTCCTCCTGGAGTCAAGAGGGCAATAAAAGCTGAACATGTGTCAGTCAGCCGACGAGATGTTGTTAAAAAGCAAATGAACTGCACTGAACGGCACTGTACGTCGTTTAAATGTATTTTAGGAAAGAATGGCTCACAGTCAGTGCATCCAACATATCTGACCGCTGATGCTGCTGGGTGTGGTGAGACAACTTTCTCTAGAAGTGGTTGTTGATCCAGAAAGAGAAGAGAATTTTCTCTGTGGTCTTTGAGTTAGCAGCCTGTTCAATGGGAGGAGTACGGCTAGAATGTGATCACCTGTCAGTGCTAGAAAGTGTTAGAAAAGATGTGCACTGTACTGCTGCAGACAGAGGAGATAATGCATGACAACAAAATGACTGCATTGGGAAGAAATTTGAAAAGTATCTGCCACTTGGGATCTGTGTGCAGGATTTTTTTTAAAGAATGAAATGTAAACAAATGTTCCTTTTAAACTAAAAAAAAAATATATCCATGTAACTGTCGACTATGGCTAAAAGCAGTTCCACTGAGCCGACATCTTTACTTAAAATATACTTAAAGGAGTTTGTAATTACAAAAGAAAATAGAAGAAAACATAAGAAAAGGTCATCTGTTACACAGCAATACTGTCTCCAATATGCAAAGACATCACGTCTTTTTAAAATGAAAATAGACACTGGTTCGTCTGAATGAAGTCATCATCCAATCTCTTCTCTTCATGAACTCAATAAAGACAAGCATCCAGCACAAATATTTAAAACGAATCCTTTTTGTCTTATTTCAGAGCATGTTTGCCACTTTTTTTTTTTTTAAAGCTTTTATCAAAGCGTTTTGTGCAATGAAACCCCTCTTTGAGAGATGCTCTTGTTTGTCTAAAAGTAAGCTATTCCATGAGGCTTTTTGCAGTGACAGTCACCTGGCGAGCTAAAAAACCCCCCAAAAGACTCTTCTTGCTTGCAGATTCCCAAGCAGCTTTTCTTTCTGAAATTATTATTCTGATACAACTCATATGCACAATACTTAAATATCTAAATGTTACTGAGATGCATTTAATGGATACAAAACACAAATTCTGGGTAAAATAAGATGCTATTTCATGACATGGCTATCTTTTGATTTCTCCTTCACGTATCATGAACACAACCCCTGCATTGTTCTGTCTGGCAGAGCTTTTACTTGATTTCATAGCATTCGGCTGCTGACTGGACAGTTGTCAGTCTGCCTGGCTTGTCCAGCTGCTGTGCCTTGTTCAGTCTTGCGTGTGTATGTCAAAGCCAAAGAGCAGCACAGCCCATCATTGTCTCTCTCAACGTGACAGCGGAGCAGTAGTGATGCTATGTGACAGCAAGCAGACAGATTGAGGGAAAAGCAGCGAATGACAAAGAAATGTCTCAGACAGTAGGTCGCCGTGTCGATTCTAACTTACTTAATAAAGAGGTGGCAGAAAGGGAATTTTTCCAGGGGGATTGTTTTAAAGAGTAACTGTGGAGAAACATGTCTACAGGGTTAGTGCGAGAGTTCCTCGATGATCTGAGGACCTGGTTTACAAGCCCTGTGCCTGCTGAAGAATCTGAGCAAGGTATTGAATCATTACTAGCTCCACAATTGTTGCTCTTTAACTGGCTCTGGGCTTTGATGTGTGTGCAGAAGAAGCCCAAAAAACAGTGTAATTTCCCCATGGAGTTAATAAATTAACAGAGTGCTTAGAAATGCAGACCAGAATGGCCATTGCAGGTCTGCAGCCTAAAGTAGAAATGATTCATTTCTCTTTTTGGGATTCATACAGCAACACACACACACACACACATATACACACACTTACACACAAAGTACATTATTGTCAAAGTTACAATCAGTTTAATAACAGGCTGGTGTGCCCTACAATTTGTCTTCATCTCTGTATTTTTATCTCATCACCTTTTATTTCACATACCTGTCATCTGAAACACTATAATCACTCAGATGGCCTGAGAGCACTTTGCTGCATGACTTAACGGCGCTCACACACCAGGATGAATAATTCAGCGTCATTCATTATATTCATATTCATTTTTTTTTGCCCCTGAATTGTTATTGCTTTGGCGCTCTTTCATCAACAAAGAGAGTAAACACACAGAATATACAGAGCTGAGTATTTAGTTAATTCTGAGACGTGTTTCTTCGAGTGTCAACGACCTCTGTGCGCCATCTGGTCCTCAGATTGTTTTGGATTCAGCATCATTGTGATTTAAGGCCGTAAATCAATGCAAAATTGATTGCAAGTGCATCTTGTAAAGAAAAACACAGTTTTTTCCTCTGTAATAATTTAAAAGTTGTAATGTTCTGCTCTGAAACCATTAGATCAGAATACACCCATGGTGTGGCATTTTCGATTTTTACTGGTCTCCACCTTCTGGTTCCATATAGGCTTTCTTTAAAACGATCTGTACGATTCCTTTCTGCTGCAGCAGCTACCTTATTGCATACAAACCTCATGTGCCCCAGATTCGACAGATCAATTATTTATAGCAGGTGAGAGTAGCTCTATGTACATGCAGACCAAAAACACACACAGTTTCAGTGGTCTCTACTAATGGCTTCAAGAAGACAAGGAGAAATGTGAAATCCAGCAGAAAAACATGTGAGGGTACAGCAATGATTTGTGGCTCATTAGTTCAAGAGGCAGTAGAATGGCTAAGATATGAGAAGGACTGACTGGCTAAGAGTCAAAGCTGAAAGATGACACTACATCAAGCACGCATGAGTGTGCAAAGTGGTTTGTTCAGCACACATGGTGGTACATATCCACACAGTACAAACAAACGTCGCTATGCAAGCTAGTAGCTCCTGAAGAAAATGGCAGCTGGAGTTCAAGTAAATAAAAAGGAAAAGTAAACACAGATTCAGTTACTTAAACATCAGATGCTCCCTGTGTGTAGTTTTAGAAAAGTTTCCTCCTTCACACAAAAACATACAAACTATAGCCTGAGAGCCAGAAGTGGTCCCTGGATTGTCCGAATCTGTCCAGCGACAAGCACAAATGAAAACAAAAGAGTCCCGAAAGAGCCGCAAAACCAGGACTTTATAAAGGAATCCTGAGGCAACAACAGCTCTTTTCTGCCTTTTCATGTGATCTGAGCCAAAAGTGTTTTATATTTAGATGGGACAACAAATCATGATAGCCTGAGCCCCACTTTCTCATTCACTTTTCCAACAGGAGGGTGTAAAGGGCATAGCATAACCTTCAGCATATAAAGTGCAATTTAAGTGTTTGTTGTGGATTTCAAGGCGTGTTTATCACATCTTGAAATCAACTTCCCAACCTCTTTAGGAAACAGGTACTTTAAGCGTATAGTCCCCCATTGATTTAATACTTCTAATATGTTTAAACAGTCTTGTTATTGTCTCTTTCGGCATTGTGGAAGTGCGTAGTTTCTATTTTCTTACAGTACATGTGATCATAGGAAGGATCTACTCAGAACAGAACTGGATGTTTCTTGGTAGACATTTTGTACAAACAAGGTTTCTATAAAACCTTGTCACATCATATGCATCGATGCAGATGTGTTGTATGAGGAATGAAAACACGAGTACTTCAATGCAAAAGAACAGAAGGTGAGAAGCAGGAGAAAAGAGTAAAGTGTCAGACCTTGATCTTCAGAGAGTAATCCCTTTTCATTAAGGCTACTTTTTCCGATGCTGAGAGCTTCACCATTGATCCTTGTGTAATGTCAATTAATTAATGTGCAGGGTTTACTACCTTGAAAGACTTTAACACTTCAACCCAGGAAACACACTCAGAATTTATTATAACTTTTCTCACAATAACAAGGAAAAAAACGGTAAGTTTGGCCTTAAATTAATCATTTTGATCTACTTGCTCTCAGTCTTATTTTATTTTTTTACAGTTTCATCTCCACTTTTCTTTCAGTCTGTTTTGGGTTTCATTTAGTCCAACTCTGCCTGAGGATAATAACTTATCATTTTGTTCACTTCCATCTCTTCATTAGATCCTCTTTTCAATAGATTCACTGCTTTCAAGTAATAAATGCACAGCTTTACATAAAAATCCCCTCAGTTTTAGGGAAAGTTAAAATTAAGTTCTATTTATGCTCTTTTTATGTAAGTAAATAGGTATGCCAGTTTCAAATACCACTTCCCTTATACCTCTGTCCATTTTTTATGTTGACATGGTTTCTAATGGACCCTTCAGAGTGCAGTGCAGAATTTAAAGTTCCTATGTCAGCTTCAGACAACAGCAAACATTGCAACAGTGGAGGAGGTCATGATATTGCACACTTTCAAAAGGTGGTGGTCTGTGGAGCCACTAAATACATTATAGCTTCTTCTTTGTTCCTTTCACCTGTCAACTATATTGCTCAACACTGCCTCTCATGGTTTCAGGTGGTGCGCAGTATCCAGATAAAAGCAGATGGACAGAAAGCATAGAGTGTAAATTGGCCTTTACGTGTCTGCAAATGATAAAATTAAATTAAATTTTTGCATTTCCAAACTGTTTATACTCCGTTCCTCCTTTCTACCGTGCGCTGTCTTGTTGCTTAATTGATTCCGCTGTTGAGTCCCAAAACTACCAAACAGGTGCCGTTGGTGGATAAAACAAAGTCAGTGTCTAATTGTGATTAGACACCCTGGGTCTGGCTGTTGAAGATACTATAGCTGCTTAAGGGATTTAGTAAGTCCCCGAAAATGCAGAACATCAAACCAAACGTTTACTTCAAAGTGTCCCATCAACATAAACTTAGAAGTGTACAGCCCGAGCAATGCATTTCTTATTCCTATTGGCTTTTTGCAGGTGTTTAAGGAGTGAAATTTGAGGATCGCTCGGTCTTTTTAACAAGACATTCTGGTGTTCATCATGTCACAAGAGCTGTTCCTCCTGCCACAATCTGGCCATTTGAATTTTGCTTTCCTCTTCTCCATTGTAAACCTGAACCCCTCTGGAGGCCAACCACACAGCTTTGTGAGTGCCTTCCCCTCCCTCACAGCTGCTTGTCTGCATGAAACTACAGCTCACAAGTGAGTGCTCCCAATCCTCTTTCTCCTCATAAAGCCAAGTGCCTTGCTGCAGACATTTCACAGATAAGTGGTTTATTTTTTTTTTTGCCCTCCACAGTGATGGTCTGAGACTAATTTTTGTTGCATGTAATGACTTGGTCCCTTGAACTCTTTTGATATATGACCAAAAAAAAAAAAAAAAAAGGTTCATTTCAATGAATATTGCAGCTAGTAATAAACAACAATGATATTCAGATGAGCAGCGGTAAAAGACGATATCAGCCTCCATCTCGGTTCATACGGTCAAATGATGAAACATGATTCCCTCTAGCCACTTTCCCCCATCTCTCCTTGAAGACTGCCCTCCACAGTGATGGTCTGAGACTAATTTTTGTTGCATGTAATGACTTGGTCCCTTGAACTCTTTTGATATATGACCAAAAAAAAAAAAAAAAAAAGGTTCATTTCAATGAATATTGCAGCTAGTAATAAACAACAATGATATTCAGATGAGCAGCGGTAAAAGACGATATCAGCCTCCATCTCGGTTCATACGGTCAAATGATGAAACATGATTCCCTCTAGCCACTTTCCCCCATCTCTCCTTGAAGATAGATAACGAGAAGTAAAGTCAAGGACAGAGAGAGAGAACCAGTGAGGGTTTTGTTTACAAAAGAAACTGGGAGAGTGTATTTCAAAGACAAACAGAGAGGCAGGGATATGGAAAGGAGACAAAGACGCATTATAATAAAATACAAAATTCAGCAAGGAAAGCAGTTGCTGAGCTGAAAAGTGCTTGCTCTGAAAAGTAAAACTCTTACATTTCCTAATTAAAAATAGGTTTTTCTACTTCTCATTAGGAACCTAGGGAGGAAAAACATCATACAATCTTTGTGCAATCTTTTTTTTTTTTAACTCATCAGTAACAGTGGCTTAGATATTTTAAAACAGTGTTAAAGCAAACTGTACATTTATTTTTGTTAGAAACAACATGGACAGGTAACATAGACAGATACAATGTATGCTCACACATACGGTTTATTTAAAACCGCTGATGGATGATCGTGGATTTGGGGAAAAGCCTTAAAGGCTCAGGGAGAAAATACAAATTTCACACAGAGGCTCCGCTTACATTTGAAACCAACATCTTTCTTGATGAGAAGAGATAGCATAGCAACTGTCCCAGTTTGTGACCATATGAATATTCATTGTACTCAGCAACATAAAAACCATGCAAAATTGTCCATGTGAGTGTGATTGATTAACCAAACACCTAACTGTAATTTACTGAACAAACACACAAAGATAATAACAAAAAGTTTTCTGATGAACTTCTCAGATGAAGTTTAGCTTTGCATTTTTAAACTTCTTGATGCCAAGACAAAACAAGCATGAAGCAGCTGGGCACGAGCCTGAGCTCCTCCAACAGCAGCACAGCTCTGACTCAGACTGAGCCAAGCAAATCGAAGCTAGACAGATAAACTATTGGATCTTTACAAACACTCTGTGGTATTTTGCATCAGTTAGAGATTTCCAAGAGACTGATTATTTATCAACTATAAAATGGACAAAAGCTGAGACTACCTCTGGTTTTGTGACCAGAGTTTAACAACTATCAATCTACAAATCTCCAAAAATAAGGTGTCTGAAAACACAAAAATCCAATCCTTCCCGAAACTAAAATATAATCCTTTTAAACTAAAATCTCTGGTTATTTTATAGCAGCCGTGACGACTGGCAGGACGCTCTGGTCCACTGCAGAGTCTTTACTGTGTTAATGCAGTAGTCGGGACTCATTGCTTAAATCTCACCCCTTTTTAGACTTGGAGGTCTTACACAAGAGCAAGCCCCCTGCTGAGTTTGCTCATATCGCCTGCTTATTGGAAAATAAATAGCACTCAAATAACCACGTCCTATTGCTTACAAGGCTGTAACATGCATGCCTGTGCAAGAGGACATAACTCGTCAGAGAAGGAGGGGTCGATAGCACTTAACTAAGGAAAATAAAAGGCAGTTCAGATTATGAAAAAGAGTTGTTGCTTTTTGTTGCGTCACTTTTGTTTCTTACTATCAAAGTCAATATGTAATATGGTTAATGAGAACTTTGCTGTGGAGCTCACCATGAAAATGTTTGACTTTTGATTGTGGAAGCAGATGAGTAAAAATAAAGACAAAGATAAAACTGCAAAGCACACAACAACAAGCGTTGGATTTAACATACAGAACGGGCATCAGGTTTACAAAACCCAACAATATAGACGCTGTCCAAAGAACAAAGAGACAGATGTTCACCAACTCTCAAGGCGATCTTGATAGCCAACTATTGGTTTGATGTATGAGGCCTCTTCATCTTATGCTGTCAAGCTGATGATTAATAAACAGACAAATGGAAGCATTCACCGCTCAAAAGCACATTTGTGTCAGCTCCTTCTATAGTTGATGTCTTTGGGTTTATCTTGTCTGTTCATTGTCTGTTGACACAATGCATGCTTCAGCCTCTTATGCTTACCCCAAACTCAAAGTACACAGTTGGTGTGAGTACGATTTTGGTCCCTATCAAGATCACAAAAACATGTTAATGCACAATATATAAACATGAATAAACCCTCGTGAACTGGAAAACATGCCAGCCGATTTTGAGCTTTGTTTGAAAAGTTTTCTCAACATTTTTATTACATTCAGCTGTTGTTCATAGTTTAATCAACAGATTTTTATGCACTTTCATGGATTTTATTTAACAAGAGGATGATAATCATCGATGTAATGGATTTCACAATGTAGACTTACATGTACAGTCTATACAAGAATAAGCAAGGATTTTAAAGAATGTTGAAATGAGATGAAGCAGTGGTGTTTAGTGTGTCAATAGTAAAAAAAAGAAGTGTGTGTGTGTGATGGTTTTGTGCAACACTAATTTACTTTAAGAAATTTTTTAAAATAAATTTTATTTACTTTTTTTTTTAGATTAATATGCTAAATTTAATCTGGGGGCTGGATCGGCGGGTATTGGCTCCGTGACGGGTGGCCGTGCCGCTGTGGGGTGGGCGGGGTGCGGGTCCTGGGCTCCGGTGCCCGGGGCTGTCCCCTGCTTCTCGGGGATGGGGGGTCGGCCCTGCCGTGGGGGGGGTTGGGCTGACCTGGACCTGCCGCTGCAGTGGGGGCGGGTCCGTGCCCTGGTGCCCGGCAGAGGGACCCGGGCCCAAGATAGTTGAGGATGGGGGGGGGGGGGTGCCTGTGTATATATGGGGTGTGTATGGAGGAGTGTAGTGGTACATGAATGTATGGGGGGTAGGGGTGCGTGTATGTGGGAGTGTGTTGAGGCATGTATGTGTGGGCGTGTATGTATGAGGGAGTGCGGTGGTGTATATGCGGGGTGTGTATAGAGGATTGTAGCGGTACATGAAGGTATAGGGGGTGAGGGGTGTGTGTATGCGGGAGTGTGTGAGGGGTGTTGGGGTGGAGGTTTAGGGGACTGTGATAGTACATGAGTGTGTGGGGTGTAAGAAGTGTGTGGTGGTTTATATGTGGGGGGTTTATGGGGAGTGTAGTGGAGCATGAGTTTGTGGGGGGTAGGGTTGTGTGTAAGGGGGAGTGTGTTAGGGCATGTAGGTGTGGGGGTGGAGGTTTTGGGGCGTGTGATAGTACATGATTGTGTGGGGGGTTGGGGTTGTGAATGAGGGAGTGGGTGGTGTGTGTGTGTGTGTGTGTGTGTGTGTGTGTGTGTGTGTGTGTGTGTGTGTGTGTGTGGGAAGGGGTAAGGGCTTGTGTGTGGATAATCTGGTGTTAAATGCATGGGAGATAGGGGTGTGTATATAGAGGAGTATTGAGATGCATGTGTATGGGGGGTAGTGGCCCGTGTGTAGGGGGGAGTGGGGGGGTGCATGTGTATGTAAGTGTATAGGGGGGTGAAGGGTCATGATTATGAAGGGGGTAGGACTTCAGTGAGAGAAGTGGGGAGTTGTGGTGGTTTGTTCTAGGGTAGGTAGAATGAGAAGGGGTGTTTTGTGATGGGCAGGGAGGTGAGTGGGATGTAGGGTTTTGGAGGTGGACTAATCTTTTGGCCGTGTATCTGTTAGAATGGGTGTGTATGTGTATAGATGTATGTGTGGGTCTGTAGGTGTGTGTGTGTGTGTAGATGTGTGTGTATACCAGGCTGATGGTGAGGGGGTGTGAATGTGTTGGTGTGTAAAGGAGAAGGGAATGCAACGTGTCTCTGGGTGGGGGCGTCTCCTAGGGGTGTGGGGGCGGTGGGCCCTTGGTCTGTCTCTCCTTCTCCCGCCCCTCCTCTTCTTTGCCCCCCCACTTTTGCATGTGGTTCGTTGGTGCCTTCTGGGGCCAGTGGCGGCTCCTTTATTGGGGTTGCTGAGGGCCCTGGTTGTTGGGGCAGCTGCCCTTGGCCTGTCCTGGCCTTCGAGGGCCCCGGGAATGGGGGACGTGCCTCGTGCCGCAGGTGGCTCATCTTCTTGAGGGAGGCGCGCTTCCCTCGGGACCTAAATCCCCGGACCCCCCTCCTTCCCTTCTTCCACCACACACAGGCAGGGCGTTGGGAGGTGGACACGTTGATCTGGATGGTGAGAGGCCATCAAGGTGGTCTCGATCGCTGCACCCAGCATCGGTTCACCTCCCAGTTTTAATTACACTTAGTCAACATAACACAAAAAACACACACTGACAACACATGGACATATTTTGGGGGGCGGGCCATGCAGTGTGCGGTGGGCGGGGCTGCTTTGGTGGTCCCGCTCCCAACATGATGTGGTTACTTCTTCCCAATTTTAATTGCAAACAACACACACTTCACAATCATTCATAAGCTGGGAGGGAGGGGGTGACAATGGGGTCCTGCCACGCCCCTATTTCTGGGGCTGTGCCGGAGGAGTTTGGGCGGGGGAGTGGTGCTGTTCAGGGGGCCTGGGTCTGGGCTGGCCTGGCGGGGGTGGGACTGCTGCTGGCCCTGGGTGGTGCTGGATCGGCTGCATGTGTGGGGTGGTGGGGGGGCGTTGACGGGGGTGGGGGGTAGTTGTGGGGCCCTGATCGGGGCCCTCCTATCCCCTGCTCCCCCGGGGGTATCTCACAGGGGACACGTTGGGAAAGAAAGGTGAGGGCGTGCATGAGCCAATGGATGAAGTGGTGAATGAATGTTAGGGTAGAGGGGGGGTGGGGGGATCAGGGTGAAAGAATTTAGGAAAGTGGATGGCCGCTGGGATAGGAGGAAGGGGGGGTGTATGCAGATGGGTGGGGGTGTGTATGTGGGGTTATGTTGGTGGTACAGGGAAGTGATGGGGTGGGTGTACAATGAGGACTGTGAATGTGGATAGAGGGGTATAGGGAGGTATGTGTGTGTGTAGAGTGGGGTATGCGTGTATGGAAGAATGGGTGATTATAGAGGGAGCAGGGATGTGTGTGTGAGGGGGTGTGTGTGTATAAAGAACGGGGGTAGGAGAGTGTGAGTTTGAGCGTGTGTAAGAGAATGGGTGTATAGGGTGTGTTTAAGGAGGAAGTGTGGATGCGTGGGGGTAGGTGGGTGGGTGCATGTGTGCGTGTGTGTGTGTGTGTGTGTGTGCACATGCGTGTGCGTGTGTGTGTGTGTGTGTGCACATGTGTGTGCGTATGTGTGTGTGTGTGTGTGTTTGTGTGCGTGGGTGCGTGGAGGGTCTTGGTGCTCAGGGAGCGCTGCTGGTGCGCTGCTGGTGCACTGGGGTGCGGCCTGGCTGCCGCTCGGTGGCGGTCTGGGGATCCCGGCCCTCCGTCGGTGTGGGCTGGGCCCTCTGCCTGCGGGGGTGGGGGGTTGCTTCTGGGCTCTTGGGGCCGTGGGGCCCGCGCTCTGTCTGCCCTGGGTGGCCGGTGCCCGGCGGGGCCGGTCCTCGCTGGTCCGGGCCTGCTGGGGCCTGTTCCCCCTGACTGCGGGGGACTCTGGCTGGGACCCCCTCTGCCTCCTCCTGGGTCGGTGCATGGCTGGCTCCGGGGTGGGGCGGTTGGGGTCTGCGCCTGGGGATGGCTGCCGATGGCCCTGGTCTCGGGGGTACTCCTGGCGTGCCTCTTGCCTTTGTGTGGGAAGGGTCACACTGGCATGATCACCTTTTCCGGAACACGTTCCACTCTGCATGTTCTGCATGTGACACAGTCACCGAGTCGTCACGCAGTTTTATTCACTAACAGCAGCTAGTTTTCTCATTTCTGTTTGTTTCTCATTTATATTTAACTTTTTAGATTCATAGTTTAGTTACTATGATCTAAAGTTGGCTTGTATGTGTATGTATATGTGTTAATACTGGCAAGTGCGTATATGTTTGTACGTATGTATGTGTGTGTATGTGTGTGCATAGAGGTGTGTGTGTATATGTATGTATGTGTATATGAATATGTGTACATATGTATATATATGTGTATATATATATATTATGTGTGTATACGTGTGTGTATATGTATGTGTATGTATGCGTGTGTATGTGTGTGTATATGTATGTGTGTGCCTGTATGTGTGTATGTATACATCTGTAGGTTGTTTTCTTTCTTTTTGTTTTTGGGTTATTTTTTAGTTGTTGTTTTTTTCTCTCCCTTTTGTCTCCCTTTATCTCTTTCCCTTTTCTTATGAGGTGTTTCTTCTCCTTTCTCTTTCTGTCTTTTGTCTGTCCTCTCTGGTCCAGCAGTACAAACTCTACAATTCAAACAACAATACAAAATAAACATAGAAATAAAATAAAAATTCAGAAAGTCAAGGGGATCATTATATCTATAAAGCTTCCCTTGGCAGAGAAAATTTGCTCAGCAGAACACAGCATCCAGACCATCATTCTGCTTGCCTAAATGCTGGACAAGACAAAAAAAAAAAAAAAAAAAAGCAAAATTTTATTCCAGTCATGGTTTACATAAATGAATTTGTTCACTTCTTTCGTGACTTTTTACTACACTCTACATGAAAAGGAACAAGTAGAAGAACACTTATTAACACTTGCTCCTCTCTATACATCACCTTCTGTTTGGTGCCAAAAGTAACACTGCTAACACTCACAGGAAATAGAATGAAAAAAGAAAAAGAAAAACAAAAGAAATAACAAAAATCTAAATTTCTAGTCATCCTCTAAAACATGGCAGCTCATTTTCTCTTAAATGTTTTCTTAAACAAAATAATATATGTACAAGTTTTCAAATTAACATTCAATGAACTCCATAATTTAATGCCTGCAACAGAAATACAAGTTTTGTGGTTAATCAAGCAAATTTGGATTTGAAATTCAGCCATCGCCTACAGCCCTCCCCTATAATTAAAAAAAAAAATCCTTCAATTGATCAGGTAAATTTTTTCTTTGCTTCGTGCATTATTCATGTTTGTAATTCAACAAAACCTTTATTTTTAACAAATCTGATAAAATAAAAAAGGTAATTTGTATGTTCTCTGTTTCGTAGTTTATACATATTTCTTAACTATTTTTATGACAAAAACAAGGCGGCAATATTGCTCCAATAAGCGTTTCCCCATACTACCAAACAATAAGTGTACTATGGTAAAATAAAAGCACAATACATCATTCTCAATGTATATGTTTCCAGAACATACTTTACTTTGGTTGAAATGAAAACATTTTTGGCTACTTTTGATTTTATGTATATAATATGATTTTTCCATGTTTATAATGATCGTTATTATAAAACTAATTCAGTATTTTAAATTCAGTGGGGTAAAGATGAGCAACATGATGAGGAAGGATAGAAATGAGAGGAGACTGATTCTAAACCAGAAGTGAAAATGGAATAAGTGGAAGATTGCTCTTTTAGCTTTTGTGTGCAACGCAGGACTCCTTCACAGCAGACTGACCAAGCCTCATAAAGCACCCCTGCCTTGCATTTCTCCCCCACTGGGGTTATTATCTTCACACCTCTCTGCCCTCACCCCCTCAGATGTTACCTCCTCACCATGTCACCATCTCTCACCCACCTATTCTCCTCTATCCACAGGCAGTGTTGCTGTTGGGGCCATCTCAGAGGTTAAATTGGGTCCCAGTCAACCATGGGAAGCACTAATAGCAAAAGCCCAAACCCAAATACTCCAAGTTTGCTAAAGTGATTTTGTCAGCTACGTTCACACTTCCAACAAATTAAAAAACTTGGTAAATGAAGAGAACTTCTAAACATGTTCACATGCATTTAGCGAAAAACAAACAAACAATACACTCATTATGAGAAAGAACGGTCTTGACACTGATCACACGTCTCATAAGTAAAACACAACACAGCAAACAGATAATGAGCAATATGCGTGCTTCAATAAAACAACCACATTTATAACGCGTGACATTAAAGGGGCATTTTGCAACTTTCTGACCTTAGAACTCAGTGTTTGATGACACAGTGACATCTATCATGTTTATTTCTGGGGCCGCTGCTGCTCAGCAGCGTTCTGAGGCTGAGAAAATGCACTATGAAATTTTTTCATCCAGTACTCTGCACGACGTTGAAACAGTATTGCTTCACACGCTAGGGTACGATATAAACACATTGGCTGTTTTGAATGCCCAGCGTCGCTGATTAAGCAAAAAAAGAAGAAGAAGATAAAAAGAGAGAAATGGACAAAGCTAGAGTCACTGTAAGATGGTCTTTTGCTGGCTGGAGAGCTAACAGATCAGGTCGGATGCAACATGGATGCCGAATTAGTTGTCGATGGCGGCGGGGTTTGTAGTGTTTCTTTAAATTCAATCAAATTTAGGTTTCTGGTGGTGAATTTGAGGTTTACTATAGCTTCACTATGAAATAGATTTTATTTCTGTAGCTGCACCATATCCTGGCTTGACCATGTTTCCATTAGAACTTTTACTGAGTTCTTCCGCATGACTGCAAGCTATTTCTATCAATCAATGCACTTTGCTTTGTAGTCAACTTCCTGTATTTCTTCTTTGAGCTGAATCCCAGTTTGTTTGCATCATTCACAACACCCCGAATGAAGTGGACTTTCTGAGCAAAGGGATTAAGATTCGAATCAAAAAGGTTGGTCTGAATGGGCTCTTACATTCTGACCCTTTTTTTTGTTTGTTTTAACTTTGCTGTTACTTGTAGTGAAACAAAAATTAGTTTAAAAAAACGTAAATATAATTGAAGTTATAAATCCATCCAACCATCCATTAACAGCTTAATCCAAATCAGGATCAAGGTTATAAATAAATAAATAAATAAATAAATAAATAAATGAATGAATTTAAAGGCTAGAGTTGGTGATCACACCAGCTCAGTGCTGTCGTAATCATAAATTAATGACTAACAAGAAAACAACAAACATTGTAAAATGTTACCAATCTTGTTACAGTTCTGTGTTCATGTTCCAGGAATAAGAATAGATATTCACATTCTAGAGTTTCTCAAATTCTGCAAATGTTTCCAGAGTATTTTCCACAAACAAAATCAACAAGTAAGTAAATAAGCATTATTATGCTATTTTGTCCTGCTGATTCGATTATGGAAAGGGTAAAAAGAGCCCTCTCTGTTGGACTAAAATTCTGTCCGATCGAGACAGATCGGATCAGCTGACATGTTTACATGCAACCTTTTTCTTTTCTGACTAGATGGAAAAAAACCTTTTCTTTTTAAAAAAAAAAAAAAAGGCTTTTTGTCTTTAAAAGAACGATAACATGTATTTACTATCTATTGAGCACATGCAAGAAAGCGAAGCTTAGAAGCAGATTTCTTTCTCTCTTGACTTTTTAAAAGTGAATATGATGAACAAAAAAAGATCAAGTTCAGACATTAAAACCTCTCAGGGCAGCAAATCAGCCAATACTTGAAGCTCTCTGAGCAGATTTTGGGTTTTTCTTTTATCCTAGTTCCCTTGTGGAAATACCCACAAATCTTTATAGAGAATTTTCTTTGAAAACAGGATGTGTGGGTGAGTGAGTAGGTGGGATGGAGTTACAGATGTGGGGATCTGCTCAGTACTGCCTACAGTGATAGTGGGGTTGAACGATACACACCATGTGGGCACAATAACATACCGTCAAACAGCAAGTTGAGGATGTAAATAGTCACATAGTAATTCAAAATTGTCATGGTATTTCATAGAATATCATATTTTTTTCTGCAATTCATATTTGAACAACTTACCACTGTAACTTTAACTGTAATGGTTGCATATACTTACCCTGTATTGTTTTGAGCATCAATTATGATTAGATTGTACAAAACCATGCAGATAAAAAGCACTGAACACACAATCCCTACTTATAATACTCATAACTAATATTAGTGACATATGCATCGATTTGATTTGTCCCCCAATTTTGCAGTTACCATATTTTCAGAGGCCTGAGACAGAGAAGACTATGAAGAAATATGAAATGTAAAAGTAATACCAAAATGATTCTGACCTAAAGGCACCACACAACACCACAGATTTGATTAAAGACTGTGATAAAGCAACTATTTGTGTAAAAATATGTGCTGAATCATAATATTCACCAGATGGTGGTAAACATGCAACCCTACACCTCTGCATCAAGTCATTTTTGCTGTGCATGCATAACTATTGTAAGTGAAAGAACATTACATTGTATATCGGGCTCCTGCTCTCCTTCTCTTACATATACTATAGCTTAGTAAACAAAATCCCCCCCCCCCCAAAAAAAAAAAACAAAAAACACAAGGAAAATGATAATTAGGGCATAGCAAAATTTCTTATATGAAGAAATAACTGATCAAACTGAAGTAACTGATCAAAACAACTTGGCAAAACAAGGTTTTTTTCTCTATTTTCTCATCATCAGTGTTGCAGAAGTTTCTTCTGACTCATAATAATGTTGCAACAGCTTTTTACGCCACGTGCAAATAAGCATGTCTATGAAGTCATTGCACTGTATTCGTTATCTGCCTTATGTGTCAAACCGTCACATTTATATCATTTGCTCAGCTCGATGTCACAATGTACCATATTCTAGCAGAGCCTAGATGGAGTCGCTCTGACTTCATTAACAAACAACACAGCAAGTATGAATCAGAGACAGTCGACTCACATGAAATGTTGACTTAAATGGACTCACAAGCCATTTACAAGCTGCTGCTCCACAGTGATGAAATCCTGTTTCCTGAACTGCAATGTTATTTGACTACATCTACATTGCAGACTTCAGAAGACTGCATGGGATTTTTGGTGATATTCAAAGAATATGTAGACAACAAACAGAGCAAAAGAAAGTTCGCATGTGCAGCTCATTTATGTCTATGTAAGCTGCTTTTCTGGTCCACTGAACAGGCTGCTGCCACATTTACATGTCTCCCATGATAAGACTTCTCACTAGATTTCTTGATCTTGTTTTTTTATTTCTGAATAAGAGAATGAAAATGTGCTTGTTACAAAAACCACACTCTAAACTAAATTATTAGAATTACATTAACCAGTGGGCTTAAAACTGAAGTTTTGCTTCCTTTTTGATGTATTCTTTTAACATAGTGTCAGACACTGTTGACATTATAGTTAAACAGTTTATTTAACATTTCTAACATCTAATTTCAAATTTCGAATTTAGTGGACAAGTAGTAACTTTCTAGAGCCAATGTTAAGATAAAGCAGACAATCCAAGCCAGGGATAAAATGCACAAAGATGAGTAAGAAGCTTGTAAATAAAAGTAAAAGTGTGAAATTTGTGATAAACCTAAGTGCTGCTTGGCAAACTGAATGTTATGAAAGTCAGCACTGCAAGAATACATGCAAGTAAATCACATCCAAGATCAAGATTTTAAAATAAAGTCTGAAATTAACTGGTAACCAGTGAAGCGACTTGGAACGAGGGTCTTATTACAGGGTTCTGAACCACCTAAAGACATGTTTTATGAAAGGCTCCTATATCACAGTTTCTGATTAATGTCAGGATGGTATTGTCTGGTGTAGTAATCAAAGTTCTGTTTTGTCTGAGTTCATCTGAAGATGATTGTTGCTCAGCTACTGCTTAGTTTACTGAGGAGGACAGCTTTTGGACCTCACATAGTGTAAATTAACAGTGCTGTAGTATATCATAAGCAAAAAGATAATAGGAGACAGTACCAAACTGTTTTATTGTCTGACTTAAGGGAAGCACATATAACAAAAACAAAAAAGGTCCCAGAATGAAGCCCTGACGAACTTTACAGGAGAGCTCTGAGGATTCAGACATTACCTGATTTTCAAGCCCAGTTGAACTCCCATCAGGTAAGTATGCAGAGAACCCATTTAGAACAGAGCCAGACACTTCAATGAGATCCATGAGTCTGCTTGTCAGGATTTAATGGATGAATGTGTGCTAAGCTGAGGAGAGGTCTAACAACACACTGTGTGTTTGCCATATTCTGCTGACATCATAAAGGCCCATTTATGCTTGATGCAGGAAAAGTCTGTCCAGACGGACAAACAGGAGAGGGTTATAACCTGCACCAGTTACACGCCTACTGTTTACAAGGCTGTCCATCACTTGACACAGAAAATGGAGCAATGCCACCGGAAATTGTGGGAGAATGTTTAGATGTACTGATCACACGCAACCAAGAAAAAGCACATATCAGAGAAGAAGAACAAATACAGAACTATGGAATAACTGTGAAAAAAACTAGCAAACTATATTCTTCTTCTTCTTCTTCTTATTATTATTAGTAGTACTCCTTCTTCTTCTTCTTCTGGTGTTTTAGGATATTTTTTAACAACTTTTTAGCTGTGCAGTACTGCTACCAAATGGTGCCAAAACACAGAAGTGAACTCTTAACTCTGCCCTTCCCACTAATTGATGAACTGACTGAACAACCATGGCAACCACAAAGATGCATGGCAATATGAGGGCGATGTATTACAATGTTTGAAACTCATGTCCCCATTTATGTACGTTATGGAGCATTAGTGGGTCCTACGTTAGCTGTACAGACACTGCCTTTTCACTATAAAAGGATATTGGTCTAGCATTTTCGGATAATGTTGGATTCAAACTGGGATTTTAAAGCTTTAGGCAACAGCCTGTTTTTTTTCTTCAAAAAGAAAACTGAGGTACACAGCAATCAGGAGTGAGGTGTTTGCCAGGTTTACACCTCAGGACCAGTACAGTTGTAGACTTTGACTTTGTAGAGTTTGGTTGGGAAGACTTGAGCTTGGCTTCACTGTGGCTACGAGAGCTGACATATCTAATGACACAGGGATTCGAACGGGAAAAACCATTTGCTTGGCAAGAAGTCTTTGGTGAGATTTTGGAGGCAGCAAGCCTTTTCAGCTTTACTATTAGAAAAGACTTAACTTGAATGTCAAACTTTTTCAACAGCTGGCTGATATGAGGCATGAAGGACAATGAATTTTGAGAGGACAATGTGTTTGGAAGAATTAAAATTACACATGTGCAGTACGGCTTCATCAATGATTAATGGTGTTTCACATATGTTACCTATAAAAAACAGGTTTGTCAGTCATAAAAATGTTGTTTATAGGAATATGTCCTCTAAAACTGCACCCCCGATGATGATATTTGGATATTCTTGTGTGGCTGTGCCTATAGACTTTAACACCCTTGACTTTAGTCTATCTCCATACAGTTTGTAGCAAGAATGAATATTAATGTACTGTCCATTGCTGCTATAGCTGTAATCCAAGCTGCAATAATTTGTAGGTTGATGCGAAGATGTTATATTTTCTGTATTACAGGGAACGCCTCCTTTACCAAAGTACAGACTGTTTCTGTTTTTTTCTGTTTTTGTTTTTTTTTGTCTAGTCCAGCATTTAAGCAGGCAAAATGGATTTTCTGGATGCTGTATTCTGCTGGGCAAATTTACTTTGCATTATAGATATAATGTTCCCCTTGATATTCTTGATTTTAATTCTATTTTTCTATTTATTTTGCATAGTTGTTTGTATTACAAAGTTTGTACTGCTGGACCGGACCGGAGAGGACAGAAGAGGGACAGAAAGAAAATCGAAAAGAAGAGAAAACAGAAAAGTACAGACTGTTTCTATAAACCAAGCTGCATGTCGACAGGCTTGATTTTTGTCTTTTGTTGTATAACAGATTATGGATCATACTAGATATTTAGGCAGAATAAACCTCATTTTTCCCCTAAGATTTTGTCCCATTTTAGCACCCAGAGAGCCTCAACTGAAAATGACTTGTTTCCAAACTTAGTTTATTTTCATGTTTTGTATAGTTGTGTGTGAAATTTTTAAAAAATCCTCCTTGCTGGTGTTTTTGTGCCAGCTTAAACTATATTTGTGAGGCCAAACTGTCTGCATGTAGAAAGTTTTCTTTCTTCAACTGGGAAAATGACTTGCTTTCTAGTAATATAATGTCAAATATCAGAAAAATGAACTTTCTCAAGCCCATTCACGGGTTTTCAAAGCTTTCTCAGTTTCCAACTGCTGCCAAATAGTTATATTTCTCAATGTTAAGCCTGACATATATGAGTGTGCGCTCTGCATCATGTTAGAAAGCTAATTTTTTTATATGAAACCTGCCACTTGCAGCCATCAAGTGATAAAAAGAAGTGAGCAGCAAATGGCATTACTTTCATTACATTTCCTGCCCAAGCATTATTATCCCTGAGCTGCTCCTCCACCAGTGACAGCCACCATGTTTGAAAGTGTAAACCTGCAGGGAGATAATGCGCTGCATCCTGTACACGGAGGAAGGATAAAATGAAGCTTTTTTTCCCCACCCCTCACTCAGAGACTGATCACACAAGGGGAGTTTGAGAAACAGTGATGACGAAGAACTCATCGACCAAATGCTTCTCAACTAAGAAGAATTATTTCCTGTTAAATGCAGGAGATTTATTAATGTGTGTCCGCCTCTTTTTCTGACATGTGTCTCAGTACTCTGAAAAATCATTTGTTGGATTGCTCTCGTTCGAAATGACAAAACAGAAATTGGAAGAGCATGTCTCTTGGAGAAATAACTGGGCTGGGACTGTAAAGCGAGAGGAATTGCACTGGCATGGTGGGTGATGGACTGTGCGGGCCTGTGAGGATGCATGGACAGATATACTGACTCTGACAGTGATGTGTATGAGACAGATGAGCGTATTCACTTTAGATGGAGAAGGACCTCTTTTCACTTCCCTTCAGAGTCAAATAGAATATTCTGTGGGATATTTCACAGACCCAAAGGGCCCGTTGCCATGGCTTTCTTTTATGCATGTCTAAATTAACTACTGGTAACTTCACTTTTCTGCAAAGTAAAAATAATTATAAAGACGTAAAACTTGAACTGAATCAGATGTTGATAAGATTTGTATTTGTGAAATAAATGACATTTGGCTTGTATTGGCTCTTTGTGACATGACAGAATGTTGCCATCTCTCCCAACTGCTTCATTACAGAAGCTGTACTTGTAACTACACAGATGGGCGTTGGGGGTGTTGGGAAACAACTGCCGTCTTTTCTTAAGCAATGCCTCATAGTGGGCGAATAGACTCAAATATCGCTAATATTAATACCAACCCTGGTATCGGTATCAACTGAGACTAAGAGGATCACATGGGTCCTTTAATGCATTGCTTGAAAACTACCAGAATATTTTTAAATATAGAAAATATCAGCTGGTCTTTGATGGATTCAGTTCACGTCTGTGACAAGACGTCCCTAAAATAAGCTTCTCTCAGAAATAATGCCAAGTTAAGATTTTTAAAAGAGCACCATTGATAGTTTAGTTTCTGGACACAGTTTATATAAATTTTTAACGTAAGGCTTGGAATTTATCACAAGCTTCATAAATAAGGAAGATAAATGTTTTTTGGTGGATCCAGTTCACCTGGGTAACAGGTGTGCAGAATCAGTTTCTCTAGCCAAGAAAACGGCAAATATAGATTTTTATGTTGTGAGAAATAACTTGTTTATGAGTTAATGCGTTAAAAAATTAAAAGATTATTTTGCAAATTTATCTTTTTGGGTTACCTATTCCCATCCAACGGGAGTTATAAATCCAGCATGTTTCTAAAGTATGCCTGCTCCAACACTCTTGAATCAAATTAAATGGATCTAACAGCATTTCTGCACAGTGATTCATTCATTTAAGTCAAGTGTGTTGGAGCAGGGAGACACAGAAAACCTGCTGGATTGCCGCTCTTGTAGGAGTGAGTAACTCTGCATGTGATATGTGATGATTTTGACCCTATTAAAAAGTGTCTTTATCAGAATCAATGAATATTTACTTGGTGTCAGATCGATACCAAATCTTGCAGTACCACACCCCGAATGCCCCACTGAGTTGAACACTAAAACTGTGGATGCCAAGCTGGATAAATAGTCTAACGTTTTCCAGCTGCCCACTGCTGTTTTGTTCGTTCGAAGCTTGCCAGCATGTGTGTTTTCCAGCTGATGACTATCCTGCCATCTGTCCCTTCTCTATAACTGCAGTGAGTCCTATATCACTCATGTCTGCACCGTCTCACACTCACTGTGAGTCTTCTGCCTGTCTTGTGCCGAATAGATTATTCATGCAGCCTGTTGGAGTTCATGTTAATTTATCCTTTTTAAATATCACACTGACATCTGATCCCCTGTGTTTTTGATTAAACAACTCATTGAGATTTTTTTAAAATTTATTTTCAGTGGCATTTGCTTTTTGTTGACATTTATAATTAATTTTCTGAATATATTACTCATTTATGAAGAAGTTGATATATGCAAGAGTTCAAACCCTGAAAAGGTAATTATGTTTTCATTCTTTTTTTTAACTTTTCACCAGATTTAACTTTATTTTTGGTGCAGTTTATGTTCCTTTCTACTGCAGGAAAGACGTAGAGTCCGAGAAAAGCCCAGAGTTTTACATAACAACAACATTTTGACATGTTAACCATTATCCTCTGATGCATTTCACTGCAGTCATCATGAACCTAAAAGAACCAGCTTACAAACTCACAATGTTTAAGTGTCCTCAGCATTTTACATGCACTCTGCTGAAGCTCTTTTACACAAGCTGTAGAAATGGAGTGACTGTGACAGTGCAGACGCTGTTTAGAGGTTTGCTTCAGAATTTGTGTCCTTTGTGAACTCTTCTGCAGAAACAGTTTACAGGACAGCTCCATCTGGTATGCTAGGAAAACACTGCGACACTGGGGAGTAACTTCCCCCAAAGCGACATCATTATGTTTTGACTAATCTGCCTTGAACCCCTGCAGCTCCAGACCTACTTCATCTCTTGCTTTTTCTCGTATTTCTAAGCCTCCACATGAGGGACCTCTTCTTTGTAGTCAGCTTTTATAGCCTCTCAATATTTTCTTTTCTACTCCTGTAACTATTCTTTGTAATTCTTCGTCCTCATTGTCATGTCAGAGGTAGTTTTGCTGGCAAAACTAGAAAGAGATGGCATCATCGACTGATGACATTTTTGGCAATTTACTGTTCATTATCAAAGGGCAAATGGCAAATGTGGGTGATACTAAAAAGGTTACATTTTCCTCTGCTGTGTTTTCAGATGAGTATCTTTTTAGTTGGCTCAAACTGGTCGCTCTTTTTAAGCTTTGTGCTGATCACAAGAAACCCCTCCTGAGGCCTTTGCAGCAAATCAGCTTAAATGGGTCCAGGTTATCTTTTGGATATCTGGCTTAAAAATCTGCAGATCAATATCAGACTAAGCAGTGTTGACACAGGTTATAAAAGCAGTAAAGTGAATGAAAAATTTAAAAATCTGGATATATTTATGTTTGTGTAAAAAAAAAAAAAAAAGGTGGTGAAGGCAACAGATAGCAGAAACGTGCAGGTGGAGCAGCACACATCTCAAAATAAAGAAATAAACTACAAGCCTTTTTTTAATAGTGAGAGCTGACAATCAGTGGGAATGCCTTGAAATGGAAGCACAACGAGTTTATTTCAGCTGATTGGATTTTATATTCCACCCAAAATTAGTAGCACACCTTTAATATATTTGAAATAATTTTTATGATCTGGGTGTCTTAGAAATGGATTATAGCTTTATGTTCATACAGGACAACACCAAAGAAATCTTTCATAATTAAGGATTCATTTGGAAGGAAATCAATAACATTTTCTCCGTTACATAAGCTCTTTCTTTGACTGAGATCTCTCATGAAGATGCTTCTCAGTCAAAGTCAAAAAGTTTAAGCAGTTCCTGTTTCTATCCACAGTCCAATTGCTTCGTTTTTATTTTTTTTTAGTTTCAAACATTTATTTAATTTTCCAGTATGACTAATGATGGCGCCTTTGCATGTGTAAATGTAATGTTTTGTTCAGTAGAAGTTTTCATGGTGACACACTGTGGTGAGAAGTGAACTGAGACACTGAAATGTCACTTAATGCAGAAGATAGTTTTCCAGACCATTAGGTTTTTATAGTAAAGGCTCCATATTTCTGCTAGTTGGCAACAAAAGGAGACTCTGGACAACTGACTGGTCACACTGGGATCTGTTTTTTGTGACCTAGCTTTATAAAAGGACATAACTATTGCCATAATTGTGGGAGATTTCATCGCACACCATTGTTCTTTCGTATCTCATTTCCTATATTTCCTGTTATTCCCTATTAACATGTGAGGATGATACCCCAACCTGTTCTTGTATGCTAACCCTAATAATTCTTATGTATTAATTTAAAATCAGAAAATGACACACTAAAAGATGCCTAAAGTGTACATATTATTTATACAGTTTGTAAGTTGATTTGTACATTATAGCACAAGACAAAAGAATTACTCTGAGAGCAGTTTTAACAGCACATTGTATTGAAAGGTTACAAAGTAAATCATTTAACTTCTATAGCAGCTTTTTATCATTGCCATTTAATATTGTTGGGCTATTTTTTGTTAAATGATGTGTTTTGATGGTTTACTTGTGCAATTTTATATTACAGGCAACTCCATGTTTTTAGAGCAAAATCAGAATTTGCATTGTGAATAATTAAATTATTGTAATGAAATAATTAATGAACAGCATTAAGTATTATAAAAAAATGATAAGGAAACTGGACATTGTATCTGAGCTTGGTGTGTTTTCCGTCACTGCTGAACATCTAACTGTTGTTGTGGTGGGAATTCAAGCAGGCAGAGCTGTTCGGGAAAAGAGCAACAAAGAGCCAAGCTGGTCTGCAGAGAAACCAAACACATAAAGAAATCCCTCTGCTTTTACACAGTTTCAGCAGCAACATAGAGGTTCCACTTACAGTCAGTGTCTATGTGTAGCTGCTGTCAATAACCTGCAGCTATTATTAGTTATTATTTAACATTTTGTGACACTTTTTTCCTTTGAAACCAGATCTTCATGTTGTGATATTTTGAACTAAAAATATTTAAATACAGTTTTGCATCAACAAGTTCTGCAATCAGTTTAACTTTCATTCAGGGAGTTCAGTACTATTATAGAGTAATAGACTTGACTCCTTTTAGTACATTAGAAAGATACATTTATTGTAAACAATTGTAAACAAAGACTAAAACACTGGCAACATTTCAGTCTGGAATCTCATAGGACCATTAAGTGTTCTGACAGTTTGTTATTGTATGTCAGAGTACTTGCACAATATCACACACATATCAAAGTCATGAATCAAAAAGTCAATGTAGCAGAAGACGAGTCTACCACTGAGTAAAGTGTGAAAAAATGGTCAGTTTTTAATTTCACTTTTTTACTGAAAGTGTCTTTTTCTGAGAAGCAGCAAGATGATTTACATTTAGCCATCTGTGCTGACGCAGGGATCATCATCAGTCCTGCAACTCACCACACATGGCTAACGCGAAGATAAATAAATCATGAGCCAAGCAGCAGGAATGTAAACATCATGAAACAAACATAGAACAACTGAATGTATCAAAACCTGTAAAATATTGAAGATGACATCGATATATTTTGTTGCAACAAAGAAATTCCTGAACACACGCACAGCTGCAGAGCACCGCAGAAAACGGCTGTTTTCCCTCTTTGTTCAAGAGAGTTTTTTTCTTTACAGAAAATTGTGTTGAATTGACATATTAAATTATATATACCGTTAATATGATCATGGAAATTCTTCCTTCATGTATTGCACAGCCAACAAACTTCTGTGCTGTAACTCAGTGCAAGTACCTTTGATTTTTACCGTGAGTCTTTCAAAAATAAGTGAATATATTAAAACAAGGTTGTAAAAATGCATGAAGTTCTTGGACTAGAATCCCATGGTTGAAACCTGTGAATGCTCTGAGACCATTTCCATTTTTTCCCTTCCTCCTGATGAGAACTTCTACCTCCACTACCTGACACCAGTATGTTTTGTCTTTGTCCACTGTTGTTGTCAAATGGCAAATGATCTTTCCATACCTCAGCTATTGCCTTCATGTTGTTTGGTTATGTTGTTGAGGCAGAGACGCCAATTTGCTCCAATGCTTAAATACAGAAGAATGCCGTCGAGCCTGAAAGCATTTTGCCTTTGGTGTTAAGGATGTGACTCACATATCCTCAACTGAATAAAAAGCTTGTTTATTAATTTTGCTGCACATAACTGAGTTGAATGTGTCATTGCTACTGTCTCTGAGCGTTGTTAAAATACATCCCGGAGGAAAGTATTTGAAGTAGCGCCTAACAAGGCAGGTTGAGACAAAAATGAGACACAGTAAAAGGAAAAGAGCTCATTTGCACATTCTGGCTGTCACTGTTTATAAATTTTATTTTTTTACAAAAATGCCAAATAAACCTGCTGAGGTAAGCCAATTAATTATACCAGATAGACCAATAAAAACCTGGCTTCCAGAGAAAAAGGGTAAAGGAAGGCAGGGAAAAAGCTCTTTCTCAGAGGAGAGAACACTTCGCATGATGTTGAAGTAGGCTTATAAATGCATAACATATATATAAATGTCCCATCTGTTGTAGTATTATGAATGTGTTAGTGGGGACAGGTACTTATGATGGAGTTTGATGGCCAGTTTCTGTCATTAGTTCTTTTCTAGGCCACTCACATAGAGCCACTTTGCGATGCTGTACCATATTGCATGCTATGCACCAAGAGACTGGTGAGGGAGGGAATAGTGAGCTATGTTTGAGTGAAAGTCTGTTATTGAGTGATTTTCTGATCTGAAAACCATTTCATAGAGAAATCTGCATAATTGCTGCTCTAAACTGTGATTGGCTGTCATTATCATTGGACAGTGAGGCTCATTGAGCCAGGCTCATTTTTAGAACGTGTCAAAATTAAGTGGACAGAAAGCCCACATTCTTCTCCAACCACAGTACAGCATTACAGTAATTACACTCACAACTCTGATTGTTTGCCAGAGGCTAGACATTTAATCTTATCAGAATCAATCAATGTGAACATCATCCAAATCTCTGATCAAAACCTCTAATTGATAATAGTTTTCAGTGTCATTTTGCAAATGATTATATTTATCTTTCATTTATAAATTGGGCTTTTTGAGCTGAGAAACTGCAGATAAACCCTATAGTCTTTTTCCCGTTTCAGCATCGCAGCCAATGTCATTTGGACTTCATTTTTAGTGTTGTGACCATGTGCACACATTTAAATAGTGTTTGTACTTCCAGTAAAACAAATATAAAAGGTTACATGAAGTCATTGCATAACTATACAGATGAAAACATCTTAAAACATTCTGCCATGCAGAAGAAGCTTAATACAATTCAGTCTATTTGTCTATTTGTCTGCAAACCAGTGAAAGTTTCTGGGGTTATAAAGGTGCAAACAAAGCAAAAACACAATATTTCACAAAAATTGAAGTATTTAGAAATTATGTTGGACAATATTTTAGACAATGTCAAATATGACTACAAAAGTATGAAATGAGCATAAAAGTCATTGTACAATACGAACTGATTGTTATGCAGTCACATTGTCTGGTACCTTTTTCTGTGCATCGATATGATGAACCATGTCTGACAAAAACTTAAGGCAGTCGCATTCAGCTAAACCTGACATATTAATTTATATACTGTACATAATCTGTCACTTTTTAGTTAATTCACCTGTCAAAATGATGAATTATGTCAAATATAAGTAATGTTGGCCTAATCCTATTCTGATGAGTCAAGGTAAAAGTTTGAGCTTTCTTCTAACAGATGAGTCAGTCATCCAGAGGATCTACAAAGGAGCAGGGAGCATAATCACCACATGACATGCTGTCTCCTATCCTCAACGTTAAGAGGATTAGGCCACTTCATGCCAGTTCAATGGCATCTTCATTGGACTTAAATATGTATTTTATTTTATAGAAAGAAAAAAAAAGCTACTTCCAACTTCCATTTTCTACATGGACACCATAGAGTGAAAAAAAAAAACCACAAAAAAACACACAGAAAAAAAAACAAAAAAAACAAACAAACAAACAAAAGACTTGTAGCACTTCATGGAAGGACATGCGTCCGACTGGACAGTCCACTAGCACCTTCCTATGTCCTTTACTGTTTGATTTCGTACTTGTGTTGTTCTCACTCATATGTAAGTCGGATAAAAGCGTCTGCTAAATGACTGTAGAATAGAATGGAATAGAATAGAATAGAATAGAATAGAACAGAATAGAATAGACTGACATTCTGCAGGAATATATAACAATGACCCAGAGAATTTTAAATAAAGAAATGATACACATACAACACTAACTTGTTGACAATTGGTACTGTGGGGGAAATTCCATTTGCTTGATGCTTTTGCAGTTTTTCGAGGATCTAACTTTGCTGTGCTTGAATCCTGCGCAATAATTGCTGATAATTACGTGTTTCTTCTTCAGCGCCGGTGTTTACATGTGTAGTGCTTAATTTCAGATTGCACCATTAAATGATTTCCTACTCTCACTTATTTCAGAGCGCAGTTATAATTAGGGTGATTGTCGGTGTTGTTTAGATGAAAACATGGAATCAGATGAGACTTTCGTTATGTTAACGAGAGATAGTGTTTCCTGTCTCCTTGTTGTTGCTCAGTGATGATGAGTGGTTGGAGGCTGAATGAGGCAGATAAGTGAAAGTTTTAGTGAAAAACAATTAATTAGAAATTTCTATCTATCTATCTATCTATCTATCTATCTATCTATCTATCTATCTATCTATCATCTATCTATCTATCTATCTATCTATCTATCTATCTATCTATCTATCTATCTATCTATCTATCTATCTATCAAGTGGAAATTGTTGGAAGAGGACTTTGTCTTTCCAAATCCGGACACACACCTGTCTCCAAAGCCTGAAGGATGTTTTTTTTTTTTTTTTTTTTTTTTAACAAACTCCAATTATTTTCCCTTAATGAGCTCCTGTAGTGGTGGATGTGCTCTCCGTGCATCATTACTGTGGGGACAGCAGTTATAGTGCTGGGACTGACTGGCAGCTTACACAGACCTGTTCTCCTTGACTGACTGGAGGCTGCATTTCCTGACAGCTGGGAGCTGGCCTCCCGGAGCACAACACACACTCAGATGCAGAGGAAAATACACAAGCATGCAGATCCATGAACTTGTGCAGCCTTGCAGAGCTGATAGGAATTCTGGGATTGGTTATGGATGTCTTATAAATGCAGCTATAGACAACTTTGTTACTATTTCTGCGCTGTGGTTTTTCATTTTGTATGAAAACAATGTCCGTTTATTGCTGTTATTTATACATTTTAATGGTTTAAAAGCTGTTTTACTTTATATATGTATGTGCCTTTTGACATTTTCCTAAACAATGGTCAAACCAGATAAGATAACTTCTGAAAACTGTTACAGTTTTTTACACCATCGCACTGAGGTAATACGATTTCATGATTGATCAGTTTCAAACAGTTTTACAAAATGTAACCACTCATATCTTAAAGTTCTGTGATGTCCAAAGACCTGCGGATTAGAATAATGTGATACTAATTTTCAGTTTTATTTTGCTAAACCTTCGGCTTGCAATTTCCATGAAAGTATTTAATCTCAAATTCAATCCTTCAAATCAAATTATCTTGAATTGAGTCTCCACAGACAGAAGAAAGATGACACTCATTTCTGATTGTGTTATAACATAAAGGAGTGCTGATGTTAGCAGGGATCCTAAAAGAAACATCAGGAACAGATGTGACAGATGTTGTTTACTCAGTTTGATTAAAAGCACTTTGGATAACATGATGCAAAAATTTCTTCCTAAAAGTAAAACTTCACTGCCTTGTAAA
This sequence comes from Telmatherina bonti, assembly GCF_933228915.1. Classification (NCBI taxonomy): domain Eukaryota; kingdom Metazoa; phylum Chordata; class Actinopteri; order Atheriniformes; family Telmatherinidae; genus Telmatherina; species Telmatherina bonti. The sequence goes on along the minus strand of NC_136627.1, from coordinate 27,733,557 downwards.
TTATATCATAGTGGTTCTGGTTCGGTGTTGTGAACAGAACGGCCTGAAAGGACCAAAGAGAGAGGGCTGAAGTTGAAGGGTTGCACTGCACCAAACTGTTTCCTCTCCATCGGCCACTACAGTCCCTCTGCACGGAAGTAGCAGAGTGATTGTGAATTGAAATTTGTGAAAGATAATTGTTCTGCGACAAAGTGTCACACTGCAGAGAACAGCTGTCTGACACATACACATCAAAGTAAATTCATCCCAGCAGTTTGCAAATTCTGAGTAATTTCGTTGGAGATAAGTACAGGGTTCTTAGACTGGTTTCACACCAGCTGAATGGTGTGTGCATGTCATGTTGACATTGCTGAAAAACTGCATTGTGTCTGTGTGTGTCTATTTATACTCTTTTAGTGCTGCTGCAGTGCAGTTGCTGCCTGCACAATCTTTTGCCCTTGAAAATTCCCATAACTACACAGAGTTTTGTGCAATTCATGGTTGAAATTATTTAAAAAGTCAAGACCTGAGAGCTGACCATCCTAGCCTGATAGCAGTTTGGCACTTTTTAACCCTTTTTTCTAGGAAGGAGAGAGAAGTGATGGAGGAAGAGCAGTTGTCCTTCAACTGGTAAGTTGGGGGATTGATTCCAGGCTTCCCCTGAAATGCCGAAGTGTCCTAGGGCAAGACACTGAACCCCAAACTGCCCCCCGATGTGCCTATCGGGGTATGAGTGTGTTGAGTGAGTGTGTGTGCAAATGGGTGAATGTGACAAGTAGTGTAAAGCGCTTTGAGTGGTCTGTATGACTAGAAAAGTGCTATAGAAGTACAAGTCCATTTACCATTTATATTTTATTCAGTCATAACTGACATAAAACTATTGGGTTGCTGTGTAGCAGGTCCACTCTTACTGTCATAACTGTCACCTTTAATAAAAAAAAAAAATTGAAAGAAAATTATAATTATAGTAGTTAATAATGCATTATTAATGTATTTGCCATACTGCCCACACACTCAGCCTACAGGCAGAGTTGTATTGTAGCTTTTAGAAGCTCAATCCAATGACCACAAAATACCTTCTGTCTGTTTTTGCTAAAAACCGGCTTCCTTGACTCTTTCTTATTGTATGAAACAGACTCTGTATGCTGCAATAATGTAGTTTAAGTTGCACATCTTAGAAAACTGAGACTAGCCTTTACCCACACATTTCCTGATGGGACATTTACCCATTTGGACCAAAATAAACTATACTTGCATCTAAAAAATATGTAACCTGTAGTGGTTATGAGAGTAACAGCACAGGAATTATATACAAACTGGTCTTCATGGGGATGACAGTTGGGTTGTGAGGATGATATATTTCAGTTTTCTTAAGCTAACACAGCAATGCTGTTGCCTGTACCCAAAAAGAGAGGGAAATAAGTGTATTGGTGAGTTGCTGCCATGCTTTTAACTGGATTTCACTCTAAAGTAAAACATCTTTTTTTAAAAATTGGTCCTGAACGCGTCATGCACACATGAATGATGAAAAGCCCCATTTCAACCTTACCTGCCCTCATACTTTACAGGATGCTGTCATATTCCATAGTACCTACGCAATAAAAATTACATGAAAGTAATTTAGTCCTCACTAGAGCCACAGAGTTCTTGAAAAGCACCGATAAAATGAAACAGGAGGCTATTCGAATGTTGACTCTGCACTTTAAGACAAAGTGGTTTACAGGTTCGGACCCACGTTATTCCTAAACTATGCTGATATGCATACAATATAATATAGTATAATAGATACAAAATGTGGTTTGCTAATTTCATGGTGTAATAAGCATATAGCTTAAGACATGTATGTATTGTTCAACCTTGAAACGAGTCTATATACACCTATATGGATTTCAACATCAGATGCTTGTCATTGCAGGTCTGAGTGCCACCTTTGTTACCTAATGACTAATGAATAGGCCAGATGTGATCAGTGGACTTGTGGACTGCTGAAATATCACATAGAATAAGCTCAATACAGTGACCTTGACACCCAGGCAAAGAATGGGACAGAAATGAAGATTGGCAGAAATGTAATGAAGTGTTTGGGAATATTAAGTGCCAGTCTTTCTGACATTAGGCTGCAGTTCAGTAGGTATATTATGACTAAATTGCCCATTGCAACAGTAGAACGCCTATCCAAGAGTTAAAATTTCCCTATAAATAAAATGTTTGAGATGATTTTTGCATCATATGATGAGAAGTAGCTGATACCATGTCTGCAAATAATGTAACTTGCAATGAAATGTTTTTTATCACTGTTATCGGTCAAGTATTTGTGTAAGCATATAATTGCCCAAGTGATAGAAAAAAAAAAAAAAAAAAAAAAAAGAAAAACCCACTTCACCCCTTATAAAATGTACAAGCGGACCATGTAGTGTTTGTGTGCTTTCCTAGACAAGTATTTACTACTCATCCAGTTTTGGTGGCCTATATCCCCACGTTATCAAACCAAGATTGCTTCTTTATAACACTGCTCTCACTCCACAATCCCTACTTTTCTCCACAGCAAACATTTTGATGGGTTTCCAAATGGGGCAAAAAAACAAACAAGCAAAAAAAAACAAAAAACAACAAAAAACAAAACACAAAAGAAGACAACGCTGCAGACTGAGAGAAGAGGAAAATTATTGTCTTACTCCAGGGCTCTTTTTCCATTTCTCTTCCTACAGTGACATCTAATATAACAATATACATTTTGGATTGTGTTCCAAATGTAGGGATTTCAGGAATTTATATAATTCCTGATTGTGGGAAACTGAATTAGCTGAGAATTTGAAACAACAACAAAAAAAAAAAGAGATTAGATGATCAAAAAATAAATGAATAAATAAATAAATAAATAATAAATAACAAAGAAATGCATAGCAGCTGGAATTTTAAAATGTGCATAATCAAAGTGCCACAGCAGTCTCATCAAAGTGGTATTTTTAATTGTCCTCTTTAATTAATATGTCAAGGATAAAATAGCCTTTATTAGCAGAAATATTATTATACCAATCCTGCTAATCAAAGTCTGACTCACCTAGTTAAAAAAAAAAAAAAAAAAAGTTTAAGGTATATAACATTATTATATAAACATATTCAACATTTTTCCTTCCAAAAATTTCTGTCTAGTCATACAAACTTTGTCCCTCCAGTCCAACTCCCCCTCAGCAACCTGCAGTGATGATAAAACTATTGAGTGCTGGGGGATTCAGGGACAGTGCATAAATAATTTTTTTTTGCACCATAACAACCACAAGCTGAAAGCTCTGGAGGACTTTCTGAAATCTCTACAAAGAAAAGGGAAGTCTCATTGAAAGTAGAGTGAAAGTACCATTTTAGTCATTACATGGGAGACTGCAAAATAATTTCAGTCAAGCTCCAGAATAAAATGAATAGCTTTGAGTCTGCTGTGACCTCTCTCTCTCTCTCTCTCTCTTTCGCTCACACACATGTACACTCACCAGTCACTTCATCAGGTACACCTCACAAGTACCAGGTTTGAATACTTTTGCCTTCAGAACTGCGTTGATTTTTCCTGGAAAAGATTCCACAAGGTTTTGGAAACACTCCTTAAAGATTTTTGTCCATATTCACATAAAAAAATCTCTAATGGTTGGATTGAGATCCGGTGACTGTGGAGGCCATTAAAGTCATTGTCATGCTCAAGAAATGAGAAACATTTGTTAGAATGGGTACACTGTGGTCACAAAGGGGGTGGACATGGTCAGCAATAATATTTAGGTAGGCTACAATGTTTAAATGATGCTCAATAAGTACTAATGGGGACCATATCCTCACACCATAACGCCACCATAAGACTGTATCATTAATACACAACAGGATGGATCCTGTTGTGTCCTGAATGATGCCGTTGAAACTGACACTCATCAGATCAGGTAACATGTTTTTCCGTCTTCTATTGTCCGGATTTAGGGAGCCAATGTGAATTCCTGTTCTTAGCAGACAAGAGTGGCTTCAAAATTCAACATGTTGTGTTCAGAAATGATGTTCCATATATATATATTGTAGACAGTGCATATTTGAGTTGCATTTCTATAATCTCCAGCCAGTCTGCTCTCCTCTGATCTCTGACATGAGCAATGCATTCTCACCCCGACAACTGCTGCCTGTCTACTGAGTATTTTCACTTTCTCAGACCATTCTGTGTAAACCTGAGAGATGATGTGCACACCAACAACCATGTTGGGCTCCAGGTGCCTTAAATCCCTTTACCCCAGTTTAAATGCTCCATTAGAACTTCAGCAGGTCATCCTGAGCATGTCTACATGCCTAAATGCATTCAGTTACTGCCACCTGATTGGCCGATTAGTTATCAGAGTTTACAGGCACTTGAACAGGTGTATGGATTAAAGTGACATAGGAGCTTTGGACAACAACAACGATACATTTATAGGACTCTGTTCTCTAGCAGAGGCAGAAATCTCTATGCTAGTACATAATTATTACTAATATTATACGCACTACAGATACTTCTACCTATAATTTATATAATATGACTGTCAGTCGTAGTGGCTTCTATTGTTTAAACGCTAATAGAAATACAAGGAGTGCATGAATTCAATTCAATTCAATTCAACTTTATTTATATAGCGTCAAATCACGGCAATGCCATCTCAAGACGCTTTACAGACAGAGGGGAAAACATAATGAAGGCCAATTCATAATAGCCTATATAAGGAAACCAACAGATTGAGTTGAGTCCAACTCAATCTCCCATCCTGAGCAAGCACACTGGCAACAGTGGGAAGGAAAAAACTCCCTTTTAACAGGAAGGAAACCTCCGGCAGAACCCGGCTCAGGACAGGCAGCCATCTGCCTCTGCTGTGTGGGGGGAAGAGGACAGAAAGACAACAGACAACAGGAACTGCTACTCCCGGCCAGGGAGACCTGTTGAGACAGGAGACATACATGTTAATGATGCAACACTGTTATGGGGGGGAGGGGGGGGGGGGGGGGGGGGGGGGGATAAAAGAGAGAGATAAAGAGAAAAAGAAAGAAGCTCAGTGTATCAGGAAATGTCCCTCAGCAGTCTAAACCTATAGCAGCATAACTAAGGGATGCTAACCATCCCTAGCTATAGGACTTATCAAAAAGATAAGTCTTCAGCCTAGTCTTAAAGGTGGGGAGAGTGTCTGTTTCCCTAACACTAACTGGGAGCTTATTCCATAAGAGAGGGGCCTGATAACCAAAGGCTCTGCCTCCTGCTCGACTCTTTGAGACTCTGGGAACCACAAGTAAGCCTGCAGTCTGCGAACGAACGACACATGTCTATTTCACATGACATCCTTAACAAGACTGCTCTCTGTTTGCTTCATTACCTTCCTGTTTAAGGAGCAACTGCATCTCCTGCGTTTATGTTTTGGGAAGTTTTAGAAGCAGCTTTTTAACGTGCTTAATCTGATTTTCAAACAGTTTGATTTGTTCATCATGTAAACATTTGAATTTATGTTTTTGATTTGGTTAAATGAAGACGTGTTTATTAAATCACAAACTAAATTATAGCCAATAGGGTGTGTACAGAGCTGGGTAATATTGTCCAGCTGGTGAGATTCCACAAGTCCTGCTGTTCCTTCAGCCTTGCTGTCTAAAGCAGATACATTAGGAGCAAGATTCTAGAGATGTTGCCTTGTGTTATACTGAATACGGTTTTAGGCTAATTCTAGTTGTGTCTTATGCTTTTCTGTCAATGATTCGTGCAGTAACTGAGTGAACTTTTCTAAAGTGATTTGTCAAGATTTAATTCCAAGTTATTATTGAGCCCACAATAAGAAATAGGCTTCTAGGGAAATTGCTTGCAAAGAATCAAGGCATCCTTGTCCCATGATTAGATTGTGACTGATTTAAGTAGGAGATAAGTGCAGATTAAATGTGTAATCCTTGTGCTCCAAAGGCAAAGAAAGACATATTTACTAATTAGTTTTTCAGTAGCAGGAAGTTTTAGATCTGTGCAGGTTACAAGGTTGTGAGACACAGAACTGCACAACTCTGCCTTGAAGACGCATCTGGATTCACACTGTTGAATGTTTTCTAATGTGGGTTATCTAATTGGAGGTTGCAATTGCTTCATCCCAGTTTAATGTCGTTTCATCATAATTACTTTTTGCTCCATGGCCTACATTTACAGAAGCATATATCACACACTCATGCAAAGGTTTTCTATGCAGTTTGCATTGATCTACAACTCATGAAAGGCTTATTCTGATTTGCTATTTACTCCAGAGCTAAGAGGTTTTTATTACACATCTTTTTGTATTCAACCTGACACAGCGGAAGGATACTTTAACTGGCAGGTATTCCTGAAATAAAAGTACCACATTTCCATTTATCTCTTCCTAATGCCGTTTGCATTAAGGCAAATATTTGTAAATGGTGTGCCAAAATGCAGCTCAGTTCTGCATGCTGAAATTGCTCTCTGTTTGCAGATACCTGGAGCGTTACACAAGGTTGAGATAACTCGAGGAGATAATGGGAAGGAATGTGCATGAGAAAAGGAAAGGGGGAAAAATGGAAGCTGAATGGCATCAATGCAGACTGAATCGACAGGTCTGGCTGGTCCAATTATACTTGAGCCGAGGTTAGCAGAGTGAGAGTTGGTAATGCAGGCTTTCACGTCACCTTGAAAAACTAGAATGGCAGGCTGGCAGCATCTATTACACTTTCAGTGCTCATATTGTATGGTGCTGGAAACCACGACAGAAATCTGAAATTGAAGATTCAGATATTGTTTCTTTCTGTCTTGCTGAAACTTAAACTTAGGCCATTTTCTAAGCATTTCTGTGCAAGAATGGATATCCTGGGTAAATAAAAAATGAATAAAAGTTTAAGCGGTGGGAATAAAAAGTAATAATAATATAAAATTGTTATGCATTCTAAATTTCACCCACTAATAATTGTTCAGCAGCTGTGTTTGAACTAATTTTGATTGATCACACAGGCAAAAACAAAAGCAAAAACAAGACTGCAGCATGAATGAGAATTAGCCAAATTCAGTTTTTATTTTTATTTTTAATTACATTTAGTGCCTTTTACCATTTGTGCTTTTTAAAGAACCTTAATTATAGCCATTTACAGTTACATATCTTTATCTTGAGGCTGTAATAAAACAGGTTTTTTGTTTGTTTTAATGCTAAAAAAAAAAAGAAAAACAAAACACAGTGATGGGCTAGTGACCTGTTCAGGGTGTAATCTGTCTCCCGCCTCCTAATTGCTGGAAAAGACTCCAGCTTTCCTGCAAACCTAAATTGGAAGAAGTCACGCAGCACATGAATGAATGAGTACCCAAAAAACACATAATCATTGTCATACTGCACATGCCCCTTCTGAAATGATCTATTTTAGCTTCTGGTTCTTTAAGACCTGCTTTCCAGAAAACCTAGTATGTTCTGATTGGCTGCAAATGGCTGAGTATAAAACAGCTGCTTTTTCTTTGTATGAGTTGTCCCAAACAAGCCACTAGGCAGGCATTATGCAAATGTCTTTCATGGTGATGATGTTAAGTAAGAATGAAAAGCCTGAACTCCAAACAAGCATTTCAGAGGGCTCAGCAGCAGCTTAGCACCGTGGAAAGACAATAGCTCCCTTTGATGTGGACTGTAAGCAAGCAATGTGGCGCACATGAGAAAATTCATAAAACTCACAGACACCTCCATAGAAATACAGTTACTGTGGAAGCTGGAACACACTTGTTGGTATGCTCGCAGTTGAAACTAGTAACATGGACTTGACCACATAGCTGACACCTCAGAACAACAAAATATAAGAGTGGCTGCAAAACTTGCAAGACACAAATACTTTGCACAATCTCTAGACTATGTGTTGTAAGAAACATCCTAATCTCCAAGGAAGTTCAACTTGCTATGACATTGTCTTGACACATGCTTCTGGAAGACTAAATCCTGGGTTATAAGTGCCAAATAGTGACCTTTGCCAATGTCAAATCTCATCTCATCCAAAGGATGTGGTATAAAATACCAGGATAGGTTGCTGTCTCTATGGCAGCATTGACTCTGGGACCAGAAGCATGATGTTTTAGCTTGTCTGTCTTTGAACCATTGCACATTCTGTTTGTTTTGTGTGCACTGTTCATCACTCGCAGCTAAACCAGAACAAACACAACCTGATCCCATCCTTTTTTTTTTTTTTTCCCTGGATAGGCTTCCGACAACATATTTTATAACTACACTGGTAATATGGCTGACACTTCTATTGGTTTGTCATTAAAAAAACAAAAGCAAAAGATAAAAACAGCTTTTTGTACTTTTAAAATCCAACGGACTGCTTATTGTGATTTCATTGACTGTAGTGATTTCTCTTCATTGAGTTAGCGGTAGTTACGTGAGGACTCTGCTCAGAGGGTTCTCTCATTTTTTGCCAAATTTGACTCTGTTCATATGGGAGCAGTGCTGTTATGGGACTCATTACTGGGCCTTTTATTTGCATTATTATTACGCTGCTTTATATTACAAATGGGAGTGAATGGTTGATTGTGAACATCCCATCCTTAATATTGATGGTAAACTTTTTTCTAGTGAATTTAAACTCTGTGAGGACAGTTGATTAGTCTTAAAGAAACAGTCCTTAAGAACCTGTTCTGCATTGTTTTGGGGTTTGTTTATGAGCAAATAAAAGTCTGCGAGGTGGGCATTCTTGTAATCAGCCTCTTTTATTGGAGAGCAGTGCAGCGCATAGGGTTTTTGTATTATAACTGGGGCCTGGTGGATTGCCATTATGGCTGATCGATTTTTGACCTTTTTTTTGTTGCATGGTGCCACAATAAAGGCAAAATAACAATGTGCTCCAACAGGGGAGCTGGTAGCCCCCAAAGCAGACAGAAAAGTCTTTTAAACTGCACTTGAGTTTGCACAATGGTCACACAACAGCTGGTTGCAAATCAAGGCTTGCAGAATAAATACAGATTGAACTGAACCAACAAATAACAAAACTGACAAATCAGAGAGCCAACTTGTGCGTCAGTTGCTTATTTTTTTATGAACATAAATGGGCGTTTATATGCACAGTGTATTACCTCTGTGTAATTTGGCTCCTTTTCATCATAGCAGCAGAAGTATAGGAAAATATGAATCACATCAACTAAAAAAAGATGACAATAGCCGGTGCACACATAACAATTTTGCTGTCTGCAAGGTTTGAATGGTAATTTAGAGATAAATAATATCCATGTTTCCTTTCTGGGGTTTCAAGTGTTGTTTATTCAGGGAGATTGTTGCTCAACCAAAATGTTTATTTGTCATCATGCTCCCCTTGATAGATTTTTTGGCACCTCCTTTTTCTGGAAAAATAGCAGAGGACTTGTGCAGCATTGTTAAACACAATCCCCTGGAATTGCTTCTTAACTGCGGTAACATTTCCATTAAAATCCACGATGACATTGGAGTCTGTCTCTGTCGTGCTGAAAGTATAGCAAAACCAGCATGAAATTACAGATGCGATTCTTTGGCTAATTTACAGCTCACGGGCCCAACTAGCGCCTCCTAAAATAGATGGGAGACAAGAGGTCAGACACATTTTTGTCATCTACTCATATGTGTGGCTTATTCTAAGTCTGACCTAGCTACTTATGTCACCAGAGACAATTCATGCATGTGTGATGGCCACAAGAACTGCCACTTTGATTAATGAAGCAACAACACTTACAGCCACCTTCCAGTTTATTATCCCTCAAACGTGTCATCTGAACTCTACCTAGAGATACCTTTACTTTGTGGTTTGCTGGTGCTGGAAGAGGGTGACATGAGGAAAGGTGGACAGGAAACTCTGATCCTCAACACCCCACAGTCTTACAAACTTTTGACGTTTCTCTGCTGCAACATGCCCGACTCAAATTAATGGGCCAGTGGCAGAATGGTGCAGAGATGTTGAATTGACATTAAATTTGAATCAAGTGTTTTGCACCAGAAGTGACATATAATACCTGCAAGTTTGTTGGAACTTGAGGACCAGTGTTGGGGATCAATGATTTAGAAGAAAGCAATGACTTCTGTTCATTGTAATTACATCAAATCCCATAATGATGAACTGAATCAGTCACAATAACACCATTGAGTCACCATCACACCTAGATTGTTATGTTACTGAGAATAGCTACACAAGGGAAAAATGCTAAAGATGACACATTCATTTGCTATACCAAGCTAAATGTTGTTTTAGTTCCATTTGTTTCATAGTTTTAAACAACAAAAAAAGAGTGGTGGCAATGATCAGAACTGAGAGATGTCCTGTTTGGTGAGTGTCAGAGCTTATTTATTGTTTTTGTTAACACTAAGATAATTTTAGTTTCTCCTTGGGGGGGATGTCCATCCTTTGTTCTTTCAAATAGTTTCCATTTCTCTGTGAATTTTGGAACATTTGCAATCGGTCCACAGGTCTATCCACAGATTTTTGATAAATCTTCAGCTTGCAGTAAATTGGATTGTGAGGGAAATCCGGTATGATTTCCTCCTTGTTGAGGCCTTCCTCATCCATCAGCTTCTGCTTTGTAAGGCCGGCAGTGTAATATTTCACCCCAGAATTTATTTTAATTGAATAAATTCTTCCTTCCATCAAATCATCTCTATGCACGACAGTAGGAGAGCTTTTCTTCTTCTCAGGATATTTTGCACTCATTTTTTTTTGTCCTTAACATAAATCTGCTCACTGCAGCCAGAGCTCTTGAAGTTAGTCGGTTTAGATGTCCATGTGCCAACGTCTGACATTGTGCGTCGTGATAAGGAAGGCAAAGAGGTTTTTGTCTTAAAAGTCATCAAGAGGTCTGTGTTTACTCAGGTCTGCACAGTGTGCACAAGGGATTCCAGTATCAGATCTATTCATTTTCTGTGATTCAAATAGTCACTCTATTGAATCACAATAGGCAAAGACTAACACACAGTTTGCAAAGATTGCCCTAAATTTCATATCGGATTAAACTCAGCAAAGGTCATCTTAAATGAAGGGATTTCATTTCTTCCTGTTTCTTCAGTTGTTAGCTGCAGTCTATATAAATGCACAAATACATACATTTATATTTTCTGAGGTTCCCCAAAGTTAAAAAAAAAAGCTTTAATAAAACAAATTTGTTTCAGACGCAAATAAAAAAAATAGAGGAAGATGAGAAATTAAAAAAACCCTTCAAGACTCATCCAGTCACGCCTTCAACACTTGCTACCACATCTCCCAGTGTATCCCCAGTCCCAGTTTGTCTGTCTGTTAATTTTCAAGCGTTCATCCCCTCTTTCATTAACGCTCATTCATCCCCCACACTACATCAGCCAAACAATAAAAAGCTTTCCAAGATACGGCGATCTTCTAGAAATGTGCAAAGTTTGTTTCCATTGATTTTTTTCTTTAATTGCATGAGAGAAAGGAGTGACTGGAGAGCCTTGCTGCAGATACACTGCATGTGTGTGTGTGAGAGGGAGATTCATGCTTGATGTGTGTATGTGCAGATATGTTCACTGGGCTGTCAGGCTGAAAGCAGGGCAGTGACAGGTCCTGACTGCGAGATTGACAGGCCTTCTGGGATTGGAAAAGAGATGGATTTAGCTGCACTAATTGAACCGTAGGAACACTGCATCTTTCAAAGGAGCCAGACTGAGGACTGGTTTCATATAGAATATACTTCCTTTAACGTACGTGTGCGCGAGTTTGTAACCCACTTAAGTGTGTTCACGTTCTAATCTTTATTCATGTCTCAGAGGGGATGCCAAACCATGAATGCGGCTGTGTTTCCTGTAAAGAAAGACTGTCTTGATTGAGATTTCCCTTCGCTGCTGTGAATTGTTTTTGACAGTCTGTGCAGACTCACCATTGACAGCTTTAGCTTTAGTCAGTGTAATGTTGCATTTGTTATTTATCAGCACCCTCAAAGCTGACATTATTTAGCTCATGTCAATCTGCGAGGGGGGAATTGTTTTCATATCACTGAGATAACGCTGAGATATCTACATAGCTGTCTCTAAAATGTTTAAGACCGCAGGACACACATAGCGGGTCACCCTGCAAGGTTGCTCTCGCACGTGCACTCATGCACACACACACACACTGACTATAACCTTCTTCTATGACAGGTTGATGAATCTTTTATATGTTTATCCATTTTAACTCCGTGGCTGGGATTTTATTAAACTGCTGGTGTGCAGCTTACATTAACCCTCTCAGACAGGACAGAGACAGTTTAGGACAGGGCAGCCACTCTGTCTTGTATATTACTGTCCATCATTTATCATCATATGTTCATCTGTCTGTATGTGTTTACCAGTCTTGTCTCCATCTATCTCCATCCCGTCTTTCATCCTCCATCACAGCTGCCCTCTTGCTTCTCGCTGCACCTCACATTGTCTTATTCCCTGTCACCCCTACCTTCGATCTTCAGTGTGTGGATATATCTATGCTGTCAGAGAGTCCCTATGCTTTCTCTGTCTCACAGGAACTATCCATCAAGTTGAACTGACTCTGTGTCTGTCTCTCTCTGTTTTTGTCTTTTTGAGTTTGAAGGAAGAGGCACGGTCCTCCTCACTGACGGCTTTTTGAGTCCGAATGTGCTTTAACTGTGGAACTCTGACAAAAACTTTAGAGGGTCTCAGTGGATCAAGACATTGAGGGGAATCTGAGAGGGCATTGAAGAGGTTGTGACTCCCTGCACTGTACCAAGTCCCCTGCTGACAGACTGTTCATCCCTCTTGGCTGTTGGTCCGAGCATGAGATGGATGGTGGGATGGTTGGGTCCAGCTGGAGTGACTGTTTTGAATGGGGCATTGGTGAAGCAAAGGATAAATGCAATGTTGAAATAGCTAGAACTGAGGTATGATCATGGGTATACTTGTGTAGCAGCACATTTATGTTGGTTCCTGGTGAGTGCAGATTAGAAGAGGAAACCAGAAGAGATAGTGCTAAAAACACTGCAGGAAGTAGGGAAGATTATGCCAGGAAGTCTCTGCATACATGTGTCAGCATTTTGGGAGCTTTATGAAAGAGAGGCTAGTTGTTTGGCAGGATGAGCTGCGCTGTTTCAGTAAGCTGTGACTCAAAATGGTCTCAGGCTCTGTTATGCCACCTTTCCAACCCTGTCCTGCATTAGGTTTTGGTTACAGCTGTCCCCGAGAGGAAGACAATATTCCCTCCACAGACAGGGTCCATTGATTACAGTGTCAGAAGTCATATTATACCACTCCCTTATTGGACTGGCAAAAGTTTTATTCAATCTGTCCTGGCTGGGTACAGCCAACAGATGACATTTAAACTGTAGCTGGTGCTTGTCTGCTGGGCTGGAGCTGACTGTCTTACTAATGGCTACTTTGCAGATGGCATTTCACTCTTGGCTTATTAACACTATTAAACATCCCTTGTCCAATGAGGTAAAGGCCAGCAACATTGTCTAGGCCGAATACAGTCTCAGGAAGAAAGGTGCAGATATCACTAAAGAGTCTTTTTAAAGCTTTTGCCAAAGTACCCAAAATATTTAGCTTTTTGTCTACTGTATCAATCGGTCAATCAAATTTTAGTTATGAAGTGCTTTTCCAACATAAAATATGTGACTCAAAGCGCTTTACAGTTTAAATGCAGACATAAAGGAAACACACAGACAGACACATTATGTAAAAAGATACCTCCAACCCCCTTTTTTAGATAAATCTACATGAGAGAAGTAAGTGCAGACAGACCAGTAGTGAAAACCCAATCCGAGGGCAGCGCATTGGCAGTAACGCAGAGGTACAGGCCCAGGCACCCAGAGGAGGCACGACTGGAACAAAAAAATCCACCAAGGCACCAGCAGCATTGCACCCTATCCACCACCGCCACCCCGGTTACAGACAGCTCCCACAAAGGAAACACCATTTAAAACATATAAAATGTATTAAGACACTAATTAAAAACTTAAAAAAAAAAAAAAAAAAAAAAAAAAAAAAAAAATATATATATATATATATATATATATATATATATATATATATATATATATATATATATATATATATATATATATATATATATATATATATATATATATATATATACAAATTGGTTCCCATTTGGAGAGGAATCAGCCATTATTGTCATAGTATTAACCACCTTGATGCCCAGCATAGCTCAAAGACATGTCAGTATTGGTTTAATGTACATCTGGATCCTCCAAGGGTAATTGGTTCTCTGCTTTTTTCCCCAGGTTGGTAATATGGTTCCTTGTGGGGATAAAAAAAAATCTTCCTGCTGCTTCTAATGGAAATCTTATTATCTAATTTAAATAATGTAGAAATGATCATGGAAAATTCACGCGGTCACACAAAACAACCGATTAAATTGACTTTAAGCAGAAATAACTGATTATACTTTGGAATATAACGGCTGTGTATTTGGGGGAGGCTAAAAAGGGGGTGGGTGGGGGTGACATTTTGGCAGTTCCATTAGAGATTTACTAAAAGCAATTTAACATTTAATTAAGTAAAATATTTTATAGAGGAGGTTCTTTGAAAAAAGGACACTTTACGTTGTTTGATTATTTATTTTGCTTCAAGCTGACCAAAATAAAAATTGATACAACTAATTTTTAATTACATTTTCCTCTGTTTTTATGCTACTCTTTATCTTCCCTAACAGGTCTTGCTCTGCATTTAAAAAAAGTTAACTATTTCCTGTGTTGATCGTTAAAAAAATATATATTTATGTTATCTTTATGTCTGGCTTTTTGGAAATTAGAAAAACATTGAAAATAGATTGGATGAGCTCATATTATTAAAGTTTCTGTCATGAAGGGATCTTTTATTGACCGATCCAAGCTATGACCAAGTTTCAAACTGTCTTTTAAACCAACCCCCTTTGAATGTGACAGAAATTATGAGTTTATATTCTTAGTTCAAAAAGCCCCCAAATATAATTTAGTCCAACCCATGTGAATTAAAGCAGCTTTCAACTGCAACGAGAAGCTTTCCAATGATCCAGAAGCCATAATCCGTTGATGTGTTGCTATGAAATGGTTTATTTTTACATTTGTTAATTCAGAATCTATTTGCAGTCTTATATTTAGCTTTAAATATAATTAAACATTGACATTTTCTGGTTGCCATTTTAGGGCATCAGTGTTGCCTCTTAGCTCATTTGACACCTTGTGTTTATGCACACACCTCTTTCCAGGTGTGGTATTTCCATCATTTATAACTGTGAAAATAAATGTTGTGTGACTCACTCACTCAGTTAAGACGTTATGAAAAAAAACAAAGGCGGTGTCATCCCCCAATGAGCAAAATGGGAATTTTTTGCAGGTACAAGCAAAAAAAGAAACATCCGTGGGGATGTTTGGTGTGTTATGGAAGTTAAAATTAAAAAAAGAAAAAAAAAATTAAACCCTCCCTTGGACCACTGAAGAAAGAGGGAAACAGGACAAAGATGTGTGGAGGAGCGGAAGGACGTATCAAATGGTGGTCGAGTAAAACGGGCCGCCACCATTATCCCTGAGAGGACAGGTGTGAGCCACGATTAAGACTGAGTTTCACTGACAGCCATCTGGAAACAGTACTCATCACCCACAAGGGACAGGACATTTGCAAGCGTCCACAGCCACGTGCAGACATCAGGCTGCACACTGAGACACATGCCTTCACTCCCACAGTATGTTTAGGAGAAAGCTGCTGGGATGGAGCAAGCAAACTGTGCAGCAATGCTGCAGTTGCACAGGAAGAATGCTCAAAATGAATTATAAACACAATAATATTTCTCTTTATTTGAACTGTTTTTGTTCCAGTTCTGCCAAAACACAGAGGCAACACCTGCTAGAGGTGTGTACTCGCCACAGCAGTGTTTCCACCCAAATCATTTCCCTTCCTTTCTGAACTACAGAGTAATAAGGGAGCAGGAAAAGAGAGGGAGTGAAAGAGGTAAAGCCTAAATGAAAAACCAGACTCAGTTTAACATCCTCTCTTTCTGGGCCACGGCTTAGCTTTATTGGATTTTTTTTTTCTTCTGCTTTCGTCAAATCGGAGTGAATTTTCTCATAACCTTTGGCACATGTACAATGTCAAATTTAATCACTTTTCTTGTCGAACTTCTATACATGACATGAAAATAGGAAGACAGGGACAAATAATAATTAAGTGCTAGGTAATGCATATTATCCAATCCCGTCATCCCCTCTTCAAGTTAAACTAACTGAGGCTGAAGTGTGTATTAATGTCACAATAATCAGGAGAACTGATGTAGAAACATATAATCACATGAATCCTCTCAACAGCCTATATTGTAGTATAATCAGAATATAATCCCAGAACTGCTCTTTTTTATGACATGACATAAGAAATAAAAAATAAAGAGAATTTTATAGCACAAAGCAGGTCAGGTAGAGACGAGCCCCTAACAGCTAATGTTCTAAAAACAGATGCGTTTGTGTTGTAAAGAAAAAATAAAACAAATAAATCTTTGAACTGACATTTTTTTCTATTCATAGAAACCTCTTTAGAAAGCAACAGCAAATCTCAGAGACTTCCAGCACATCCATTCACACATGAACACCCATGTATCAGACCATTATGCAACAACATAATTTGCTAATGAGGATGTACATTTTAAATGCTGATCGTAATTGACCTAAGAACCTGCAGATTATCACTGTCTAAATTAAATTTTTATCTCCCTTACAGTTAATTTCATTTCAGTGTCTGTCTCATTAATTCCGAACGAGTTTGAAAGGACCCTGTGTGTGTTTCATGTTTGTATTTTATCCATTATTTCTAAATCTCATGTTAATCTTGTCTTATTGTCATAAATTAACAGTATTTTATCCATATTTCAATGGCTGCCATTAACATTTAGATTCTTTGTCAATACACACATAACTTATGAACATAATGGTGTGGATTTTAAAAAAAAAGATATAGCCTGGGCAGTCCATTAACTATAGAGTTGTATTTGAATCAAATTAATTTGACCTCATTTCCTGCTCACTGGCCTCTAATAGATTGTTCATCATCATAAGTTCACAATCCTTTCTTCCCAGAAAGGTGCTTGTGCAGGCCAATGGGAATGAACCTGACAAAGCCATCAAATCTATATATAAATTTATTGGTGCAATACTTGCATACATGACCTTATACAGTGACATGGTAATAGAAAATGTAGCCTTAAGTCAGTAAATCTACTACCGATCTTAAATAAAGACGTTCTCAACTGCAATAAATGGATCAATGTATATAATGGGTACAGTTTCTTCCAAAAAGACAAAACCTCAGTGGTTTTTTTTGTTTGCCCTAAATAATGAAAATAGAAACCACAGTGTCATGAAGAAAAAAAAAACAAACAAAACTGTTTTTCGAGATGCAGCTCTGAAAACCCACCACTGACCAAAAGCTGCTCGCATGGAGGTGGCTCATTTGGATGCAGTTGACAGAGTGTGTCTGCGCACAGTCTGTAAAGTAGGGTTTGCCTATCTCCTGATGAAGATTATTCACACTATTTTTACTTGCTCACACAGCTCAGTTGACTGGCGTTAAGACAACTCAAGTTTGCTGCATCTTTTACTTTCATGTTGTTTTTGTCTTTTTTTTTTGTTTTTTTTCTTTTCTTTTTTTTGGCAGGATTTTCTAAAATAGTGCCCTCATGGACTTGAAATATTCCAGCTTGAGCTGATTGTCGATGCCGCCCCAACAGCAAACAATACCTTTGTGCTCTGAGCAATTATCCACTTTTCCACCAGCTCATCCACTCGGGAGCTGAAATATAAGGGGACGTTCTGTTTCACACATTCCATTTTCTGTTGTTTCACAGGGAGGATGTATGAGATAATCACACTCAGCATGCCCTGAAGATCCCCGACGTCTCTGCTTTCCCTGCAGATGAGCCGGTGACAGCTGGCGCCATTACTGAGAGCAATAGAAAGATGAAAAAGTCACATACATGATGAGACTGATTGTTTACTTTCTCAGTGTCGCCAAACTGCTAAAAATGCAAATGTTTACTTATGCTTAATGTTGAAGCATTTAAAACATAAGCTTCTGCTTCTTTTTTTCTTTGAGTAACTTTATAGTAGTAAAAGAAACAACAAAATATCCATAAAGGCAGTAATATTTACAGCAACGTGCAGTATTTACTAACACTGTGCTTTCATTCAGGCAATACAATGAAGGTAGTTAGTAGTGGGTAATATGTTATAAGCTTTTATAAGACTCAATACCTGCCAAGCCAAAGTGACAACAGCTGCTCCTGTCTGTATATCTGGTTATGAGCTTAAAAAGTTGAGCAAATATGGAGTTAACACCCATAACATCATCATCTACTGGTTTCCAGATTACAATTGTGAAGCTTTGAGCCCGGTAATTAGCTGTTAACATGGAAGTGGCATGCAAGGGATGGATCTGAATGAAAGGCAGAGGACATCATATCCAAAGGATGGCAGTTGACCATGTTGAAGCTCAACTTGAAATAGGTAAAACAGTATTAAAAATTCCCCCTGTCACATCATAAAGAGCCAGAATTCCTCAGTTATTGACAAAAAACTTTGTTAACTGTGAATAAGGATGTTAACATGTCTATTTATGTTGTTTGAGGGATAAGTGATTGTGAATTAAACCGTACCTTCTGCACTTCAGTTCTTTATTCATAAGCATTTAATGTGGCTGTTTGATTGTCATGCATGGTTACAAACATCTATTAAAGATTAGCGAGTATTGTTAAGCTGTTGTAAATACCACTGTCAACATAGGCTCTTATGATTTTATTGTTTTGACATTTTTTCACTGCAAACCTCAGCAGACATGGTTCCCATCCAACATATTTGCAGGTGCAGCTGATGGAGCCAGCTAAGACAACAAAGACCGTGCACCATCCAGTGTTGCAGTGTCACTGCAAAGGGAATTTATACAAATACACCATCAAACTCGATGTTAAACATCAACCATAACATCTCTTGAGAGACTTTGTACGATCCCAAAACTTCCCCTCTGTAGGCTAATCTTATTGTTAAAGCATTGCAGTAAAAAGTTGCCTTGTCAGAAAATTTTTAATGACTTCTGAGTTCCTTTGTTTTATTTTCACATTTTAAAACTAAGTTTGCCAACAATATAGCAAAATAACAAATATTACCAAACAGAGAGAGAAGTTCCACTTTTCTTTTGTTTTCGCCTCTTGAATAACCCTAATTTACTTCACTTCCAAGTATTGTGCTTATGCAGCACTTAGTACATTATTCAGGACAGAAAACCTTTTCTGAACAATGTACCCTGTGACCAGCTACTTGGCTGGTGTTGTTCACAACAGGAATGAGCACTCCTAATGACCTGAAACTGAACATTACTGCGCTGTAGCAAAAAAGCATTTACGAGCCTAGTGATGTCTAAGTCTGATTTCAAATTGGAACAGCATGCACATTTTCTGAAACACAGTGTCACTGGTTGGACTGATTAATAAAGACAGCATTAGCAGCTCCTCAGCTTCTGATCACCTAAGCAAATCTCCTTGGCTTTAAGCTTAAAACAAGCAAAATTGGCTTCATGTTGAGTCGAATCTCCTGCCATAACTTTACTCAAGTTATCCATAATGCAGACAGGTTGAACTCGGGTATTGTTGAGGGAGAAAGAGAGCGACATTATGCTGCTACTTAACAGCCTCTAATCCTGTTCAAAGCTTGGCCTGCTGTTAGTTTCCCTGTGTCGGCCCTATCAGTCACACTCAGATGAAACTTGAAGGGAAGTAAATTGGGCAGATTGGGCCTGAGTGGCACAGGGAAGTTGCCCTGACAGTGAGGGGAGTGCATGGTCGCACGGTGTGAAGTACCACAGCTGAGTTCAGCTCACTATGGATTGCTGTGTAATGGCAACAAAGAGAAATAAGATGAATCTGATATATATATGTATATGTATATGTGTGTGTAATTTATTCACTTTATTCCAGCCCTTGCAGCTAAAGATACTATTGATTTTTAAATCCCCCTTGTGAGTACTTGCCAGTATCTTCCCCTATCTACCATCTGGTGACATCAGTCCTGAAGCTGCGCTTTTGGGTGAAGCAGAAGGACGATGAACAACATCAGAGCTGATAAACTACAAGAGTTGAAGATAAACTTCCAAGACATCAGGCAGCATTGTTGGGATACATCCGCCTGAACTTTGCTTCTTATGGATTCAGGAACAGTCCAAAAGAACCTCACAGGAGCACCACCACAGTTTAAACGGTATCCTCAGACAAGGACTGACTCTCTCTCACAAGTTTGCTGTAAAAACGATTGGTGTCGCAAAAAACCGGTGTCAGTAAATCAATCTTTCGATATTAGTCATTAATCTAGGCCAGCCTCTTATACAGCCCATCAAATTTGGTTCAGTCAGATTCAGACATGCCGTCTCAATTCTCTTGAACTTTAATTAACCCCTGCAGTTTAGTTAAATCAAGCTTAATCTTCTCACATTTAGAAGCTTCACAATACAAATTTTGAGTTAAACATCTGATTTACATATTTTCTGTTTATGTCCTAAACATTCATATTTTATCTTATTTAGTCCGTAGAGTATTTAATAAATATATCATTATTTTAACTGGGTGTTGTCTGTGGTTTCCTTGTGCGGTCCTGAGGTCAGTTCAAATGATAACTCTATGAGACGGACTGATTTATTGATATGAATTATATCATTGTTTCCCTCTTTGGGTGGTGACCTGATGTTATTAGATCATTAATGCTACACACATACACGCATATTAATATTCTCAAGAATGGGCTTATGGATGATGTTCTGAAATGCTGGCTTGCGATAAACATCATCCAGCATGTCACCATTTCTGCAGTGTCGCCATTTCTGAATGTTTCCAGTGAGATAGAGTGAAACGCAGAAGAATAAAATCCACAGAAGCACAGTGTGAAGGGAATTTGCTGACATAATCCATCATCAGTTTTTGAATCATGCACGTCTTGAAATAATTTCTAGGCTTGATACGCTACACACCCATCTCTGCACTGTATCAGAGGGAAAATGGACTTCTTCTTGTACGTAATGAGTAAAGACGATAGAAGATGGAAACACAGATTGTCTGACATTTTAAAATGCCTGCATCCAGTTTCAGCTCTGTCTAGTGTGTTGGGATAAGAGCGTCAACGGGATGATTCAGTGTGCATATTTTTAAGCACCTACTAGACACTTTTAATGCATGGCTAACTCTTTTTTTTTTTTTTTTAAATGTGCTGTGACTTTTAAAATATGCAGTGATGGATGTCACATCCAGTCAGAGCATGCATACTTTTTTCAGGCTGCAAATAAATAAAATATAAAGCTGACCTATTTTTTTTTTTTTTACAGCACTTTATCCTGAGTGCATCAATAAGCTGTGTTAAAATCAATAAGTAGACCTTTGACAAAGCTCTATATCATATTAAGAATTAAACATATCCAGTCCTTTTCCAAAACAACCCTCTTAAAGCCCAATATGCTAATGGGAATGGATGAAAAATTATTATTTTTTGCGTGTTTACACAGCATATCCTGGCTCTATGTCTAAGAGAGAGAGAAATGAATGAATATTTAAGTCGGGGTTGCACTTCTGTTCAAACTCAGGTAAAAAGCCATCAATAATACTCTTTAGCTGGTTGCCAGGTGAGGATAACTGTTTGCACCATGACTTCAGAGGTATCCATCTACACAACAAAACAACTCTGAAGAATTAGAAAAATAGCTCCTTTCACTTATTCTTCCTCCTAATGGAGATGTATGGCTGCTGGTATCAAATCACAGACAATTTACATAACACAATGGGTTGCTTGCCACCAGTGGAGAGCGAGTAAGGGAGCGAGGGAGGAATGGCTATCACAGTCTTTTAGGTCCTTCAGCAAGCATTACTATTCACACATTTATGTCTCTGTGAAATTAGATATGACATGATCACCACTGTCAGATTCATGAAACAGTAGCGAGCAACACACATGACATAATGGTGATTAATGCGCTGACAAAGGGCCTATAGGACAGAAGCAGCTGCCATTTTGAAGAAAAGCTGCAAGAGGCAGTTATGGAGGTCCAGGTCGACAGATTGCCTTTTAAATATTAGCATTTCAGTCAATACTTGCAAAAATATCAGATGCATAAAATGCAACTCTGTCAGCATGGAGGATTAGGTAACCTGAAGACCGAAACCCTGGAGCTTTATAGATCCAGAGAAGGTGAGTCATGGTTTTCCCCACATCTTTCTGAAACTCAGAGCACTGAAATTATATCTGCAAAATGTATTATTATTTTTGACCAGCTGGCCAGAGCTGAATTTGGGAAAAAAATGAAGTCACATCCTCCCCAACCTGAAAAAATAAGGAGGAGGCAGATTATCCAACATGTTTGAACACAATTTCACACATCTGGATTGCAAAGGTGAAACTTTTGATTGTAATTGTGAAACAAAACAGGTTCGATTTTCTCTCTGTCTTTCTGTCAAAAATAGACTCAAAGAAATTTAGAAGCTCAAAATGTGCATTTCAAAATGTGTCATCAGTTTATAAAAAACAAAACAATTATTTTCGTTAAAAGTTAAAAACATAAAAGTTTTTAAAAAATCAAATAAGAAGAGGTGACTGTTAAAATCTCACTTTGCTTTGCCTTTGAAGGGCTGAAAAAACAGTGAAAAGGAAGGTTGACATTGTCGTGCCTAAAGCTTGAAAAATCAATCATCGGCGTCTCATGTAAGGTCTCCTTGCAATGCCCAGGTTAGCTTCAGTCGTCACTGATCCTTTGCTCCCTTTCAGGAGCTCCCAGCCTCTTCTCCAGCTCTCAAAGCCTTTGATACTGATAGATGTGTGACCGTCCCTTTTCCATTGAACCCTATAACCTGGTTCGCCTTCCCAGTTGTTTAGTCTTCAGAAACTGGTTTTTGAATGGACTACTGTGCTTTATGTTCTGCAGAAACCCTGACTTTGAACCAAACAGAGATTAAATATAATCAGGTAATAGGGATGGGCTGGTGAAAGCTTATTTCTTAGAATGATACGTGTAGATGACAACATTGATATTTGTAGAAATGAGTCTGTAACTGGGCAAAGGCCATTTGCCCTCTCTAGGTTAACTGTTTTTTATTTATTTATTTTTTTTTTGTTTTAAAGCCAGCAGAGCTGCAGTAAGATCAGAAGTACAGTGATACAGGTCCATCGTCTAACTAAAAGTGTGATACGCAGATAATTGGAGCAAACCTATTTTGATTAGGATAACAATTAAAAAGAACAGCACCCCCATCTGGACATCGTCAACCCAGACCTGAGTCATGCCCAAGCCAAACTTGTCTGTCTGACACATGGTGAGAAGCATGTTACATTACTTTTCTTTACAAAAGTCCCCAAAGCTCCCCTTGAAATTGTTATCACCTATTCACATCACTAATCAGCAACATTGATAAAGGAACAAAACACCAACATCTTATCAAGAGAAACAAACAAACAAACAAACAAAAAAAAAAAAAAAACAATCCTCACAAGCAAGCACACTGTAAATACTCCAGAGGCTCCTGCATTCCCACATCCTCACTCCTCTGAAGATATTGGTAGGTAGAAATGGGATGAATTAAATAAAAAACATTCTGACAGAAGAATTCTGTCACGATAAACCACAAGTGAACTTCAACCAGTCAGCTCATCAAAGCTTTCTCTGCAGAGTGAGTCGGAGAACAGGAGCTGTCATTCCTGCTTGTCATCTCATTTCAAATCAGCCAGTAGGTACGGGAAAGTTAGCGATTCAAACTTTTATGTTTTTGGACACAAACAGATAACTTGGAGAATAGTGAGCTTCCAAGAATCCACCTGCTTCAAAAGGTAACCACGGCAGTCGAGATTTTTTCCACAGCCCCAGGATTTTGTGTAAAAGATTCACATCCTAGGAGGTGAGGAATTGAGGAGACAGTGAGTTATTGTGTAGTCATGTGTCAGTCTGTCTGTCTTGTATTGCAAGTCAGACTCACAGTACATTTGGAGTATCTGGACCTCCCCTCCCTCTCAGCTTCACATTTTTGCAGTTTTACCTTGTTGCACAATCCTTATCGTCTTAATCAAACATTATTTTTCTGAATCTCTCCTTCTGCTCGTGTTTGTATTCCTCAACTCTTTGCAATGTCTAGACAGTCACTGCTGAGGCAGACTTTGCTTTATCACCAATCGATGAATCACCCAGAGTAACACTTGCAGCACAGCTGGGCTGTGTCATTTTCCTTAGAGACACATTTACACAAACAAACAAAGACTCTGACATTACACAGCCTCACCATCGCATCTGCATACATTGCAATAGACAAACTTCATCCCCCCAGGCACCCTCACTACCTAATCAATGCACCATACGCAAAATATCCCGCTGCGATGTTTGATATAGCATGTGAGGAATGTTGGCGGCATGAAATTTCAAGGAACAGGGCATCTGAGGGGCAACTGAATCCCTCATGGTTTGAACACAACATATGAATTAGTTATGGTGTTTCTGCAGCCAACACCCAACTCAACAGTGCCATGGTTAACCCCTCTCTCTCCAGCATCTGCTGGGTTTTGTAAAACATCCCTGATCATGGATAGACTGCAACCTTGGATCGTAACCCTGCAGACCAGTGTGAATGTGAGCGGATAGCAAGCTGGCATGCAATTAAATAAAAACAGAGATGTTGTTTTAAATATTTCATCACTTCAGCACAGGAGCAGCAGAGCTGGAGGAAGAGGGTCAGTTTTTGTCTGTGTTTTTTTTTTTTTTTTTGTTTTTTTTTTACAATGGGGACAAGTTTCCTGCAAGCGGAGAAATAGGGGAGGAAGAAGGTGAGAAGAGAAGTGGAAGACATGACATGGAAAGGCTAAATGTGACAACACAACTAAAACAACAGTAATTATTTAGATGAAGAGACTGGAGACAAGTCAGCATCTCAACATGTTTTTCCTTCTGATTCTAGACAAGATGAAATAAGTTTTAGAAAAACCACATCTTTAAAATTCTTAAAAATATTCATAGGTACATACTGTATAGTGCATGCCCTCAGCGGACATGGTTCGACCATAATCTTGGAGCTACTGCAAAATTTAAGAAGGATATGCAGTGGAGCAAATTCATCAGGGGAGAGAAAACACATCGATTCCAAGGACTTGCTCAAGGTAATTTTTTTCTCCTTTCATTGCATCACAGTTTTCTCAAAGCAGAAATTATTCCATCATTTATCCATAAATACATTGTATGCTTCATTTGAATAGGTTACAGACTGATATGGTTACCTCTAAATAAAGCATCAATTTATCAGATTACCATCACGGTTAAACAAGAGCACCAATTTGCTTTATATGTACAAAATAAGCAGGATGTAGTGTTATGTAAATTTCTGTATAATGCCTCAACAATTGAAGAACAATTACTTCAGAAATAACTTGCTCCAGTTTGGCGATAGCAGTGAAACAGGAAATGACTCAGACTTCATCTGAATACCTGAATAATTTGTCCCTCCTGGCTGTGCTGTAAATTGCATCTTATTTTTCTGAGAAGTTTATATCGCCAGGTATTGCATAAGTCGATTGTGCCTTAAAACTCACAGCAAAAGTGCCTAATTCAGAAAAAGTTACCTTCGCTGCTCTCCTCTATTACATTTTATATGAGCACATTTTTCTTAGTTCTCCTTCCAAGAGATGAGAAAAAAAAAAAAAAAAGCCATAATTAATGACTGCCTCGACTCTAAGCTTTGAGAAACCACTTGAGATTGGCCAGGCAACTGTTGTGCAAGCGCCTTGCATCTCTTGTTATGTGTGCAGCCTAGATTTCCTCCTCCTGAGATTGGTGTCTCCCTGGCGACTGTCTGGTCCAATTCAGCCCAGTGCTGATCGCCTGTAAAATCCCAGTTCCTGGAGCACTGACTTCTAAAACATTCATCATTCCCTCGCTTTCTGCTAGGAGCAAGCTGAGCCTATATCTAAAGCTTTGACAGGGGGTATTTCTTCAGCTCCACTGGAAGATTTCACTGAGTCCCCCTCAACCCCCCCTCCCAATTGCTCAAAGAGCCAGGCCAGGTAATGGAGAGCTTTCTAATCCCGCTTCTATTCTTCTCACTGGTCAATGGGCTGACACGGCTCATGTCGGCTCACCTGGCATGTTTCTCTGTCTCACCATGGGAATATTTAACTTTTTTCTTGTAGTTCACTTCAACAGCATTCGGATTTCCCCTACTACAGGGCCAGGAGCCCACATTTTAGCCATTGTACTAGAACAAGACCAGCTCTGCCTTTTAGTGTTACATGATCAGCTTCTTATGAAGTTATGCATGTCATTTTTGGCTGTGTAAAAGCTCCAGGTTATCCTTTTTTTGTGTTGCCATTCAAAACCAAGAAAATCTGCTGCTTTATGTACAAAGAAAGTAGTTGTTATGCTAAAATGTGCAGTCTTCCACGGGCTTCACTCTATCCTCTCACAGGCAGCAGAATATTTGTTGCGAAACTGGGATCAATACAGAACAAGAGATCTAAACAGATACTTGTATTCAGGGACATTTGCTATCTGGTTTTTCCGCATTTAACTGGGAAACAGATGTGGCCTTTGGGCAAAAGAAACATTTTCTCCTGTTAAGTTAAAAAGGAGAAAATAAGGACTGCAGGAGAAAAAGCTGGAAATAATATTACATTAATGCTGCAAATAAACAAAAGGAGAAAAAAACAAACGAGCAAAAATGGTTCAAGTGTCTGTTTATTCCTGGGAATAAATGCTTCAGTTTTATTTGTGCGTGATGAAGTGGCCTACCATGACTAGATACAGTACATGAAACTCAATATAGTTACCACCTTGATGTGCTGTTGTCACTTTGACCACACAGATCCGATGTCCTTCAGTACTATTTCTCTCCCCTTGCTCAGCAGTTTAATGCAGTTGTTTTCTTTTTCACACTGTCATAATCTTGCTTAATGTTATGAAATAACTGTAAAAATGGCTGGAATTCAACCATGGCTACATCCTTAAAGGGGTACTATTATGGTATTTTGAGTTTCCTGAGCTTTCTACAATGTTACAGGGTTGAATTCTCATCAGACATGTGAACGGCACTGTTTTTTATCACCTAAACGCATGTTTGAGTTTGAGTTTGAGTTCCAGCACGCTCGCCGTTCGGTTTCCATGGCGACAAAAAAACGTGTCGTTTTCGAGAGTTTTTTCTATTTGGAAATCCTTGTGATGTCCCGGGGGATAAGGTTCGGTGATTGGTTACCTTCTACTGGTTAACAAGTAAATAAAGCGATTTGTGACAATAACTCGATCAATCCCAGCCCTTGTGGTCTCAGAAATAAAAATAAATCAGCCTGAAATGCACACAATAGTTCCACTTTAACAAGTGCATGTCTTTCCTGTATGTGCTGTTGCATTTTGTTCACACATCCATACACAGCCTGTCACTTCTCCTCTAACTAATGGCATTACTTACATATCTTGTTTTGTTTGTTATATCAACTATTTAATCTCTAATAAGGTAGATGCTATTTTTAAAGGGATTCTTTGCAATGTAACAAACACACCAATTTACGACTCTGTCATTTGCTCTTTGAGTCTTATTGTAATTGTGAATTCGGCTGCAGCGATCCATGAACACAAAACAGCCTGAAGATAAGCGAAACCCAGTGTCAGTAGTGCTGCGTCGAAATTGTTCTGCTCTTTTTCTTCTTGTCAGTCATCACTCCGCTCAGTCAGCCAGCACTTCCTGGCAGATTTGCTCTTTGGGTGAAAAGACAGACAGGAACAGTTGCTGGTTCAGAAATGATAAAAGATAAAATCGCCGCAGCAAGGACACCTTACAACAGAGGTGTCCAGCACCAGTCCATATAGGCTTTAATACTGCAAGTTTTAGATGTCTACCAGTTCCAACAGGCCAAATTCATATTAAATGTCTCCTCAACAGCTTCTTGTCCAGTGCTGCACAAGCATGTTGACTCATTAATCTGATTCAGGTGTGCTGCAGCAGGAAGCATATAAGACCTGCAAGGCAGTGACCCTCAAGGTCCGGCTTTGGACACCCCTGTCTTACAACCCTGTGCAGTGTAAGTGCTGTTGTCCTCCAAGGTCTTGCTGTGGAGACTGTCAAAGGTATAATGGATTACATAAACACACACTGAGTCTTGTAGGCAGCTTCACAACCATTTCCTCTGAATATAAAACAATTTACAATCGCGTCCTTGGCGAAAATTCAAGGGACTATCTCTTATCTGCTGTCTTGTGTTTTTCTATTAAAACAGGCCAGTGTGTTGTTGAGCTGAAGGGTAAACTTAAAGCCTTATGTGTATGTAGTGGCTATGTGTATGTGGGTGGGTATTGCTCATGTTGTGTACCCCTATATCAGATTACACATCAAGGGAGGCTTGTCTTCCTGATAAGGACAAAAACTTAGAGACCTTTTACAGAATAAATGGTTTTGAGTTGAAGAAATATTGTAAGGTTTTGGTATGTTACGTTTGGGTGAGTTAACAGTAATGTAACAGTAAGTCTACAACAAAATAATGTAAACAATATCAGCTTTTAGGTACAATTTCATGGAAATGGATGATATATTAACCCTTTATCAGGCACTCAATGAAATACCTTGAAATTAGGAATTTGAACCTAAAATTGTTCTTCTGGTATGTACCAAGACCTCCATTCTGTTTTTACAATAACAAAAAAAAAAAATAGCTTCATGCTGAATATGAAAGAAAACGAAGTGATCAAAAATAGTCACTTGCCCCATAAAGGGTTAAAATCAAAGATCGGCTTCACTAGTTCCCATTAGATCTTGTTAGTCCTGTGAGATTTGCTCATAATGATGCTCATTCAAACAAAATTAAACCTGAGTGCTCGATACTGATGAAAACACCCTTAGGAAACTTAGCATAAAAAGATTGCAAATACACATTGAAGAACGACAGCTAAAACTGATTGGATACCCTCCTATGGAGAACAATCTGAAGAGGTGCACTCAGAAACTAAACAAGCTTAAGCATCAGAGCATCTGAGTTAGAAGTTATCCAATTGCACGTATAATAATTCAGTAAAGCTGGAATCTAAAAGACAGGATGTCATCACCAGTCTGATCCACTTTGCTTCATTGTAGTTTGAGCAAAATGTCTGTTCAATTGATCTATTGTATAAGTTAAAGCCTATTTGAGAGGGATAAAGGGCTTTCTTCGGAAGTTCACAAGGGAGTCAAGTTCATTAGTGGTTTTGATGGAGTAGAAGGTGTGAAGCAAACCTGAATTACAAAGAGACATGATGAGAACCACCAAGACTTTCACGAGGAGCTGAGTAAACCACAAACAGCTTCCTAAGGGGCAGATCTTTGGCCTTCGTCAATATAAGGTTACACCAGCACATGTGGCTCTCTGGGAGTAAATGTTGGATTCATTATTATTATTTCTATAAGCTATTTCTTCATCATAAAGCCAGCTTTTTTCTACCCTTGCCTCTAATTTCTCTTTAGTTAGTTAGCTTGGTTGTAGCAGTTTAGAGTTGGGAAATAATATATGTTGTAAATAGGTCACTGAGGCAACCACTGTACTCTGAATGGGAGCTGAAAGAGTTAGGTTGCATTGACAGAAAACAATATAATTCGTTTTCACTGTAACTAGGCACGAGCCATGAGCTCTAGGGTTAGGTAGGCAGACAGTCGCAAATCGTGCCAGACCCACAGATGATCATTTAAAACAGGTAAGTGCCTGGTCAATTTCACACAATCAAGATTTTAAAACAGCATTAAAAACTTGCACACAGACTATGTGACATATGTTGATGTTTTTTCCTCTAAAGAAAGATGTAAAAATGGTTTAAGCCTCCCTTAGCAGCGTCATTCTTCCCGTGAGAATGCCAACCAACTTTAAAGTGGAACTATTATGTGCATTTCAGACTAATTTATTTTTATTTCTGAGACCAGGAGGGCTGGGATTGATCGAGTTATTGTCACAAATCACTTTATTTACTTCAGACCGATCCTCTCCGTAGGCTGTCAGATCAGCCTGTGGGCAAAACGAGTGGATTGAGACTCTTCTGCATTAAGCCCCGCCTCCCGTCGCTGCACTACATTGGGAGCGCGCACCGCACCTGCTTTCGCCGTCAGTGTAACGTCTCATAAACAGAAGGATTAGACTAATATGAACTCAATAAAAAAAACAAAATACAATGTCAACACATAGCATACAGCCCTACATGTTGGAACCTGAATCAGACCCTGAAAACGAAGTGGAAAACAGCAACCCACAGCAACGAATGCAGCAGGATGTCTCTCTCTGGTAAACTCACCAGCCATCGTTGGAAATAACTTTATCCGACGTTTTCCACCCGCCTGATGTATTTGTACATGCCCTTGTTAACCAGTAGAAGGTAACCAATCACCAAACCTTATCCCCCGGGACGTCACAAGGATTTCCAAATAGAAAAAACTCTCTAAAACGACGCGTTTTTTGTCGCCATGGAAACCGAACGGAGAGCGTGCTGCAACTCAAACTCAAACTCAAACATGTGTTTAAGTGATAAAAAACAGTGCCTTTCACATGTCTGATTAGGATTCAACACTGTAACACTGTAGAAAGCTCAGAAAACTCCAAATACCATAATAGCACCCCTTTGAGAGTGAATCGCCAATTCACTAATTCTCTGTGAACGTACGTAGAGCATTACATAACATATTTACATTACATAAATTATATTAAATGTGGGAACAAACAGCGCACGCACGATCACGCTCTTTTGATGATATGAGATGAAAATGCATTGCAGGACTGTGCCTATGGCCTCGAACGTACAGCAAGGTGGCTTCTGCAGCTTCTCTGTCTGGCCAGGAGGAGGTGCTGTTGAGTAATTTCTTTTGCCCTATGAAAAGCCCTAAATTCCATCAGGATCAAGTCGATGAGGTACTACAGCCTTTAGGAAATTATCATCTGAACAATTATATAAAAGAATTATATGTATAAAAAAGAAATATAGATAAACTAATTTTTAAAATGGAATGATTACATTTATTTCTTTCTGCCCTGGGTAAGGGCTGCACAGTGGCATAGTTGTTAGCACTGTGGCCTCACAGCAAGAAGGTTGCCGATTTGATCCTTGGCTGGGGCGAGCTCTGCACAGTGGCCTTTCTGTTTGTAGTTTGCATGTTTTCCCTGTGTATGTGTGGGTTGTCCAGGTACTCCGGCTTCCTCCCACTGTCCAAAAACATGCATGTTGGGTTGATTGGTTACTTTAAATTGCCTGTAGGTGTGAGTGTGAGCATGAGTGGTTGTTAGTCTCGTGTGGCCCTGCAATGGACTGGCAAGCTTTCCAGGGTGTACCCTGCCTTTCGCCCAAAGACTGCTGGGATAGGCTCCAGCTTTCCCGCGACCCTTAATCGGACTAAGTGGTTAGGATAATGAATAAATGCCTTGGGTAGACACCACCTACCCTGACTACGCGCTGTACCCTCAACTAGATTGCAGTGATAAGTTTGTAAAAAGAATCAGAAAGAAAATGATTTTTTTTCTCTCCCTAAGGCTTTGCTGACTGGAAGCTGACTACATTTAATGCAGAGGCAAATGTTGCCTCAGTTAGGAAGTGATTTCACTGTTCACCTGCAAAGTTTCATCATAGGGAGGACACGATGTATTTAACTGCTACTGAAATCTGCCAGGTATCTTAAGTGGATAAATTACATGCATGATTACAAAAAGCGTTCATGCTTTGAGCCCATGTTATGCTGAACAACAAACCTTCAGTAGAAATGAGATTAAAAAAAGCAAAACCTAGAAAAAACACCTCATCAGCAGCATTATTATGTGTGTAGTGTAGTTTGCTTCCTGCCCAATGATTGTTGGGATAGGCTCCAGCTTCCCAGCAACCCTTGATTAAGACCCGTTTAAGAAAATGAATGAATTTTCTCAAAAATGATATAAAAAAAAAGTTTTGCAGATAGGTTTAAATGAGGTGTCTGATAAGTGAAGGCTCATGGCAACTTAGCAACAAAATGACTTTTCCACATATAGGCATCCACTTGCAAGCAGAGTGAAATATTGCTCCTGAGCATTAAATCCAATTAAACGTAAGAAAATGGGATCGACAGTTGCATATGCCAACAGCCACAACAAATCAGTTAAGCATAACCAGTACACAGAAAGCAAGTGCATAACATGGTGCAGAGGCCAACATATTTTAATCTGAGATACTTTTACAAGTTGAAAAAAGAAAAGTGATGAGGGACCTTTTAAAAAGAATTGGTACACTCCAAAACTTTGTTCAGAGGAATGCAAGGTTGCATGAGTAATTTGTCCTTCCCATCTTTTTGTTTTATTTCACACTGCATGGAAGAGGTCTTATACGCTGATGTTGTGCTTAAGTATTTTCCTCACTTGGTGTTAAAGGTGTGCATGACACTGGCAGGAAATGAGAAAATCTAAAAGATATGCTGCCATGGTAAGTCAAGTAGAACTGCAAAGCTGCACGACCTCAAAGCTGACATTCAATCAGCACCGAGGGGTGGGGGGAGGCATATGGGTGAGAATAAGCCTCCTGCCCAACAGTGCTAAAAGGGGTCAGGAAGTCCAAGGCTGCTGATCAATAAATGTGAGCCGGTATAGTACAGGAGACATGCCCAACATGCACACAGCTTCGGCACAGGAACTAGACGTGTTAATTAGAAATCACTAAATTCTCTGCATTCAACACTAAAAGAAAGAAAAAGAAAAAAGCAAAACAGTAAAACGTGTTCAGCTCTTCACACTATTTACACGTCCTTGTTGCATAGCTACAGCATTTGATCGTGATTAGCTAATGTCATGTCCCCAACGCCACTCTGAAGCTTTTAAATGTCCTTCTGTACATGCTAATAAATGTTCTTGCTATTATTTCTGTTTACTTCTCTCATGCATCACTCACATCACAGGCATCACGTGCTCAGCCGCTGACTGACAAGAAAAGAGCTACGCTGGAAACACTGGAAAGAAAGATGAATGAGAACATGTGCAATGGAAGGAGGGGGAACTGATCAAATGAGTGAATCCTCATGTTTGGCACTAATGATGAGCCTGGGGGAGAAGCCTCTATCCCCTCACCAGATGTGTATAAGATTGTAGCTTTGGTGATAAAGAGATGCTGTGTGTATAGCCCATTATGGGTAACTGCCTCTACTAAAACTCTCAAACGATGTACTGAAGACGCTTTACGTTATTGTGAACAATTTCCAAAGAACACTATGAGTTTCTTTGAATGGCTTTTTTTACCTTCCAGGCAGAAATTTAGTGTATTTTTGTGTGACATTAAATTAATCATATCTTCAGGTACCGATGACAGAGAGCAAATCTCAAAGAAGCAGTTTTATGAGAAAATGCAGCTCGATTATGCAATTGTTTTCCTAAGTTGTGTCAAACCAGAGATCAGACAAAAATGTAAACGTTATTTAAGGGACGGTCTTAAACCAAACTTGTTAAAATTTGAAATACAAAGCAGTCTAGTGAATAATGATGACTGCTTACTCAGGAGCAAAACAGGAGATACTATGATGCCAAAAGAAGACAAAGAAGGTGGCAAGAAAGAGGATGGGATAGCTGAATAGGTCTCCTGAATGCTAGACCGATGCAGAATACGGTTCATTTGCATGTCTGCCTCACTATCATTGTTTAAAAAGATTATTTCTTCTCAGTCTACCTAAATTCCTTTTGTGCTTAATCCTCACCAAACACTGGCGACTGTCACTGAAAAACTTGCATTCATTTAAAAAAACAAAAAAACAAAAAAACATTCTCACAAGTTTTCTCAGGGCTTGTAGTGTGTTTGAGGTCTGCAGATTATGTGAAACTGCCGCAATACAGTTTCACATAAAACACTCAGCTCAACACAGCAAAACCTACTTTCTGTCTGTAGAGAAAAAAATGCCTCAAAATCAAACTTAGGACGTGGAGGAGACAATTTTATCATAAATCAAGCACAGAACTTAGACACATGACACTGGGGACACCAGTAGCTTAAGGATGTGATGTAAAATGGTATAAAAACATTGGTCGTTGCACTTTGGCAACATGACAGATAAACTTAAAAGGAAGCTAGTAATGGAAGTGAAATCTAAGCTTTGGATCCAGTGAAATAATCTTGTTCCTATACAGTGGAAGAGAATCTAATGTTAGCCTATTCTGTGTTGAACAACTGGGACTGACATGTTAATGGTTGGATGATGATAAATTGTGGTTATATTAGGGTTCAAACTGTCATATATAATCTATCTGTCTGAAAGCTCAAGCTTTAAACAATCAACTATTGGGTCAGGCTTAGAAATCAAAAGATCTTTGAATACACTTATAATATTGCTGTACAACATGTCAGAAGATTGCCTGGTTTCCATAATCTCACTTCTCAGTGAGTCATGACATTTTCATTTTTAACACATCTTATGAGAAAGAAGCCGTTTATATTTAGCTTTTGATATAAAGTGGTGACACTTAACCATCGCTGTCAGATTCACAGCAAACCCTCCAGGTGCATATTGCCGGTTATCCTTCTGCAATTCTGTGCTTTTTTTTTTTTTATAAATAAGTAAGAGATCGCACCAAGTCATCTGAAGGGAGGAGGGGGGTAATTACTCTTTCTCCCTTCTCCAAGGTTACATGAACCTTGACACTGTTGTTATTTCCATCTTCCTTTTCTTCTATTCTGTCTTTATTTTTACTTCTCTCCTTCCACTAGAGTCTAGAGGAAGGAGAGACTACTTTATCATGCATTGAAAACACAAGGGTAAGTCTGGGCATTAAAAATATGTTTTGTAAGCTTAGGTAGCCATGAAAATAGACTATAAAAAGAAATTCTATTAAATAAGAAAAAAAAAAAAAAGAAAAAAGCTTCTTGAAGATCTACCATGTTGCCAAAGTAAAACGTGTAGTAACTGTTATAATAGAGGTTTAGAAAACCTGGCACTTCCCAATCCGTTGCTTTGGGACTTCAAAACATATGCAAAAGGCTCTTTCCAGTTTGAGCGACAACAGGTTGAAAAAAGACCTTTCATGGCTCTTTCTTTTTGTAAAGATAACATATACTGTATATTTTTGACCAATTAAGCTGTTACATATTTTTTGAAGGAATATGCTGCATCACCCTATACTGGTAGAAAAGTCTGTATTTTATGCAGTTAACTTTTATTTAATTGAACATATAGGATTCATAGTTCATAGTTTCTGGACGGGGAATTTGCTTTTAACATAGGTTTCTGAAAATGTTTGTTTTAAACAAGCCACAACCACTGATAAGGTCCTTTTAAAATATCATTTTGTACTTGGGGAAAGCTAGGGCTTTTTTTCTTTTTCCTGCTAAACTTAATAAGGTCTGCGTGCAAATAACTAACTTTCTTTGGGCCCAATTACTTTCTATTTATTGAACAAGGCATTCCTGATTGATGTCTGTTCACAGCAGGCGATCTATGATTCATAGTCATTCTTTCTTTGAATATCATCATGAAATCTCCACATGTACATTTATGAGTCATGGCTGTAATTAGATTACTGAATATTTAAAATTGTTAGTATTCAAAAATGTATGCTTGCACATGATACAAACATCAAGAACACGGTGCATCCTCAACGCACCGTCCACCCTACAATATGTGACAAAAGGCTGCAATGATTGCTGCTTGTCAGGGCTTGAGTTGATCTTCTTTTGTACGGGCAATAGACAAAGATGACCAGCAACTTCTGCAAGAAATTATTGAAATATCCATGGACTGGTTTTCTTTTCTGCTTTTTTGTCGACTGTAATGGACTGGTGACCTGTCCACGGTGTACCCTGTCTCTCGCCTGATGATTGCTGGGATCGGCCACAGCTTCTTCAAAAAACGAACTTAACTTAAATTGTATATGGACTAATAGAGTATCATCACCAAGTTTTAGGTAAAAAAATATTTGTTTATATCGGGCCTTTAATGGATAGCAAACACGACCAAAGGCTATTAACTACAACGTGAGCTCCTTGTCTCATAATCTCTTGTTGATTGTCATGTTATCACTACGGCAACATGGCTGAGCAGACTGTCGTTGTAGTCTGACTACTGAATGTCGCTTTGTTCCTGTGTTACCTCCAGCAGTTTAAACTACTGATGGGAATCATTCAACCTTTCATTCATTCATTTACCTCCTTATTTCCCAGGAGATGTCCTTGCAAGGGCTAATTCCTAAAGGGAATATATTCAAAGTAATAAGATAGCATAAATCCTCTATAACATATTCTTCTCTGCTGTATTTCTTAAACAAAAATAAGGGGAAAAAAGTGCACAAAAAACTGCAGATGCACCATCCCTCGACTATGCTCTAGTGTAGGGACCAGCACCATTTCTGCCTCATCTCTCCCACACTCTGCCCTTTGCTCCTTTAATTTTCCACCTGTCTCTGATCCTCTGCCTCTTTTACATTTCAATCCACCTGCTGTTACTCCTCGCACTGACAGAGGATTGAGCAGAGAGAGAGCAGCAAAGAGGGAGTTGTCCCCTTTGGGTAACTAAGCGATTACCGTTTGAAAGATCCAATCCCTTGCATCATTCCTCTCACAACCTCCTCTGCTCTCATATTACTCTGTGGGAACTCGTTTCTGCCTCATCTGCACGTCTGGCGCCTCAACTCTCCTTTTGTTCATCTCTCCTTATCCATTTATTCTTACTTCATTTATGACTCCCCTTGTTGTTTCTAATCCCACCAACAAGTAAGCCAGTTAACTCACACTTAGGAGGTTCTCTGTTTGTCACTATTAAACAGTTAAATAAAACAACAAGGCATTTCTTTCTAAAAAAAAATAATCATGTTTTAGTATTTGGAGTAGGAAAAGTGCAGCATGTATCTCAGATGCTTACTTACTTTTTATGCCTGTTTGTGCTTGTGAAAGTGCATCCTAGTGTGTGTTTGCATCTGCTGTGAGCTTCTTCAGGAAACATTTCTGCTTTCCTTATCTGGCTGAGTGGAGTGCTTGGATACTGCAGCAGAGCCAGAACCCACTGCCCGTTGCTTAAGTGGAAGAGGACTAATCCCTCTTCTCAAAGCCCACTCCAGTAAAACCACCTCTCCAAAGCCACCCATGCACACCCAGTCTGTCCAGCTGTGGTACCCACAACTGTACTGTGTAGAGAATAAATCCTTATGGGTGTCTGATCTCATATCAAATAATAACCACTGCTACATTTCATTAAGAACTCGGGTGTGAGAGCTTTTGGCACATGCCAGCATCAACTATTTATGCCCTGCCTTCCGCCCAGATGGAGCATGAAGGTATGAACTTCATTGCACAGAAACGTCTCAGTTTATTACCTATAATCTCCATAATAAAGGATTAGATATAAATATAGAAAGTGCACCACCCATAGATACAGCTGGAAAAGTTAACAAAACCACTATGAAAATGTCCCCAATTCAGTTTTTCTGTCAGATCTGAGTTAGGATTAATTCTGGATTGTCTCCCCTCCAGCGATATGGGTATAATTTAATATGAACAAAGAAAATTACTTGATTTAAGAAGTGCTTAAAGCTATTCAACAAATGAAAGCCAGCAATCAGCTCTGAAGAGGCTTTTAATAACAGGTCCCTTTTGAATATGAATTTTTTTCTAATATAATATTAGATTGAAAGGCAACAAGCCCAGCAACTTAAACATCATAAAGGTTGTTGTTCATAACCTTAAATACATCTTATAATGATCTTTCATTCTTTTTTCTATACCGCATGGTCTAATTTGGCGTTATGGGGGTAACTGGGGCCTAACCAGCTATTAGCAGGTGAGAGGCAGAGTACATAATACTATTGTATAAAACAAAACTACCATTGGCATAAATGAAACATATCTAATTAAACAACAGAAAAGATTTCCAAGTTTAACATTTTATCAAGTCCTAAAATCCAGATGATAAAAAAGAAAAGGTTAGTGGACAGGTTGTTAAGGGTTAACTTTAAGCCCCTCACCTTCATACTGAAATACATCCACCACTGGCATGACGGACTTGTTCTTAATGCTTCTCTTACCTCTTGTGTTGATAGCCAATTTCACCAAACTTTTTAACAAGATTGTTACTGTTATGGAAACCATTTCACTCTTCACATGCAGCTTGTTTAATGGCCAATAGGGGCTGCAAGTACACACAGTAGATGCAATCCCTCAACTGGATAGCAGAGGAGACCAATCAGGACTTTTCCTTTAGTATTCGAAAAAGGAACATAGGCCACGGTAGTATTAATGTAACACTACCATGTTTCCATAAAACAAACAAAAAGAAAAAAATGAATAAAAATACTGGCTCCAGAGAAAGCCTTTTTTATTTTTGTATTACATTTGTGTATGTATGTATTTTTTTTTTTTTTTTTTTAAACTAAAGTCAGTCACCCGACAGGGTTGGGAAAGAAAGGAAGTCCAGCTGATCTATTACTTTATTGGCCCTTCATAGGTTCTCTTTTCAAGCTCTCCCTGTTTGTTTTGTTATGTACAGCAGAAGGAATTTGACAGTAGTTTATAAGCGCTTTCTTGTTCCTGTGGGCTCACTCAAGGCCATTATCTGCTCAGCTTGCTGCTATGAAGAAAGGTATTTAACAGGAGAAGGTCAGATGCAAAATAGAGATCTCCCATATGGCGTGACGAGTCTTTGATGAGGAAATTCATCAAAATCACTGCCGTATCTGGCAGCTCTGTGATTTCTCACTGTAACAGTTCCTTTAGCCATTTTGGTTGTATTTTAGAAGTGGGTTGAGGAGCAGGGTTGCAAATTGAAATTCATTGAAGTGAGCTTTGTATGCACATTGCCCTCTGCTCTGCATGGTTGGTTGGCTCTCCACTCAATCAAGTCTGGTAAAATCTGACTTATATCATCCATTCCTCTGTACAGTTGCAGCAGTGTGAAATGTGGCATGTTTTTCCAATTTTTCTTAACAGCCCTGCTTTTGATTCTTTTTTTCCGCATATTGTGTAGAGCATTTGCACTGCTGTAAGACACCATCAAAAAAGGCATTAATATTTTGAGCCACTGGATATTATATTTTATCATGCAAAATATCTGAATCAGCTCTCATTAAAAACAGGAAAAGAGGAAACTGAACTGTTCATGTTGTTCCTATCTAATGAAAACATCATCTGCATGATGGCTCAGTTATTTAAATAAGGAAAGTCCTGCATCTGCACAAACCTCTTGTTATTCTGTTGAAACTATTCTATCATTCTATTTGAGGTTACCAAATGGCCCATTACACCAAGATGTTTTTCCAGTGCCATGAAATAAATTGAAAGATTTAGAAGAAGACAAAAAAGATTTGATGAAATGCATTTATTCAAGTAGACTGGCACTTGGCATCGCCTCTGCAGTGATCTTTTGTGGTTGAATTAGGGTTAATGAAAGTTCAAGTCTGTTGACATCCCTAAAGAAGACACACGGGAAACATTGTTTCTCCAGGACAGCAAGGTTAGAATCACCATTATGAAGTTTATTTAGTGGTGGACTAGAAGGTAAAAATTGGGAACCTGAACGATATCAGATCTGGATTAAAACTGGATGAGGCAGGTCAAGTCGGTTTTTGTCTAGAGGTTCCATTAACTCTTCCTTACGTCTGCAAGACTGCTGCACACTCAGGGTTCTCATCAATCATTCAGGACATTTGCTTGAGAATGTAAGGTGGCTTTGGAGCTGGATCAGAGCCAGATGAAGCATAGCCAGATTCTGATCTGATCCAAACAAGCACAGACAAGCTTCAGCACCTGGCTGAGCTTGGTTGCTTCGCTCTGGTCTGGTGGATGGCCACCAGAGGCGTTCAGCCTGTTTGTCTTTCTGCACAGCAACAAAAGAGACCGGCACTGCACAGCCAGTGCCAATATTTTGGCCACAGTCGATGCGTACATGAGTGTCAGATGCTTTAGTAACAACAGGGAATGTGGAGATTGGAGAAGCATGCTGGTAAAGTGAGTTTCTCTCTGGCAATAAAACCACACTTTTTACTTGTCTAACACAGCACACACAGACACACAGGCTTTCTCAGGCTGTCTGTCAGCTGTCAACGAATACACTGTGACTGAGCGCTGTCTTTTCCTCTTCAAAGCTGGTCACCTCAAGAAAAAAGAAATGTTATTTTCTGTCAGAAATATGTTACAGGTTAACCCCCAACGTTACTGTCAGGATAAAAAACTAATGAGCATCAATTCTCTCTTACAAACACACACACACACACACGCTACAAAACCCAATCTACAGCTCCACCAGCCAAGGACATACTCTACTACTCAGCAGGAGCAGACACTCTGTTGTTGATTCTATTTGTTTCTTCTGTTTGATGGAGTTGAGTGTCCCTGGAGTGCAGTCAGAATATTGTGGGCAGTCACAGAAATAAATGATCTGAGATCCGCTGTATGGGCTGTAGTCACCATAGAAAAATACTTTCCCATAGAAAGGCAATTTCCAGCCTATACAACATGAAGCCGTATTTATACAACCAAAATTAGACGTTAGAAACAATGCAGCAACACTTAACTGGAAATGCTTCACTTTGGAAACCATCACACTGTATTATGTATCCTGATAATAACATTTTAGCCACTAATCTGTTGATTTTTGTAAAGTTAAATGGGGATTGCAACCTAGAGTGCTATTAAGCTTTTGCATTTCAGAGTGGCTGCATGGAACCTTTTTAATGATTGCACCGGAAGACACGCTGAAATCCATTGTTAATCCAGTAATTATTGTCTGGTGAATGTACTTGACTTTGCGCCCCCAGCCAGCTAATTCACTTCATGTGTTTGTTTGTGTGAGTCAATAATTCTGCCGATTAGAATTGAATCTGTTCTTTATAGGAGCACACACTGTAGTTAAAAAGTAATGTAGGTCCGTGTCTTTATCTGTGCAAAGTGGTAAAAAATATCTCTAAATGGAAATAGAGTGAAGTATTGGGGTGTCCACTGAAATGTTTTCCTTTTTTTTTTTTTTTTTTTTTAAACATCTTAAATGTAGGCAACTAAGTGACCTTTCTGATAGCAGCCAGATATTTTTTATTTAATTTAATATTTATATATAATTAAACTATTATTAGAGGATTCCTTTTTATACAACTATTTCACGCTGATCTATTAAGCATTTGTGCTTAAAAATACACCTATTTGAGTGATAAACCAGTACTCTGTCATACCAGAAAAATCATTAAATAGAATATTTTAATAAAAATAGTCCATCCATCCATCCATCCATCCATCAAATATCTTTATCACTTTGTCCAATTCAGGGACGTGGGAAGCTGGAGCCTATCCCAACAATCATTGGGCAAAAGGCAGGGATAAATTATATATTTATAAACACATTGCTATTCCTGTTTCTTTAGTTGCCTCAACAAAAATGTTAACAATAACACAGTTTGACAGGCTTGAAAGTCTTACAACAACAAAATGATTCTAAGAGGTTCTGGCTGAAAAATCTCAGCACAGTGTGCGGTTGTTGTTAAAAGAGCCAATGCATCGTGGAGAAAAAAGAAAAGAAGGGAAAAAGCATTAAACAAAACTATATACAGCTGATAAACAATATCAGTATCTAAGTGATTTCTTCAATAAAATGATAATTTTTTTAAAAATCCATCACAGACCTGACAAGGGGCCTGAAAGATGCATCTTCATCTCCAGTTTAATGCAACAGCTGTTCACAAAAGTCTCATCACAAACGGCCTCTGTGAAAGGGTGGCGAAGGGTCAAGAAGCCATTCTTAAAACAAAAAAAAGAAAAAAAAGGCTGTGGTGTGCAAAATGACCCAGAACAAGACTGAAAAACAGTATCAACAGGAGTAATTAATACTCAGCAAAGCCCAGACTTCAACATTTCAACAAAAGGCAGAAAACAGCCAAAGAAGAGCTTTGAATGTCCTGAAGACTGAAGAAATGACAAGAAAGCTGCCTTAAAATGGTTCAAACCATTTAGGAATAGAGGTGGTCATACAAAATTCTGACTGGAGAAACAGTTTTTGTCTTATATACCTATTTTATGGGTAGTTGTGGCTTTTGTGCAGTGCTGCATATGTTCTATTATACCTTAAGCAAGCAAAATGTAAAAAAAAAAAAAACATTTATAACCTTTACTTTACAACAGAATGACTTTTATATGTGAAGATTGAAACAAAAAACACAATAAAGAATGAAGAACTACAACAAAGTACAATTATGAGGAAATGCTATCGGTGCTGGAGCTGCTGTAATCACTATTTCATGATTCTTGCATCAACTTATTTTATCTGTGTACTTTTTTACTCTACTGATCTTCCAGACAAGTGACGGGCTACAACCTACCATCTCCTGCCTGCAATGCTCCATAACATCAAGAACTCTGAGCATGATAAGAGCACTGTTTACCACTGCAGTGCACACAGTGACTCAGTCAAGCCATAACTCGATCTTTATTTGCCATCTCAGGAGCTTTTTAGTGACTGGACTGCAGAATGCCCTCTTGGTGATAAAACACTGATCTTTTACTTCTTGTGGGTTTATGGAAAATTGACTTGT
Source organism: Telmatherina bonti (assembly GCF_933228915.1). NCBI lineage: Eukaryota > Metazoa > Chordata > Actinopteri > Atheriniformes > Telmatherinidae > Telmatherina > Telmatherina bonti. Next base: position 27,691,142 of record NC_136627.1, on the reverse strand, counting down.
GGAAAGAAAATCATTCCACTATGCAATGGAAGTGACAACAGGACCCAAATCAGTAGCCTACGCTGTATACCAATCCTCACCTCCAACAGTCCCATTGATTGTCGAAAGTCTATTTATTGCTAATGATTTTCTTACTCTGATCTAATTTTGTGCTTTAATTTAGCCTCTAGAATATTAAAGCATTTAAGTGACTCTGGTACTGCAAAGTCTTTGCTTGAGCTTCAGTGCATTTATCTTGTGAGAAGACCTTTTCCACATTGGGATTTAGACAAGACTTATAAGAAAATCCAAACGAAGTAAAAAAAAAAAAAAAAAAAAAAAAAAGACAAATTTTGTCCAGTCATTTGATAAAAAAATCTATTTATCTGCCTGCATCAATATTTATAACCAAATAATGGCATGCAGATTTTGACATGGTGCTAAAATCCAATTTAACCTGCGACAATAAAGAAGAAATTAACAATGATTAAACAATGTGCAAAAGCTGAATATCAAATAGTCTGCCAGTATAATATGGCCCTAAGGAAGCAGGGCAATATGGGAGAAAAGGTGGAGAGAGCTGAGGGTAGAGAAAGGGGTACAAATCCTGGATACTTAAGGACAGAGGTCTAAATCATAAATATAATAAACACTGGTTTACACTCCATTGCACAGCTAAAAAGGTCAGTTTGAGGATGACAATAAACCGCTGTGTGTTTCATGATTTATCTTTCTAATCTGATGCAGATCATTAAGCAGATGCCCTGTACAACAAAAGCAAGGCAAGCATAAAAACACCATAAAGATGACAACAGAATTCTTCCTTCTGCAGTTCTTTTTGAATCTGTTTGACATCCAAAATTATCTGTCACGAAAGCAATGGAGATGTGGTGTGGACCCAAATGCGGAGACGAGGGAACAGGGATGCAGGTTCAAGACTGATTTATTTTTAACCCAGGAAACTAAGAACAGACAAACTAACTGAGGTACAAAGTGATCCAGCAAACAATGAGTGAACATGAGTGGTATAAATACACAGGAAAAACCGAACGAGAAACAGGTGAAACAAATGAACTAAATGAACCCAGGTGAACCAAATCAATGAACAGGAAATCTAAGAAGCTAACCAAGACAGGAAAAACTACAAAATAAAACAGGAAGCCCAAAAACAAAGCACAGAAAAACCCAAATCATGACAATTATCAGTATATGTTTTATTTGCATTTGATACACCAAAATAAATTTGACTGCTCTTCTGTATTGCCAAACTCTTTTTTTTTTACTCGTCAATCAACCCCTTTATCCACCCATATTTCTTTTTATAATATTAAGCACCAGGGGACTTAAATTTGTAATGAGCTGGTGATTGAATTTTCCTCATTGGGATGGATATGGAGCTCCAGGTGGCAAACTTTGAGATCGAATCAATCCATCTGAGACAGATACACAATGGTAGGAAGTCACCAGTGTAACAGACACACATATGGAAGAATGCACACATCCTGCAGAGCAGAATGTGTGCGTCGATGTACAGTGCTAGGGTCTGTCACACAGGCTCTGTTATAAATGAACATGGCTCACTGGGGCAGCTGGACCAAGCATGGGGCAGCTGGTAATTTGGACAGTCGGAGGGAGAAGTTTGTTGGCCCAGCTGTGTTAGCTGAGGTGGTAAAATTGGTGTGTGTCCAAGCATATGTCCACATCTGTGCATGTATGCACATGCCGCTGCAATGATGGAAGTACCAGGGAACACTCATCACAAATCCTTGAAGGAGACAGGGGAAATAAACAGGCCTGCAGCTGAAATGACACTTTCCTGAAATATTGATTATCCTGCACAAAAAAGGAAGAAGGCACTTGCAGGCACGGAGATGGATAGACAAATCAGAGTAATGCAGATCTATGCAAAAAAAAAAAAAAAAAAAAAAAAAAAAAAACTCCTCCATAAATTCTGGCACCACACAATATTTCACCAACTTGTTTTCTCTCATATACTTTAAACAATGATAATAAGCTCTAATATTTATATCTGGTGCACAATTCATTTTGATGATTTTTTATATGAAATACACAGGATCTGGGTATAATGTATAATTTGTATAAGAAGATAATGTATGCAATGATATGCAATGCTAATTTAGGCAATAATAATGTGTTGCAAAGGCAAATGAAATATTCATTGCATTTTTTTTTTTTTAATCTGCAACCATGCACAGGCAGACACACTCACTCAAACAACAGGTCTAGGTAGGATTAAAACACACACACACACACACACACACACACACACACAAACAGCAAAACTTTGTTTCACTCCTTTGTACCTAAAAGAAGTCCTACAAAAACCATGAGAAATTAAGTGGTTTTCATCAAATGAACCAGCACTATCTAATTGTAATCCAGCTAAAGGAGGAAAAGGACATACTGAGGGAAGCAAAATGGAGAAGTTTTTAGTTTTCTTTCTCTGCTTCTCTCCAATCAGACAGGCCAATGTGAGCAGAATCTCAAAAGCAGCATGAATTGAGTAATGGATGCAGAGGATGAATAAAGAGCAGAGAGGAGGATATACCACAATTCTAACCTGTGCTTGCACATCAAAGAAAACTACTGAGTAAAAATCATGTTTGGCTGCAAAATGGAAGACAAACACAGCTAACACAACTTCACATGACCAACCAGGAGTTAGAAGAGATGCTGCAGAGTGTAGCAAGCACTGGCTCCCCACCCTGTTGAACTATTGACAGGGTGACAACCTTGTGCCATTGATGCTAGCTTTTGAGTGACAAGTTGGCTTAACAGATAAGAATTTCACCCAAGAACTACAGCGTTTACAGCCAAGCCTTTTAAAAGTTGCAGTGCATGTGTAAGGGCTGCACGAGCGAGGGTTATTGAAACAAGGGTATGCCCCCTTTTGCATTAATTATAGCACCACGGACAGCAGAAGTTTCGTAACCTGGGTTACCGCAGATCTGTCAATACTCACTATGCTGTAGTGGGTAATCCCTCTCTTCAAAGATGTAGCCTAGGAGATGTGGCATGACAAAGATGGAGGGGGCTGCTCCTTCTTTATCAAGGTGAAGACAATGCAGTGAAATCACTTCCAGAGCAAGAGTTGATTACACCTAATTTCTGCTTTAGAAACTACTGGCCGAGGCTCTGAAAAGTGCTTTAAAGCGCCATTAGAAGACTTAAGTCGAGACTTCTTACACTCAGTTTCCAGATCTCTTCTACTATGAAAAAGATACACCGTTGTGCAAGAAACTTAAGGCAATCATATGTAAGACAAGTTAACAGGGTCTACAAAATGAAATCGTATAACATGCTTATACTGCAGAGAAAACCACCTGAGTCATCTTAAACACACTTCACAGGAGGGGATGGGATTGAGTGGAAAGACTTTTAGTAAAAACCCATTATCACGAACAATACTGTGATTGCTGACCGAGAAATAGCGCAGGGCTTTAAAAATTTCTGAATGCACAGAACTGTAAGTGTTCTGGATAAGAGATATAGTCTGCTCGAAAACCAAGATAAGAAGTCCAATTGCTGTAAGTTTTCATTTTACACCATGTGGTATGAGACTCTTGAACCTCCTTGACCTCCTTTATAAACCATCTCCGATGTGTTGGCTTACAAGCAAATGATGAACATGAAAACACAATCAAAGCTGATAAGAATTCTGATGTAATTTATAATAACACTGTATTATTGCATTTTCTAGCAAGCGTATTCATTTCACAACAGTTTCTGGTTTCTAAACAGGAAAAGCAATTTTCAAACTACAAACTAATCCATTTAATAATCGGTGCACTTTTTTGTGTGTGTGTATGTGTGTGGAAAGTCTGCAGCAAAATCGGCCACTTCTAACAAAAGATGATCAAAGTTGAAGATCCCATGACTGAATTATTATCAAAATCTTTTGTAAGTGACAAAAAAACCCTTTGAATCCTTTGACACTGAATCCTTTTGGAACTTGTTTTTAATTGATAGCATGTCACATTACTTGTCTGAGGTTAGGCATCGAGTTTGTAAATCTTGCATTCTGGCGTGTTGTTTTTCAGCAGACTGTAACTATGGCATAGTTATGAAAGGCCCAAAAAGAAAGAAAACAGTAATTATTACTGCAGGTTTTGTCTGAAATTCTGCAAGACTATACATTTTCTAACTCTGAATGATGAATGACAAGAGGTATTCTGCATCTCCAGCAGTATAGTAAGACTAAAATGGTGATACATACTTTAATGACTTTAATGACAACAAATCAACACAAATTCAAATTTCACAGTGAATAGAAGAGGATGTCTTCACACAAGTCCAAATGAAAAGTTTTAACAATTAAAATGCACAGAAAAAAAGAAAATTATCAGCTATCAAATGTTACAAAGTACAAAGTAAGACAGTTCAAGTCTTATATTTCAAATTGCAAAGAAGAAACTCACACAGATTGTGCAGCTTTGTACAATGAATGCTTACTGAGATCTATGGTGGCTTCATCAAATATTGAGCAGCATTTCAACTGCAACTGTCAAACTCTGAATAGGAATTGAACACTTGAAAGTGAGACAATCCATCAACACATTTGAACCTGCAAACACTGATTTCTTCCTGACACCTGTTTCAACACTTCAGTTAAAAAAATACATTATTAATACCATTTATCTTTAACTTCCTGAGCCTGTGGGTGCATGCGTAGATGAGTATGTGGGGTGTTTATATAACAAAGAGAAAAGCACATAAAGAGTATGAAAGCTGAACTCTGTGATGTCTTACAGAGAAAAAAAAAAACCCACTCATTTATATCTCACACAGAAAGAAGTTTGCATCCACACTATTGCCAACATCCAATCCAATCTACTTTATTTATATAGCACATTTTATAAGCTTAAAAAGTTTCCAAAGTGCTGCACAAGTGAAGGAAAAACAATGTTACAATTCTAAAACACAAACTGTACTAAAATACCAATAAATACAAATAAACCTAAAATCAATCACAATAAATAGGAAATAAATAATTTAATAAAATTACATAAAATTAAATTAAAAAAGACACAGAGGATCACACAAATCATGCAGTGTTAAAAGCCAGAGAATAAAAGTGAGTTATAAGATGAGACTTAAAACACTCCACGGTGGGGGCCGTTTTGACATGTGGGGGCAGGGCATTCCACAGTTTAGGTCCTGCCACAGAAAAGGCCCTGTCGCCCTGGGTTTTAAGCCTCATCTTCGGGGCCATAAGGTGGTGCTGGCCCTCAACATACCTTGCATTAATATATGATGTCCATATAAACTGCACAAATTAATTTCCAGACTTAAGTTTCAGTCTTTTTTAATTACATCTAGTTGTTACTAGAAATAAAAAATGCAAAGACTTGGTTGCTATGCTAAAATGTGGTAGTGTAATGGAGTCCAACAGCTGTGTCTTCGAAAGCAATATGCCAGCACCAAAGTAAATGGACTTGTTTAATGGTGCATTTTTGTCTAAATCTTCTCTAAATGGAGTCCAGCAAGTCTCAACAGCATTCTGGAAATACCCAGGAAACCCCTCTATTTTCAAACAAAAACTCATGGCCACACTGGGTAATCCATCTGATTCAAGTTTTTTTAGGGGCTGTAATTAAATTTTCTCATGATCAAGGTCTTTACCAACAGGGGATTGGACACGAAGTGGAATTGAAGCTCAGAGGAGCGAGACTTTTATAATGAAGCTTATTCATTTAAAGCACATAGCATGACACCAAACAGTCTGTCCTCTCTTTCACCATGTAGTTGCAAAATGGCCTGACAAGAAAAGAACGATATGCGCTGCCGTATGCAGCAGCAGCTGCAATAATCCGGTTTAATATGGAATCTAGTGCAGATTGCAAAGACGCAACACATGTTTTTTAATGAGGGAGGCAATTAGGCTGTGATTCTCAGGGTCCATGTGTATGTGATTGTTAATTTCAATTACACGCAACATCAGTATCCACCTCAGCTCTCCTCCCTCTGTCGGGAAATCTTAGAACTTCCCGAGTATTCAGAAGTAAAAACTATATTTAGAACAAATATGTAGGTGAGCCTGTAACTGTCATCAGTGTAGAGAAAAACAAAGAATATGCTTTGAATATGGAAAGAAAGAGTCTGCAAATGACATTTTATCTAACTGAACTTTATCTTTGGTCCACAGGAAGAAGTAATGGTCTGCATCACATTATGGGAGTGATCAAGAACAGGAGTTGTCACGGTGTTTTGCTTATCATAAGTGAACATAAATGTGGTGGGACTGGTAATGCAGCTGCAGATAATGCACTGAAAGAAAAACATGCAGCGAAAAGCATTATATTCCAGGATATTTTCACTTATCTCCTTGTTTACAATGCGCACATGTGCTATTATTATACATTATACAGTTCAATTAAAACTGGAGGTTTAAAGTGTCAAATAGCTTATATGTAATGTCTTTAGTCTTCAGATACATAGAAATGAAAGATGTTTTGAATATTTTTTTTTTGTTTTTGTAACTTTGATAAAACCTCAAGGTATAATTGGTTAACAGAAAAAAAAAAACTCCAATTGCTTGTTGGGGCATCTAATCAGAAACCTAAGTGTAGAATGGCATGTCTGACCCAAACAGTCGACCATCTGTCACTGCTTCCTGCTTTCACCAGTCATGAGAAAATTTATTGCTGTCTGACATGTAAAGTCAAACACTTTGTAAATATTTAAAGTTCATTTGAAGGTGCTTGGATTGTTGTGTTTTGTGACTAGTTGTTGAGATTTTTGGCTGAGCCTTGATATTTACATCCACAGATAATCCAAGTTAAAATCATCTACCGAAAAGAAACAACTCTTAAACCCTATGCTGAATGAATATTTTCGCTATGTTTTTATTTACACGCTGTGCCTGCTTCATTTAATATATGGAAATGCATTTCTTTTAATAAACTCCACTGCAGCAAAGGGATGGGTTAATTTTAGCAGTTTTCCTATGCGGGTTCATAGTATATGAATTACTACAAAGAATGGCACCAATAATACCAGCGGAATGATGCGTTAAAGAGGTTCTTCTGCCTAGTGGTAATATTTGTGAAAGATACTGTTACAATATACGAAAAAAAAAAAAAAACTATAAGCATGCAGTCCATACATGACAAAATGTCTCATCGTTTCAATGCCAGGGTTGGCTAAAAATGACTATAAAGTTGTTTTTTTTTAACTTTGCTTAAAATATAGTGATCCATTTGACAATTTTTAATTTGACAACCTATTACACAGCTGATTTTTTGGGGGGGCTTATTTTGTATATATAAAAAAAAAAAAAAAAAAAAAATCAAACCTTCTGGCTAACAAAATGGTCTTTTTACAAGAACCAATGCAAAAGTTACTATTTGTCAACACATATGACTCAAACATTGTAGTAAAATAAAACTAAAAGAAAACAAAACAAAAAGCTCAGCGCCACAAATGTCTTGGAGAAAAAAGAGATTTCCGTAGAACAGCACCAGATCATTTAGGCTCTGTGGGTTGTGTTGCTTCTGCAGATTTGCCTTGTTTAGGCTCATCCGACATAAGTAGTTGGATATGTATATAGGAAGCTGGAAGCTGTGCCAATGCCACAAACTCTTCTTTGTGTTCCTCAAGCCACAAGCATTCCCTCCATCCCCTGTAGTGAGTCATCTTGTCCTGCTGCTGCAAGCCACTGGCATCAAGAAATGGCATTTCCATGGGGGGTAAGCTTGGTCTAAAACAATAGGTGGATGGTACTGGTGCAATTAATATCCACACAAATGTCAGGTTTCAGGATACGTACACAGAATTACGCAGGACATTGCATTGTAAAAGTATGATCATTGTTATTTACTTCACCTCTCCGAAGACTCTGTGGTGTAAATGAACTGTTTTTTGCCGCTGAGATAATGAGCACAAGTATCTAAAAAAATAGGAAAGTCAATTGTGTTCAAAGTTTTTCTCAAGTGTGACAGTAACAAGGAGTTATAGGGATATAGAATTGATAGAAAACATAAGTCACTGACACATAAGTTGACTTTGTATGTTGGCACTGATGAATTCATTGATCAAGTCATTTACATCTTTAGTCAAAAGTGGTATGCAAGCTTCTTTACTTGCTAAAAAAAACCTCAGTTTTCTTATCCACAACAAATGGACCTATTAGTAGTGAAAGTTGTTGGTTGGCTCAACATGAAGGCAGAAAATGACTAAACTCACTAATCTTTGGTGTAATGCCATTACGGGTGACACTGTCTCAGCTGCGGTACATCACAGTCATTTTGTGTCATATTTTATAACTAGTAGCAGAGCAAGTTGCAAGTTTAGAAAAAGGAAAACAGAATTAATCTAACAAGCTTTTGCTTGTTTTCCACGTGCTCCGTCTCCAGCTGAATGACAATGACGAGGAATTCTTTTCCAACGATACAAATTCCATTATGAATAAATGAATATGTGAGCACACAGCAAAAGAATGGCAAATGGAGGAATTAATTCAATGAAATGAAAAGCCTGCTTTGCCAGATAAGCCATGACAGCTTCACGGCTGTGGTATGAAATATGACATTTGCTGAGCCGGATGGATTTGGTGGCTCGCTTTACATGTGACAGTCTGGCCGTTCAGTGTCCAGTGTGTTAGGCATGTAGGTAGAGCCAAAGTCTCTTGCATCATTAATTCAGCATCTCCCTGGCATAGTGTCTTGGCTGGTGTCTCTACATATGGGCATGCAGAATGCCAGGAGAAACAGAGGTCAAAGAGCAACAGATAGATAAACTTCACAATTACACATATTAATTATGTGTCTTAATGTGGGAAATAAAAAAATCTCCAAGGGGATAATAAGATTAACCTTTGCGTATTTGATTCCTGCAATCTGTTTTTGGTCATGGGAATAAGTATGTGCTTATGTCTGCCTCCTCACAGCCACAGTGAATGAGATCAGAGAGGAAATCTGTATTAAAATCCACATTCAGCTAGACCCACAGCAGTGAATAAGAGCCAACAGCGACCCAGGGGGTGGGAAGCTGAACGTCCAGCTCTAGCAAGGCCACTCAGCTATCAGGATGGCTAAAACAAGCACAGTGCCAGGCACAGAGTAACAAAGAGCTGGGGCCTGCAGGGGGGTCCTGTTTGATAGCGAGGTGATAAAGATGGATGGTCACCATGCCAACAGCGACTGAGTCAATGAAAGCATGACCGTAGGGGTTGGGTAAACCACACACACACACACACACACACAAAAAGCTGTGGAGAGTTGCACTGAATGGTCGGTAATTAGAAGAGAAGCAACCTTGAAAAGATAAAGGAAGATTTTCCTTACAGCTGAGTGAAATATTTTCCTCCACTAGTTCGTTTCCTCCTGTATCTCCTTCTCCTTTCGGGAAGCTTTTGAAACTGCCTTGGCTCTTAGATGAAAAAAGCTACATAAATAAGATTGCATTATTCTTAGTATTTTTTTTTAATTCTTGATTTTATTCAGATTATTTGTGAAATGGTGGGAGTCATCAGGCAGCAGGTGATGGATAGTTATATTAGTTAATCTGTCAGAAGGAGAAAAAGACGACCGACAGGATTTTGCCATTATTGTGGACGACGGGGTGCAGTGGTCAGGTTAATGGATGTCCAATGTGACTAGAGAGCAAAGGCTTGCTTCTGTGGTCCACGTCCAAAAAACATCAAAGGCTGTGTCACTGGGCTCATGTTCACCACTTAAAGACCATATGATTGGTCAAAGGGGCTTCCAAGCTACTCAGTTGCGGATGACAGAAACAGCCACAGTCACCTGTGTTTTATGGACACATGTATCATATTATATTTACTGAGCAACAAAAAACACCATTTAGAGAGTGTGTGTGTGTGTGTGTGTGTGTGTGTGTGGTGTGAGCAGGGTCCAGCAGGAACTAATACTTGTAATTTTTTTTTTTTTAATTGGATATCAATGCTTTTCATTCTGTGATCATTTCTGTTGCTGGTAATTTTCCACCTCTCTCTTCTTTTCATGCTCTTTAATTATATGTTCATCAAAGTGACTTGTGCTTTATTAATCAGACTATTATTAGGGATAAAGAAGGAACATATAGCATTTACACACAATGTGCATGTCTCATACAAAAGCTCAGTAAGTCACATGGTGGCAAAGACAAATGGGACTTAGGCTGAAGAATATACAAATGACGCCTAATTGTAGAAACATGAGATGTCTAAAAGATTTTATGGAGGCCGGACTGTGTCAGATCTTGACCAGAAAACAAAGAAAACGTGACTTGATCTGATTAAGTAGACCTAATTTGCATCCTGGGTAAAACCTGTTACAGAGTGTGGTTATAATTAGGGTTAGAAATGGCAACATGATGGATGATAGGAAAAAAAAGTCATCATTAACCAAACAATATTTTTGGCAAAGGCCTGCTGAGAAATTCTGGATCCTGGAATTTATGTGAACGTGACTGACCACAATTGTTGTAAACCACTTAGTCCTTCTTCATGTGAGCTGAACTCCCAGGTGGCGGCTGCCTTTTATAACAGGACAATGTGGCCAGCCAAAGCTGACAAAGTGAGCCGCATTAGGAATATGGCAAAGGAGGATGAAGGTGTTGACTGGGTCTGTGTGATGATCTGGAAAAACAAGTTTAATCCATGGAGACCACAACTCGCAATTTACAGGACGTAAAATATTTACTGTTACAATTTTGCTGCCTGAAACCGCAGGAAACCTTCAGAGGTCTTGTGAAGTTCAAGCCTCATAGATCAGCACTCATCAAGCAGCACAGGAAAGTTATTTCCAAAATTAGAAGGTATTTTTAACAATGAGAGCGGTCATCACACAAGTAGCATATAAAGAGGACAAACTCCCCAGACTACATTTAAGAACTGAACTACAAAGTAAGGGAACTTCTGATTAAAATTGATTTTTTTCTATAACTGTACAAAGATGACTTAATAATAGACTGCTTTCAAAAGAAAACCAAACGGAGGAACAAAAAAAAAAAAAAAACTAAACTGGATGTGAACAGGCAAGAAGTCACATTAAAATGCAGTTCAGCAAATACTCATTATTTTTACACTTGTACGGTCAAAGACAAAGAAAAAGTCTGCATTACATGAGGGCAACACATCAGATTAGTGGAGTGAAAAGAAAGAAAAGGAGTGAATTAGAATGTATTCCATCTTGGGCTCTCTGGTCTTTCCTCTGAAGTGTTTCCAGAATGATGGAAAAGTACAAGAAAAAGGTATTTAAGCATGACAGTCCCAGTGGAATGAGTTAAAGCTACAAAATACTGCTGTGAGAAGCCTTTCTGCTCAAACAGCTTTAGCTTGGCCTGTAACTCAAGGAGATGATGTGGAAATATTTACATTTAGATACACTGGTCCACTTGGGTTTATCTTTTATCCCACTTCTAAATCGCACCAATTTTGTTTTTACTTGGTTGTCAGCTCTGCGGAGGGAAGTTGCGATTACCTGAACCCAACTTGTGTGACGAGATTAGATATAAGAAAAAAAAACAAGCTTAACAAGATTATTAAAAAGGACCTGATGTTCATTCATTCATTTTCTGAACCACTTATTCCAATTCAGGGTTGCGGGGAAGCTGGAGCCTATCCCAGCTGGCTTTGGGCGACAGGCAGGGTACACCCTGGACAGCTCGCCAGTCCATCGCAGGGGACCTGATGTTATTTAACTATTTTTAATATGTTTAAAGTGATGGGTTATCATTTTATAATTCAATTCATATTAATAAAAAAAAATTTAAAAAGGGTCTTAATGCTAAATTGTTCCCAAAAATGACATTTTTAAACTCACTTCCTGTAGTTATGCGATTGACATATTTGTCAGAAATTAACTAAGGATCAAATTGTTCCTTTTAATGCCCCCCTTGACTTAAAAAAAGTTTTATTTATCATTTTATACATGATTCATTTTATGTTGTACTGTTATATCTGTGTGATGCTTCATTAAAAAATCACTACATATTTGTTTTTCTTACTAATTCTGAATAAGATGCTCTCTAAAATAACTGTATGAACAGACCTATTGCAAAAGTGATGTACCGATTCATTTTTCTGGCTGTCTGGTGGTTGAAAGTTTCATTGTGAAGCGCTTCTTTAGGCTCTAACTATATGCAGGAATGCAAAGTCGCAGATATTTAATGACTACAACACTTTTCAGCTGCTATATGTATAAATCAAAGGTTAATTTGTAAACCTCACCTCCCCTACTTCCCTGCTAAGCATTTATAGAGCTACACATATTTACACCTGGGACCTGCAGGGTGTGACAACAGGCCTCTGCTAGTAATTACAGTACCACTTTGAAGCAATTGTTGGTTCAGTGCTTTCCTCAAAAGATCATTAACAGTGGCTGTTTCTTTTTTAGCAAAGAGTCTATTTGATTATTTTCCCCCTTTTTCAGTTTGTAAGGAGCGTTTTCTTCCTTTCTGTTAGACCAGTTCTGGTTGTTTGGCCACATCGTGAGTCAATCACATAGCAAAATGAAAATTATGTTGTGTAATTTTCCTCAAACCGTTTTTACTTTTCATTATATTGTCTGTAAATTTTATGCATCTCCAGTTATCTAAGATGTGGAAATGTTATGATGTGACTCACCACTAAGATGCAGCTGAAACAATAAAACGGGTTAAAGACTAAGATGCGACATGTCTATCCTGTCTGTTCTTATCCTATTCATTCTTATTTGTTATTGGCGTTTTTGCTGTCCTTTACTTCCATCCCATCACTTTGCATCATACAATAGCATGCATTTTATATCACTCCTTGAGCCAGCAGTCACAACGTTAACCTTTGCACACTGTGCAAGCAAAAATATGAGGTCTCAAGGGTTGAAAGACTATAAGTGGTCTACAAAGAGTCTTAAACTCCCCTACACTTTGCCTCCTCTCCCTGTCTTACGTTTTCTGAAGTCCATTACAGAAGAAGGGTCTTGCAGATACCAAAGGCTTTCTTTGAAGCTCCCGGAGGACAGTGTTAAATTTTCAAGATCTTCCCATCCCGCTGACCACGTTCTCTTGCAGAGTTTCTGTGAAGTCATGAAAAGATAGACCCTTGTAGACTGTATATTTTATGACTGTAAACTTGCACTTTAGGGGTATAAATATTAATAGATTGGTGGTGACACAAAGATTTTGTGTCAACAAAAAGGAATAACAAACTTTCTTTAGATTTGGAACTATCTGTATATTTCTTTTTTTTTTCCATGTGTGTTGCATTTAATAGATCCTTCCTTTATTCATTCATGTTTTATATCTCATGGTCCTGTCCAGGGTCACGGAGCTGGAGCTTATCCCAGCAAAGCAGATGAGAGGCAGGCTACAACCTGGACAGGACGCCAGTCTATAACAGGGCCATCACAGATAAACAGATAACCACTCACACTCACATTCAGTCCTAAGGAGAATTCAGAGTGACCAATTAAATGAAAATGAACATCTTTTTATGTTAGGAGTAAGCCCTGTGTTTTCATGGGTTCTCTGTGGGTGCATTTAATAATAAACATAAAAAAAAATAATTAGTGTACGTTCAATGGTGAGATATCTCTTTGTCTTCTTGTTCCATTCACATGTGTTTTACATAATATAGGTTGCAAACAGACACATCAGAGTATGGAAGTATTTGTGCTGCACTTCATCTGTTGCAGAACAGAATCTGTTCCAATAGAAATGCAGTTATTTTGAGCTGGTAGAAACATGGAGAGAAAAAAAATGCCCTGCATGTGTTTTCAACATGACAGATTGCATTAGTTCAGGAAGCAGCGTGTACAATTTGTAATGGATTTTTGACAACAATAGCAGTCTGTGATGTTTGCAGGTAAAAGGAGAATATTGAGGTGGGCTAACAGCCCCTATATTTTATAAAGTACATTACAGTATTGTGTTGATTGGTATAAATGGTGGTGTAGTGCGAAATGACATCAACATCTGGGGTCTGAAAACGTGTCACAAAGATGCAAGATGTGTCTCTCATATGTATGACCATAATATTATTCACAAGCTAACACAAAGAGAAGGCTTTAAGTTTTGATTGTTTCTTTCTATTCAACCATTCACATGAATTCAGTGCTTCAGAACTGAAGAATTTCACACAGGTCATTTATCAAGGCAACTTTAAGATTTTGACAAAACAGCAGTGCCTTTCTCACTGGTTAAAAACTTGCAAACACTTGTAAACATTAAGTTTAGTTTGAATTAGGTCTTCAGTCAATTAATCTGACTTTATTTATACAGCATTTCTTGTACAATTTCACTCACTAAAGTGATTTGAAGTTGTGACAAAAGGAAAAGATGTTTTCATCAGTCTCTCTCTGTCTGCTGCTTGTTCGCACACACAGACACACACACTCACAAACACCCCACACAAATGAAATGAGCCCATAGTGTGAAACTGAGTTATGGAAGAATTAATAATTAAATTGATTGTAATTAAATAATATACAGTAAACAGACTAAATAGATTTAATAAAACATTAAAACTGACTAAATTTAGGAAAAAAAAGAATGAAAAATAAACTACACCTAAAATTGAATAAAATTTTAATTCAAATTCTTTAAAAAGTTAAATTATTTTGCTTTTATCACGTAAAAAAAAAGAGAGATTAAAAAAGTGAGCTTTTAGTTTGGTTTTGAAAAGACTATTTTCTGTCGTGTTCAGGAAAGTTGTTCCACAAACGTGGACCATCGAAGGAGAAAGGTCTCCCACTTGCATTTTAGTTCTAACTTCTGGAAATATTACAAGTAGTTGTGTTGAAGACCTGAGGGTTCCAACAGGTTCATAATGTCAAAGTAATTCAGATACATTCTCATGGCAAAGAATTAAGAAGAGCCTTAAAAACCAGGAACAGAATCTTAAAACTCATTCTTATGTCAAATGGTGGCCAGTCGTCATGGTATCAGTAGACTTGGCTTTTCCTTTTGTTTCTCTTTCTTCTTTATTGTGGTATATTATGGTAATAATAACTAACTGCTTATTTGAGAAAGTCAGTGACAAGACATTACAATCAACACTGGTCATCATCAGTCGTTGTGAACTGTGAGAATGTAACATAGTCTTTGGTTGTTTTTCTTTGCTCCCACCATCCCATCGTTCCATTCATGATCCATACTGCCCTACCAATTACAGCTGCAGGCAGCTGGAGCCGATCCCAGCAATCACCAGGTGAGGGGTGGAGTACACCCTGGAGAGCTTGCCTGTCCATCACAGGGCCAACACAGAGGGACAAACAACCATTTACACTTGTAATGAACATGTCATAACAGTAGGAACATGGGCATTTTAGCACATGTAGAAACACCTCTGAAGCTCATTAAACACAATATGTGAGTTGATGAATGCAGATATGATGATGCATAGAGCATGCATGCTGTGTTTCTGCAGAGCAGAGTGAGGAAAATGTATTGCATTTTCACAATTTTGGAGTCAAGACTCTTTGTTCAGATTCCAAAAAAAAAAGAAGATTTTCTCCCTCCACTTCTTCTTGGGTCAGGCTTTACATGATTAAAGCTAGCCCTATCAAAGGTAGTGGTAGTTATTAGATGCAACTCTCTAAGCTGCAGCTCCTAGAGCACGGAGGGTAAACATCTTACTACTACAGACTATAAGGTAGATTTAATTGGTTGGAAAAAGAAACAACTTAAATGTGCTGTTTTTTGTCTAGTAATTTGATGCTGCAGTAGAAGTGCAACAACAACAAACAAGAGGATTTCTGTGTTTACGATTTTAATTGCATTTATATAAGTGCTTTATACCAATCAAAAGAAAGTCCAAACTCTATTTCTGAGCAAAAGAAAACCGCCCCCACTCACACTCGTGCACCAAAAACAATTTGTAAAACAATAAGAGGGTGAACAGCCTCCAGTCTGAGGAAGATGAAACAAGCTTGAGCCAGCAGCCCCTGAGGCAAAAAGCATGTGTCTACTGTATGGGTCTTAACAACTAAACAGCACGAGTTTCCCCTCAGGATCATTCTCAGTGGCACACAAGCTCGCTCTACCCTGCATATAGTATTTACACTAAAGTGGTGCATTACTCTATATGTGCTTCTCTGTTCTTTCAGGGAAATAAAGGTTAATTCAGCTATTAAGCTCGAATATTCAACTGACCTTGGTCAATAGAGGGAAAAAATATTCCTACATACAGGTAACAAATTGAGAGAAGGACTTCTATCTTATCTATGTTGATGAGATTAACAACGTAGGGATAAACTTTTCTCACTATTCTATTCAGACATGTTTTAGGTAAAACAGAAAACTCCAGCCTCTGTTGCTCTCACACTGTTAGGTCTCACCAGCTTGTCTGATAAAATGTGTTATTTCTCTGGTTTCGGTTTGCTTCATTTTTTTTTTTTTTTTTTTTTTTTTTTGCCAGTCGCAGAATTTAGCAAATCATCACACAACAACATCAGATAATTCTCTTCTCCGCTGGTAGAAGGGTCTCATTAAATGTAGAACAAATAGTCATATCAACATCCAGCATTTCCACGACTGTCAGTGACATGTTCAGATTATTGTGATAATTCGTCACATCTGTTAAGCTATCATCTTTGTTTCTGTGTCATAAAAATCGAAATAGAATGAATAGAAAACTAAATAATATACATAGCAACACTGTTTAGATGCTTAGAAACAAACAGAAATGTTCATAAACAACATTTCACTTTCATCTGAGTATGACAGTTGTTTTTATTACATTTATATATAAATGCAAAAGCTTTAAAAAAAAATAAACTTGCAATTGGCTTCTTTAATAAAAGATAGTGGGGACATTCTGACACTGTTTTGGCATTTACAGACAGAAACACAGTGATTTCCCTGATGATTGTGATAAAAAGGTCATATTTTCACATGTCACAGGATGAGGAGTCTTTCTGATTGTTCCTGCTGTTTGGAGTAAACAATAACTTTGTCCTCCGCGCCTTTCTTTTCAAAAGTTGTTTCTGCCCCACTGTTGCATTTTTCACAACCCAGAGGGCCATCTTACACAATGTCAGAAGTAGCCGCGTGCATATTGTCCTCACTCAACATCTTTATAATAGTAAAATAAATACTTTTTCAGGGGCACAGTAGGACATAAATCAAAAGAAAGCGCCGAGTAAAGTGACAAGTCTAACAGATGACATCGTATCAGTAATTATACCGTAGTTCCAAGGGCTTCTGACAATATAAAGTAGCTTGACATCCCTTTCTCGCTCTGTTTTCTCTCAGGAAATTCTCCTGTATGTTCTCTCCAGCCCAGAGCCGGCCAATCAGGTTGTACACAAGATGTACACACAGCCAGCAACACACCTGTATCTGTCAGTGAATAATAACAGGGGTGGGAAACCTTAAAAGAATCTTGTTTATATATAGCTTTTACGATTCAGTGTGACGTTGCAGATCAAAAGTGTAGTAGACTGACTTATTTTTTTCGGCCATCTATCAAAGAGGCACACACTCTTGTCTATGCACACTGCTGTCAGGTTTATGACAAGGTTACTTTGTTCTTTTCCCCTCCGTCCCCCTTCAATGAACTCACATGGTGCACTACGCAAAGCATTTTTCCTTTCTTTCTTACAATTAGGGGGTCATTTATCAGAGGTGCTGTCACAGTTTGGATAAAATCATCTCAATATTTTGTTGCTGCTGCCATTATGCCATCATATGCTCATATGAAAGCACTTTAATGTGGCAATACTGGTCTCTCTCACACATGTACACACGCACACACACAATCAGATAAAATCACGACATTGCTTTATACAATCAGATATTATCACAGCAGCGGTGAAAGCTGACAAGAGTTCAGGTTTAAGCAGTAAAGGCTTTGGCCATATTTTTTGTGACCCCTCATTTAAAGATTTGAACAAACACCAGGGCTGTGACGATATGCTTTTGTCTCGATTTGATTCGATTCCGATTTTTTTGGGAGCCAATTCGATTTAAATTACGATTCTCAAAATTCTTTGATATTGCTGATTTTTGTAGATTTAAAAAAGAAAAATGATAAAACTTCTTTTTGCTAGTAATTTTTCTTGATTTCAGTCAGGAGAAAACAACACATCAGCCAGACCATCATTCTGCTGCTTTCATGCCCAGGAAGACAAGTAAAAAGATCAATAAAACCAATAAAAATGACAACATTTTTATAGTGTATTAATTTTATTTAACTGAAGAAAAATGGATTTTTTTTTAACTAAAAAAATCTATTTCAAAATTGTGAAACAAAAAATCCAGATTTTCAACTTTTCCACTTGATTTTCCCACCCCTAATGAACACACAGCATTAGTTTACCACTGCATGTTTGCAACCAACTCAATTAGATGGAGTGGATTTGCGCTTGAAGTTGCATCTACGTCTCGGTCAGTGACCACAGTTCTTCTCATGAAGTCAAGTTAATTCAAAGTTCCCACCCACCTAGCTTTAATGCTCGACAACTCACAGAGGCATCAATCCAGCTTGCGTCTCTTCCCTTTCCAGAACTACAGTTCGCACCCTCGTCTGTTTAATTCTTTTTTTTCCTTTCTTTAATCCTCTAATAATGCAGACACTATATTAATTAGCTCCTTTGTCCAGTATTACAATATCTGAACTTGTTCATTGTATTTCCATGCATTGTGTTTCTGTCTTACAAAGGCTTGTGATTAACTTACAGGGTGAATGGATCAGAGTATTGCTGGTCTGGAAATCCTCTCAGTCATTGAGATTGTGCACAATGCTTCAGCTGTCCTCTAAACGGTTTATATGGCTCATCTATATGAGGCTCATGCCAGATTAATGAATGGACTATCAAAACGTACAGCTGTTCATTGATGCAGTGGGTATGTACTGTAATAATCAAAGCACTTTAACTCCTCTATGGTGCGCATTATGATGCCAGTGAGTGTGTTGCAGGCGCTGCACCAAACCACCTGTCGATTCAACCTTCCGTCACTCATGAACAAGCCCCCAGAATACTGGAACTCTTCCACTTGGGGCAAGACATCACTCCCACTCTGGGAACATCCATGGCGTTTTGATTTTCCTTCTTTTTTAAAGTATTGCATCATGTAAAAGCAAACTACAAAACTTCTGCCATTTTCCCCGTCACACACCCCCTATTGATGGCTAATTCTGCATCCATCTTGCACTCTACCTGACCTGTTAGCTCGCTTCAGCCAGCAAAAGACGATCTTTTGATGACTCTGTTTTTTTGTCTCTTTCTCTCTTTTAATTTTCTTGCATTTCCTTACTAAACCAGCAACGTCACGTATTCAAAACAGTCAATTCCTTATTTTACCGTGAAGCGAAACTCTGCTGAAACGTCACATCGCATCCCGGATGGAAAAGTTGTGGTTTCTCAGCCTTGGGATGCTGTCCAGAAATGCACATGATAGAGGTCACTGTGTCATCAAACAAGTCTGGGACAGAAAGTTATGTAATGTGTCTTTAAAGGGATACATTATGGAGATGTGAACATGGGTGTGTTGCCTGAGGGCAACATGGTACCATAGGGGGTTAAGATAACATCCTGCTGAAAATGTGCAAATATGTGCATATGTTTATATATCTAAGTGACAAGGCTTTGCTCCGTTTGGCAAACTGGCAATAACCTTTCACTTGAGGGAACTAAGAATATCTCAACACATTTGTTCAGTTTGATCAAACTTCTGCAGTTTTATGGGGTCATTTAAGAGATTGCTACAAAATGTTTTTCATTAGTTAATGAAGACAGTTATTATATTGGTTAACCCTTTATCAGACAAGTGTCTATTTTTGAGCACTTTATTTTCTTTCATTTTCAGCATAAAAGAATTAAAAAAAAAAAAAAAAAAAAGTAACAACAGAATGGAGGTCTTGGTACATACTAGAATGACAATTTTAGGTTAAAATATCTAATTTTAAGGTATTTCATCAAGTCCCCCATAAAGGGTTAAAGACAACCACAAAAAAAATTTTTTTTTTGAGCAGAATCACATCTGTGCACAATAGAAAAAAGAAAGACAGCCTCCTTGTGGGAATCAACAGAAAGCACCACGTCACCATGACCTGTTCGCACAACATTAGTTATTGATTGACTGCCAGAATTCAAGCTAAACCTTCATCCAAGGACAAGTGGCTTCACTCGCTCACCAAGCTATATAGACACAAACGCACAAACACACACATACACACAGATGCCTCCATGTTTTGCTTTGAAGAAGTGTGTAAAGTGCACTATGCTTATCTTTGTGTGTGATGACAAATTCAGCACAGGAGCTGCTGTAAAAGAAGAGTCTCCCTCCATAATGACAGATGGTTTTACAAAGCAGGATGCTACTGCTGTTGCTAATGGGAGGTTTTTGAACTTTCAATCAGCCAGCTGAGTAAATTCATACGAACAGGAGTTTATAATTTGCTGGGTCCGATTTTTATTGTTAAAGAGGGGAAGAGGGACACCAAGTTCCACTACCAGGCCAGGTCAGACCATTCCTACAGAGTCTGACATGTTATCAGCAAAAATAAAACATTCCTGTATTTTTGGGGGGGGGGGGGTTTCACTGCTTTTAATGAAAAAGGGCTGGCCTTAAGTGGTGGAATAATATATTTCTGTATCAGACTGAAATTTAGTTTTTATCTCATTTACATACAACAAACACAACTTCCTGCCCCCAAAAGGTTAGTTTAGAAGACATTTAATGTCATGTCAAGGTACATCAAACTACTTATCACCATTAACAACAATTTGGTCTCACTTTAGATTGGTAATGCTTCATGTTTCATTACTGATCAAAAGTTAGGTGGTTTAATTCAGTCTTGGTCTCTGCTTTTAGAGTGTGTTTTTTAAATTTGGCCCTGCCAGACTTTTGAAAGGACACCAGTGCCATTAGTGCTCACACGTTCTGAATGATCATTACTTTGATCTCTTTCTAAAAATTCTATAGTGTTACTTTTTCAATATATAACATACAGGAGGAAATAAATACAAGTAAATAACCTGCCTTAGGCAATACGTTTTTTTGTTTTTCTGTCACACACGTTGATGAATGTGCCTTTTTGTTCTCAGGGGACATGAATCAAGTACAAAAGAACTTTTCAAATCAATTGTTCCTAAAAACAATATTGAACCTAAAGCACATTTTACTTGGCTAACAGACTTTTTACCTGCAAAAAAATGCTGAGCAACATTTAATAGTTATCACCTTTTCTGACAAGAGCAGGAACGTAGCTTTTTTTTTTCTAATATACTCTGAATTTATATTAATCTTTGTACCCTGAAGCTGTGTTTATTTCCTGCAAGATTAAACCCCGAATATAATCAGTCACTTTCGTAAAAAAGCACTTGACACAAGTGTGTATGGTGTAATTATATCGTGTTATTTCCCTTTATTTCTGACCCCCCCCCCCCCTTTCTTATTTTCTTTAGGAGACTTTCTTTCTTGCTGTTGCTGTGCTGCCATGTAAACTTCAGATCTTTATTATCCATGACTAAATTTATATTACAGACCAATTCGAAACGTAATATTACCTGCTTAATGCACATCCACTGAAATGATTGGATTATACACAATAAAACGTTCAAAAACTATCCATGGCTTGGTTGTATAAATAGATAAATGGCAAAAGTGACAGGTAGGTTTATAAGGTTATGGGTGGGAACTGCAGGGCAATCAATGGCAGGGGATAAGGGGGCACAAGCTGCCACTAAGCAGCTGTGAAGTTCTTCTGGCATGCCTTGTGTTATTTATTGCAGCACTGGTTAGGATCTCAGCATGGTGCCTTCAAAATGGGTCAGCATATTATCCACCTCCATCCTTTCCCTCTTCCCTCAGTCAGTATCTCACCTCCTTATCGTGCAGCCCTTTCACTAACATTGGCTATGCCTGACACCAGTTTCTCTACATATCTCTCATATTCTTTGTTTCATCCTTTTTTCATCTCTTAAGGCAGACAATTCTATTTCCACAACCTTGGCTCTTTGTCTTTCTCACTCTAACCTAATTCCTCTTATTATCAGTCCGATCCTTCTTATCTTGACTTTCCCTTGACTACCCCTTCTTCACTGCTGCATCTGTGCACATTTTCCCATGTATACTCACTTAAAATGGGCAAAGGTAGAGTGTAACATGTAAGACATTACTGTATTCTACCTGATGATCTCCATTCGAACCACTCCACTGGGAGTCAGGAATCACATTAAAAAATAGGAAATGCACACTGCTCACAGTAGAGTACACATGTAGATGCATATACTCATACAAAGGGGAATACAGTCAATTCTGAAGTGTCATGCTTTTTAACAAACAAGTTCATGGACTCTCTACAATTAAGCCATCTTCCTGTGCAAATTTATTCTTGAATATGAACTGAATACTTTAAACTAATCCTCCTCAGAGATTGTCGGGTTGTGAGGCCATAAGGATGAATAGTCTGCTGAGTCATCAAGGTTTCTCTTGAGCCATCGCTGGAGTTGGTTTTGGACCCTCAAGGCCTGAAGGCTGCCAAGTTCCCACAACTCTTAAAAGCTGCACTGATGATTTTCAAACCCCTCTACGCCTGGCCTAAAGCCTTAATCAGAATCTCAATCCTAGCAGCCGCTGGGGTATGGGTGGGGCACCTGCGTATTCCCACTGCCAGGTTGCTAGGATACTGCACTGAGATCTAATAAACCCGAGCACCTGTGTCTGAACTGCACCTGCTACTCTAACTGAGGAATTATTTAAATCTGAGCCAGCATCTCTCTTATCTTTCAGTTCAGTTCATCCTCAGTCCTTGAGAATGGGTCCAGTCTTTGGAGTAAATCAGACAGTTTGAAATGAACTGTTTTTTGTCCTGAACTATAGTGAAAATGTTTTTTTTTTTTTTGTTTTTTTTTCCAACCCAAAGTCTGCAAAACAGGCTGAATTTAAACTCTGAATTATTTATGTCCTTGATAAGACTTGAAGAGAAGACTTATAAACTGAAACACTCAGTCTTGGCCATGCAAAGACATGACACGTTGTGCACTACTCTGCTGCTGGACAACGCCCATGCACACACATACCCATAGATGAGAATATGACAGAATAATTAAGACCATCAAGCACTTATTACAACTGCTTCTCTTTGTCCTTCTGTTTGTTTACGTTCTCACCAAGGTTCCCCTTCCCCCCATCCACCCCCTACCCTTCAGAACAATATACAACACATGCAGGTCGTGCGGAGAAAATAGCTTTGGAGAAATTGCAACCAATTAAATGGAGCAGAGCTGCTCTTTGAAGAACTACTGTGTACAAGACAAAGTGCTCTGCTTGTAATCTTGCCCAGTGTCTTCTCACAACCTATTGCTCATCAATCCTTGGTACAGCGGGTGGCAAAGGGGCAAGGAATAGAAAGAGTGCTATGCACCAGTGTCACTTCATCTCCACCCTGCACCAACCTACCACTCGAGCGCTTGCCCCTGTTGCCTCATCAAAGGGGCGCTTTAAATGTCAGCAGTGCCAACCTCACATTGCAGTCCACATGCATCTACTGAAAACCAGACCCCTGGGACTTGATACATGTTTCTGTCCTTCTCTGTCCACTCATCTGTAACTCCACAGGGTGCAAGGCTGTGTTCTGCTACATGAGAGGCATCAGTCACAGGGGCTCACGGACTCTGATGTGATATTGTGATGGTATTCATGGTGACAGGAATTATGAGACTGTCCTCCTTCACAAAATCTAATGGTGCATGCTCATGCAGGCAGGTATGGACCATAATTACATTCAAAGAATGGGGAAGTCATGACTGGATGTAAAAAGGTAAAGATGGCATCCAATTGATGTTTGCCTTGTAAAAAGAATGTAGCTTAATGCTGCACATGATTGTTTTGTAGTTCTACATTGCATAAAGTCAAATGTGGAATGACTGGGGTCATCCTGTAACATGTTGTGTTAACATGTCATCATAGCAACTTTTAAATTGGTGACCATGTTGATGATGGTTTCTTGTAAAGAGCATATTTCAGATAAAACCGTAGCCAGTTTTATCTATTAATTCATTGTCTGTACCTGCTGGAGCTCATCCCAGCCTATCCCCAGGACAATTTGCCAATTTGCCAGGGTGTGCCAAGACTGGGAGACAAAAAACCACTAATGAACAATCCTACAGAGAATTTAGTGACACCAGCCATCTCACATGGATACTTTTTAACTTGGAGGAAGTCAAAGTATCCCATAAACCATGTGTGCACTAGATGATCTCACACAGAAAAACCCTGGCAAGGTTCAAACCAGGAACATATGGGCTGCATGAGTTTCAACCATATTTCACAAAGGCTGAAGCATTTAGCTATGAGGATTCTATAATTTCTTAGCCTTGGCTGGAAGGAGGCTACCATCCACCCACCATCCAAAGACATGCATGTTAGGTTAATTTGTTACTCCAAATTGTAGTATGAATGGTTGTTTGTGTCTGTGTTGGCCTTTTGATGGACTGGTGACCTATCCAGGGTGTACTCTGCCTCTCTTCCAATGATTACTGGGGTAGGCTCCAGTTTCTCTGTGACCCTAAATTGGCCAAAGCAGTTCAGAAAATGACTGACTGTCTGACTACTTGTTGTGGCAGTACTTAGTAAGATGAGATTATGAGGCATATTAACTAGTATAAACAACCCACACATGTGACTTTTTCAGTTGGAGGACTTATTTGTCCGTTCAAAACAGCTCATCGATTTTAAACAAGCTCATTAATTTGGACCAAAAGCCTTTTTTGCTCTATTTATACATAACACTATTTTTCAGCATTGTTTTTGCCACAAAAATAAACAGATATTGCTGTTTTTTCCTGTGGCAAAAACATGGAAAGGTGTCCTAGTCCTGCTTGCCCTCATTGCTGACGGCTATTAAACCAGGCCTGTGAAACAGCAAATTTAGTACATTGCAACAGTGATATAATATTGTATTGAGTCAAGGCCTGCTAGTCCTGTGGTACATATCCCACTAGACTTCTGCTCAGCTTGTCTGCTCTTCTCTTCCCTGACATTTACTTACTGCATGCCTGCAACCCTTCCTATTATCTTTAAAAGAAATTTCTTGTCCACCTGTCATTTGTTTTCATTTGTTTGACTCCCCTCCAGGGCAAAAGTTATTTTTCTCCTGTTATTTCATACCTTTGGATTTTTGTTGTTGTTGTTTCTATTGTGAAACCCTTGTTGGTCTTCATTAATTGCCACAATCTCACACTACATGTTAAAATTTTACCGAAACCAAATAATTTATTTTGGATTCAATGTATGGATTTGTTTAAGTGTGTATACACACCGCTTTGGCTTCTGCAGCAAGGCTTAGCAAACAAGACTGGGTTTAGCAATCACAGTCATTACAGGATCTATTTAATCAGACTTGAAGCTATCAATTTGTAGCCAACAGCCTAGAGTTTAAACCAATCTGCATCTTATTCAGGTAGCTATGGATTCATTTTAGGTGAGATGACACCAGCAGTGGTTGTTTATATTCAAACTGGCTCAACATGGCCCCAGTTGGATTAACCAAACTGATTGAAGTTGGCTTGTGACTTTGACACAAAAATGTTTTCATCAAATTGCCTGCCCTTTCCTGAACGGTAAAACGTTTTAAAGGTGACTCCCTGACAAACCACCAAGCACATTAGGATAGCTTACTGCAACAATGATCATGGATTTAACCAGGTTAGAGAAAAGTCTCACATATTTTACCTTCATCTTTTGTCAGTTTAGTTTTCCTCATTTGGTCCTATACAACCTGTATAACTATTACTGACTTACTTTCTTGACTTATTCATATGGATGCCTCCCTGGGTTTTGTCCTTTTCTGAAGGTTTTCCTTCTTGTCCTGTCCATAAAGCAGTGTAGAATGTTAACTTGCTATTCTTGTTGAATAGTGTTTACTTGCAAAGTAATCTTGTTGGACAATTGACTTACTGTCAGAATGTTAAGTGCTGCTGTGTGTTGTGCAAACTCTGTAACCAGTCTTTGACAGGCTTTGCTAATGGTGAAAGGTAATGGAGACGACAGATAGAGGAACATAAGACAGAGGGACCATTGCTCTCTTTTTACTATCTCAACTATCTGGATATTAGCAGCGTTCTTGAGGCACATAGACATGACATACAGATGCATGTAAGGGGATACAAAAAATGAAAAAAAAAGGGGGGTGGGAGGGGCATATAAGATCGACATTGTTTTGGTCTGTATCAACAGCCCCATAGAGGATTTGAAGTCCTGTCATTTTTATAACACATAATGCTTAACAAGAACTGTGGTGCTTGAGTCTTTACTCCATTGAGTCAGTGTTGAAAAACATATGCATACACACAAATATGTGTATCGAAGCCTAAACCAGCTGTGGCCCGAATGTGTCAAGTTCAAAAATCACTTAACATAAGCAAACATAAGCAGGGAAAGCAGAGAGAAGCTTTATGAGGGTGCCATCAACTTTAATAGAGTCTAGGCAGCTATACACATCACATCACAAAATGTTCCTACACATTCCTCCCTCTCTATGCCTGTTTTCTGTTAAACCCCCACTGTTGCCTCAACACACATTCCAGAGCTATTAGAAAATGTTAACTGGACCAAGCACACAGAATAATGCTCTGGCACACAAATATTGACTTGACATCCTTGCAGCATGCTCTACAAATAACATCCTAAATGCCAGGTTTAATAGTATTACACGCTTATATTACAACCTGTAAAAAACAAATTGCTGTGATTTGCACACTGTTAAGATCTCTTACATAACTTCAGTTATACAAAGACAACATATTAATTGGAAAAGCAAAACTTAGCCATGTCATTTGCCCAAATACTGACTTTTTTTTTAAAGGTAAACTAGTAACAAGCTGAGTGGTCTCTTTAACAAAAGCATGATAGCATGACTTCTGAACACAATTAAAATTTTTACTTATTAGACAATGTTAAGTTTTTTTTTTCTTTCTCATTTCCTCTTTTCAAATACGTTTTTCCCCTCTTATACTATATAAATTTTAAATTATAGGGTCTCTGAATTTTTCGTGTTTACATTGAAAATGGTTTTGAAAAAGTTAAATGTTGAATAAACTATTTGCCACTTTCTGCATCCTTGGAGCACATAACACCACAACACCCATGCCATTTTTTCATTTAACCTTTACTCTTAATTCTGAAATGAAAAAATACTTTCCAACCTTGTTAAGTATATATGAAGCATTTCTAATTCATTAAGTGGACAACCACTGACAAACAGTATTTCTTTTAAAACATTTACACTCCAAACATGCAGCTTTGGTTTCTCTACAGTCATACAACAATCAGCATAAACCTAAAGGACAAGTTAGTCAAACAACTGTTTTTGCTATTGTAAAATGAAAAAGGCACCATATATAGAAAGAATTCGAATAATAAATGAAGAAATACCACTACATATGTGCAGTTGTTTTTCTAGGTTCTCTTACTTTACCTTTCCTAATGATGTTTTCAAGCACCCATAAACATGCACATTAATAGTGTTCTTACCAAAACCCCTTCCCCCCTCCAATCATGGCTATAACACAAATCCAGACCCATACCTTGCTTTTGCTCAAAAGGATAATGGAAAGGCTGTGCAGAAGGCACCTACATTCCTTGACTGTTTTCACAAAGCTTTGTCTTGTGCAACCAAATATTAAGGCCTATTCAACAAATGCCCTGAGCTCAGCAAGAGCACTGAAGAAAGACAAAACATGCACACAGATGGAAGCACATCTCTAAAGAAGTTTGCAGAAAATCAACAATTGACAATAGAAAAAGGGAAGAAAGGCAATAAGGTAAAATCTCAATGCACAAATGAGATAAGCAGAACTTTATTTAATTGCAGTGGGTTCAGTTTCATGTGAGAAAAAAGGGGAAATTTGGGATCAGTGCAAACAAAAGGAAAAAAATAACTTTTCTTTGGTACTCAACAAGGACGTGGCAGCTGCAGACAGCCCTCTCTTTGATGCATGCAAAGCACAAGTTAATGTGAATATCTTATTGGGCTACTGCTGCGCCATTCTTTGAAAAAAAATATTGGACATGGATTTAATTTAAGCTCTGAAGTTCGGCGTAGCTTTCTTCCTCGAGTAGAAAGGCTAAGTTCAGAGAGACAGGAAGATGAGTGGCTGGGAGCACACTCGGCCACACCAAAGAGCTTCAAAACAATAATGGGTGATTGAATAATATTAAATGTAAACTGTCTGACATATTCTGACTTCCCACATCAAAACATAGACGATAACACAATGCGTAAGTTGTTTTACTTAACATTGCATCATTTATTGAACTAATTTGATGAAGAGACGTCATCATTGTTGAAATAATGACTGCACAGTCATGACACCTTTTTTTAAAAAAATTATTTATGTTTACAAGATATATCAACAAAATAATGTTCAGAATCACTCATTAACCTAAATATATTTTTTGGAGGCAGAACCCATTTCTTTCAACTATGTATGCTGAAAAAGTTTCCTTTTCCATTTAAACACTTAATCAGACACTTTTATCCATTGTTTGTTTTAATCCTTATGACTTGATTTTATCCTGTAAAGCACTTTGTGTTGCCCGTGGCATGAAAAGTGCTCAAGAAATAAAGTTTGATTTGATTTGATTGGATTCAGAAAAAAAATACCAACTCTTGTGTAAAATGACCAAAATACCAAAATTCACCTGATCCTGCAGCAACAGTGAGCTATAATAGTTATTACAAAATGATTTTCACAGTTTCAGGTGTTGTTGTTGTTGTTGTAATATAACACTTAGAAGCCCTAAACAAAGTAAAAAAAAAAAAAAAAAAACTTGCAACAATCTGCGTAAAATACACAACATGTTTTGTGGAGAGGATTACTGTAAGATATACTGAAAGTGTGTCAATATTCATGAATGGGGTGCATCATCCCATGAGATAGCAGCAAAGAGGAGCCAGAGCACGGCTGGCAGATGTGCTGTGCAGCAGGAACACAGGTGCAAGCCCGTTTAATGAGCAAAGGGAGGCCATGTGGACTAAACTCCCTCATCTGTTGCCATCACACCTATGATGAGTCCATTTTGGGGTCAGTTCCGCTCTGTTTACCCTCCTCCAGGACAAACTAGATTTCAAAAGCAGCCATATGGAGTCTGATGCCTAACTCTAACCTGTTGGACCACTGCCATTTCCAGACTGTGCATATGTGTAGAGATACTGTTCAAGATATCTCTTTAGTTTCTAAAGACCTTAGAACTGCATCTGTCTCTTCAAAATTGACATATAATAGAGAGACTCAAATTTAGATAACTTGGATGTAACATTTGACCAACATTTCTGGCTTCTTTTGTCCAGTAAAAGGTGGCTAAACCAGTGACAATATTCTAAAATTTTCAGCTATTTGAGTAGCTGTCTAATGATTACCTGAAATCTCAGTATCATGTTCTGTAATGGGATTTTCTTCAGATCACTGTGAGACCAGACTGTGTTCTGGTTACCTAGATAACAAGCGTCACGTTGCGCTGAGACACTGAACCTTTCCATGGACTATGAACGATGCTACATGCCATGTAGGGCAGACAAGAGTGAAAATGCAGATTAATGGAGCTGCTTAGGCTGCCTGGTGTTCACACACAGTTCTGTGTCAGTCCCTCAGAGAGCCCTAAAAGTAATTACAGGATTCAAAGTGGTAATAGAAAATATACTCAATGTCACACTCTCAGCCACCCAGACAACGGATTGAAATTGCAATCAACGTCAATATCCCATTAGATTCCGACAAGGCTCTTGTTGTGGCAGCAGCTGATGTAAAGCTGTCATTACATCACTTCTTATGTTGAATTGTTTGCAATTTGAGCTGACTTACTAAACATACACACATTAGCTGTCATTTCCTCAGTGTTCTCTATGTTAGGTAACCGTGCGAATGGATGACTTTGGTGGGCTTTCAGAAGCTGATGAAAGTCCATTTGCATTGTTACCTTTTCCAATCCCTCCTGTCTGATCCTGCTCGTATGAGTTGTGCAGCACATAGCACATAGCCTTAGCTAAGGTACAGTCATGAACAGATGACACATATCGCCACCCTGTTTGTGGCAACAGTAGTCACAGATCTCAGCTTTGATGGTATCCCCTGT
The DNA here is from genome assembly GCF_933228915.1 of Telmatherina bonti. Lineage (NCBI taxonomy): Eukaryota > Metazoa > Chordata > Actinopteri > Atheriniformes > Telmatherinidae > Telmatherina > Telmatherina bonti. Next base: position 27,661,139 of record NC_136627.1, on the reverse strand, counting down.
CTTCCACATCTGCTCCATCCTACTAACTTCCCAGTATTTCCTTGGAAGAGACAATCATCATCTCTGTAATGTTACTGGCATCTGTGTTATTTTCCAGTTCTTCTACTGTATATCAAATTTGTTGCACTTTATTGACCTTTCTTGTCTCAAGCATCACCGTTCGTTACCATCAGCTCTCATAGTTATCTAAAGTTATCAAGCCAGAGACCTGGAGAAAACATTAGGATTGATTCCTTTAACAGCAAATGTGGAGACTCCCTGACTGCTGTTATCAGAGTCATTTATCAGCACCATTTAGAGTGCCTGTGGGCTATATATTGTTTGCTATAAATCAGTTTGAATATTCATCTACAACTGGTAATTCCCATAAAATCTGTAAATATCTACTGCTTAGAAACTGTCATGTAGCTTAGCTATTTTGCTAGCTTAGCTTTGCTATCTAGGTAAGGAGGATAATATGGTACTACAGGAAACTCAACCTTACTTTTATTTAGTCTTGCCTGCTCTAAATAAACCACAGGTCCTGACATGTAAGCTGAAACTCTATGTGAGTCCATTATACAAGGCTGAATTTAGTTAGTCTCCACGGGTCCGGCGATGCCGATTAGATGCAGGTTCACATGGACAAATGGTCGAGCACTTGCTGGCAAATGGGAACTTGTATGAGAGGATATACAGCAGGTCATTTGGGCCAAAGGAATAAAAGCAGCTCTGTGGTTTGCATCCCTCTCTGCTTTTGACCTCTGCGCAGTAACACAGTATTCTCTACAGATGGCCCGCACGCGCCTCACTGCTCATTGCTCACCCAGGCGCCATCGCTGTCACCTTGTTACCTTCAGCTCTACACACACCAGCCACATAGCCGGCTGACAAGGCAAAGAGCCAGCGTGTGTCAGAAATCCCTTGACACATCTCGGTGTGGCTGGGGAGACTTTTACACAATGGTCAATACGTTCATGACTAGCTAAGAAACAAATGTAAACTTTAACTGTAATTATTAGGTTTAATTTAAAAAAAAAAAAAAAAAGTGTTTGTTAGAAAAAAAAAGGAGAAGCATTTTAAAATTATTTAAAATGATTTCACAATGTGTCCCTTTTTCAGTTTCCACCATCCCCTGGAGTCCAAGCTGGGAATCACCACAACTCTTCAGTACCAGGCAGGAAACGTTCCCACCCGTGCAGAAGCCCAGGAGAAAAACAACAAACGCCTAAAGATGGCGCTTACCTGTACTGGAACTTCTAAAAGACTGCAACAAGATCAAGGAACACCATCAACACAGGGAGAAAGGATGAGAAGAAAAGGGAAAGGGGAGGTGTTCATCCTTCTAACGAACACCACATACCTTCATTTTTCCAACCCAGCCACACCATCATTCATTCATTCATTCATTCATTCATTCATTCATTCATTATCCTAACCACTTAGTCCAAGTCCAACCTGGAACCCATCCTTGCAGTCTTTGGGCAAAAGGCAGGGTACACCCTGGACAGCTCGTCAGTCCATTGCAGGGCACCAAACCATCAGACAGACCTTAGTTCCTCTTAAAACGCTCACTGCAGTGAGGACTGTGTGGAGCTCTATATCGGGGAAACCAAAGAGCCGCTCAACAAACAGATGGCTCATCACAGGAGAGCCAGCGCAGCTCTTTCCTTCCATCTTGACGATGAAAGACACTTTTGAGGGGCACAATGTTAATCTCCAGGGCAGGACAGAGGCAACAAGTGGTTTGAGTGGAGAGTAAAAGAAGTAATCTATGTCAAAGTTGAGAAACCTTTACTTAAACAGAGGAGGAAGACTAGGAAACTGCATCTCCCACCTACAACAGCATCCTCTCTGAAAGGATATTCACACTTAGCCTCAAGTGAAATGGGAAATAGTCACTCCTATGAGACTTTAGGTGAGTCATGACTGCAAACGATGGTCGTACACTCTAAAATATCTGCGCTTCCACAGGCTACTTAGGTGAAATCTAACACCATCTCCATCTAACGGAAGCAGCTCCTCTGGATGAGAGTGAAATGTCCTCTTAACATTACTTCCTATGGTCTTTTACTGCACACCTTCAGCATGCACTGAAAGTACTAAAGCTTAGGCCACTCGTTAGACAAAGATATTGCAGAACATCAACATGTTTTAAGTTGCAATGGCTACAGACCACGCAACTGCTAGCCCAGGAAATCCTCCATATTCAATAGTGATACTTTGGTGTGTAGCCTCTGCACTGAAAACAGCCCAACATTCCTCACCAAGTGTCGTGAGGAAATGGCAATGAAAATTAGCCTGGAGAAATAGATTTCTTTGTAATCGAATTGAATGAAAGAAGTCATATCATGCTTATCAATAAGTTCATTATTCTATTTTTAGATCCATTTGAGTTTAACCCTTTGAACCCTCAGCCTGATTTGCTCAAAACTGGATTCTTTAAGGAAAATAACCTTGTCTCTGCAACTACAAGGTTTATTTAAATACTTTTATTGTCATATCAATTGGAACACTTGTGAGATTTAATTAGATGTGTAAAATACAGTATATAAGTCTCAAATTTGATGCTTCCAAATGGTTAATAAAAGGTTCATACAACCTTTAACTAGAAAGAGATTAACACTGTCCAAAGACATGCAGGTTAGATTAGGGTGTTATTGTGAATTCTCCATGGAGTGTGACTTGTAGCTTGTCTCTCTGTGTTGGCCCTGTGATGGACCAGAGACCTGTGTCTCACCTGCAAATCTCTGGCATAGGCTGAGACCCTGAATTGGAATTAACAGTATAGAAAAATCTAAGTTAATAAAGCTCATTTTACAGTATTTTTCAGCGTGTTGCTGCAGTACTTCTTGTGATGTTTTATTGAAACACTGTTTAAGTTCCTGTTTCTTTACAATAATTCTCCCAAATGCTCAAGTCTACTAAAACCAATCAGGTGATTGATCAAAAAACAGTTTAGTACAACAAGATTTTTATTTTTTTTTAAAGAATAATAGACTAGCAGACAAGTTAGGGCAGTCAAGGCTGGATTAAAAATTAATGGCAGATCAGGAGCGGTGTCTTCAATAAGAATGAGAAACCACCATTATGTGTAGTTTGTGTGTGGGTGTGTATATAAACTAATGAGAAATTAGTTTTGTCAACATGTTTTCTTTATACTTCTTAAATTCAAACAATTCTGTCAGTATTTTATTCCATACTTATCACCACACCTCTGTAAAAAAAAAAAACACACCTGAACAAAAACAAAAAAACCCCAGATATGTAGTTAACCAATGGACGCAATGCGCATAAATACAAATGAGCCCTGTAGCCTGCAGCATTTCTCATCAGCAGATTCACAGTAGTGTAGACAGACAGAAAGAAGGAGAGATACATAGCTGGAAGACGTTTTGCTCACAATAACAAGCATAGAGCACTGCTAACTGCACACAGCCTTGAGAATAGATAAACATAAAATAAAATTTCAAACACACATATGCAGCCACAAGAAAGGAAAGAGGTCTGTGAATAATTCTGCTTGAATGTACAAGGATATATGCATTATTCAGCATAGCTGCAGTTTAGCAACTGACTAAATATGTGTAACAGTACTTATTTAGATTTAAAATAAATATACTAAACAATGTGATAGGTTTCATTTAGCTATTCTGGGATTTCCAGGACTCTAATTGATCTGTTTGTAGCAGGAACTTTGTCTGGCAGAGCTTGATCTGATTTTGTCATTTTATATTAGGAATGCAAAAAAAAAGTGAGCTGAAACTTTAGCTGTGAGCCACAGGTAGCATCTGTAGCTGATAAAAAAAAGAAGCTTTTTCTAAGCTTTTAACCAGATTTAAAACACCATATCTAAATTTGTCACAAGGCTCTGGATTGGTGGGAAATAACTGAAGATACAATAATCAGTTTAAACCAAAGTCATCATGTGAAAGAATTAAATTATAACAATTAAAAATAATCTTAACAAGGTCACTGTCTTTGTAGTTTGGTCAAATACGTCAGTCATTCCTTGTCATGGTGAAGACCATGCCTCCTAGTGAGTAGGTGAACCAGAATGGTGAGTGTCCAAATATCTTAATATGGTACATGCCATGTGAAATGGCATGTACCATGTGTAGAAACCTTGAAGTGGCGTTTCCTGTTCATGTTAATGTAACAGATCATTTCTGAAGTATCTATTTTTATATGTATATTTTGAGCCATGTTGGAATGTTTATAGCCTTGGCTAACTTTTACTGGCAGGTTGACGTACGCAATAAATTTTGTGTCTGGGCTTTGTATTCATTGTAAAGTGAATGTCAATTAACCTTGGTTTGTCTTGTAGGAGGGGCCTCCAGTATAAATCTGAAGGAGAAGCTTTAGGCGTGAGAGAGAGCATTTCGTTGTGATTGAGCAGCCATTGACTATTGCTTGTCCAACTGCTAGCTGGTGCATTGCTGACTCATGGGTTTTTATTTTGTGACTAATAAAGACAAGATAAAGTTGAAGAGCTGAGCTTCTGCAGTTTTCCCCTACCACCACTGCCAGCCTCACATTGCTGGTTTACAGTTCATGTTCAGATTTTTTTGCCATTTCTTAAAAAAAGGAAAGAAAAGTGGCTCCCAAGGACCAGAGTTTGTGAACCCTCGCTTAGTTGACATTATTTTAGCAGACAGTTGTTTTGCATCAGTTAGCTCCACATCACATGACAGGATCCACAATTAAATTATGTCATCCATGACAACAAATTGTTTTTTTTTAATCCACACCATGTTTTTTTTTTTTTTAAACATTTTAGATATGGATTTTAATTCTAACTCTGTCATATTAAAGAAATATCTATAACTTTTTAGAAACATGGTACTAGACTTAATCTCTCATTTTGCTGGCAACATCTTAACCTCAACAACAAATCCCTCCAAGTAACTTTAACTGCGGTCATTACAGGAATGAGAATATTGCTATTTTTCAGCATTATACTTCAACTTAACTTTATTTATAAAGCCCTTTAAAAACATACTTTTTCTGTGGATAAGTTATCATATTTTTTGATTCATCATAGAAATTTTTTTTTTTGGCTGTCAAATCATCGTCAGAAGTTTTGTGTTGCATCCTGAAATGTTTACTTAAAAACATTTCCTCTTGATGTACTCGCTCATCAGTGAAGTCCACAGAACAGAGACGGGATGTGTGTTAATAATCTGTGGCTTGTAACTGCACATAAACTAGTTGCTTTTCCAAACACTTGAGGGATGAAGCAGTGGTGTGAATGTTGTTTCTGTTATTAATTGTGTCCTCGCTGACATTCATGAGGACATGTACCGATGGAGTGTGTATATGAGGAGAGACACACGTAAGGCTGCAGTGTGTGTGTGCGTGTGTGTGCATGTGTGTGCTTTCAGATGTTAGACTCAGTGCATGCTTGCATGTGCAATAGTTAATGTCAACAAAGAGAGGACTGGGTGAGGCTCATTGTCTTTGAAGACGTCAGAGAGAGAGATAAAAGGGCTTTCTACTGATTCGCCCTTCCTTGTTATCCTGCTCTACCTTTCTCTCCCTCTATAATCCAATGAAGTGCACGCTCTTCCCTTTGCCTTCTCCATCCACACACATTGTTATATTGACACACACAGTCTGCAGTGTTCTTTCCTTTAAACAAAAATGGATTTTGTGTTAAGGAGTCCAAAAGGATTTGCAAATGTAGAGATATGTCCTACAAGCGTGGATAAAGAAAGAATTTCAAAAATGCACATTCACATTCACAAAACAAGATTATTTTTTACTTCTCTCCATACCTGATTCCTAAATCTGCATTCATGCCACTTCCCAGCAGGAATCTCAAAGGTAAGGCCGATGAAAAGAATACATACATTAATAAAATACCAGTGCACTGAGTCCTGGCTATGTTGCAGCCACTGGTATCACTGATCTAGCCAGTCCTGTTTAGCTAAATATGATTTCATGGAATGTTGAATAAGATCAACATGAAGCAAAAGGTCAAGAAACAGACAAGCGTTAATTTAAAATAAAACAAAAAATTGAATATTGGCATATTTTGGTCTATGGTTTGGCTTGTTCAGTCATACTACGCAGTGGTTTACAGAGGTTGCGCAATTTCATATTAAATAAAAAAAGACAAAAGAAATGTGTGAATTTAGGTGGCAGGTAATTTGTAGATAATAAAGACAGAATATTCCCACAAAAAGAACATAAAAAGAATCTTAAATAGTCCCTCTAAACCAGAAGGAACACAAGCGAGGCCCATGAATGGAGCACAGGAAATATACGAGTTATTAGAAGAATAATTTAAATGTTTGTGATTTGATTGGAAATTTCAAAGTTTGAAAAGCACCACCATCACATCACCAAAGATATTTATTTTCAGGTTTTCTTCCTCTAGAATTTATTTTCCTATTTCTCTCTCACTTCTATGAATAAAGTTGAATAAATGGGCATTGCTACTGGCTGGACTGAGACTTCTTTTTTCAAGATACATAAAGGGACTTCAAGCTTTATGGGTGTAGGTGTGATGGTTTGGACTTTATGTGTTTATGTGGACTTTATTTTATTTTGTAGTTTTTCCTGTTTAGTTCACTTGTCTAGTTTCTTGTTTAACCTTTGTTTCTGTTCATTAGCTCACCTGGTCTCATCATGTTCATCTATATATACTCCTGGGGTTCAGTTCCCAGTCGCTGGATCATTGTGTTTGTGTTAGTTCCCTGTGTTTGAGTTAGTCCTGAGTTCCCTGTGTTTGAAATACATCAGACTCAAACCTGCATCCCAGTTTCGTCATCTCTGCATTTGGCTCCACATCCTTCACCGCAACCATGACAGTAGGGTGTGATGACTACATGTCAATTAGCTCAAATAATTATCTCCTATCCTCTATGCTTGCTGTGCATGTCTGTATCTGTCCAACAGAGGGACAGTTACACATCATTTTTTCATAAACAGGGTGCAGCTCTGTAATGTTTCAGAAATGGAAACAGCGGTGAAGGGGCAACATTCACCCCACACATCTGTGGACATTCTCTAACCAGCTTCCATATAAACTTTGAATTCTTCTGAACATCTCTGGTGTTGATGAGTAAAAACACTTGCAGAGATTCTCTCAGCAACACAGTCATACATTGCCATAAAATTTGGCAATGTATTACTTTCCCAGAGTGGAGTGTCAAGTTGTGTATCAGACTGCAGCAGCTGAGATGATCTGGAAGAAGGGTTTACTCGTAGGCCTCATTAGACCTATTTTAGGGGATAATGGGATACCCTGCAAAGTTCTTGAGCCCCCCTAAAATTCCTGGATTTCTTGTGTATATTATTGACTTAAATGACTGTGGTATCAGCATCGTTTGAGCCGTGTTCAGCAATGTCTGCAACCCAGTGGAGTGATGTTTCTCATATGAAATCCCAGAGCCAAATCTGGTTGTTCCCTCATCGCTTTACACTTTTATTCACAACTTTTACTCTCACAGCAGCTGCAGCTGAATGTCACATCTGGAATCTGTGATCAATGTGGATTTACAGAGAGTTTTTTTAAATGGTGAAAGTAAGAAACAGCTACTACCTGCAGTTAACAAACAGCATGTTTTATCAAAACAAAACTAGCTACACCTGTTTTTTTTGGGGTTTTTTTTAACTTAGCTTGGTATCGAGTTGTGTTTCAGGTTTTGCTCTGGAAATAGAGCTGAGTTTGTTAGAGTGAAGAGCAGGTGTTATCATCAACTAAAAAAAGTGTAAATAATTATCACTTCTGTCACCTGTATACAGACTAAAACGGGACAGGGAATGACAGAGGACAGAGACATCTGCTGTGGAGGTGAGACTAAACGGTTTGACAGGAAGTCTGACCTTAAAAAATGTGGGGTTCTAGAGGGCATTGGGATCCAGATACAGAGAATGTGCAGCAAATGCATTGAGAAAGATATTGAACAGATCCAAAGAGCTTCTTCCACTAGTGGGTTTGATTTAGGGGACAAAGCCATGGGGCCCAGACAGATGACACTGAGCAGTTACCTTCAAGGTAGCTTTGGTGAACAGAACAGAGCATTTCATCTCTTAATGTGGCAATGATTAAAGTGAAAACAGCCCAGATAAGATCACAAATTTAAGATAAGTAAATAGAGTCTGATCTATTTTCTGCGTTTCCATCTAGACAAGATTCACTTTGAGTTTTATCATTTCTCTTGGGTTATTGTAATGTTTTCTACATAAAAGTAAAACTAAAGAGCTGTGATGGTGTAATTAACTTTCTTTAGACCTGCAACATGCTGCCGGCACTGTGGTGGCAAGTTGGGAAAAAAAAAAACACAGGCTTGCTTAAATATCCTATTTCAACTTATTCTTGCTCATTTATCGTGGCAGGAGGGGTCAAATCTGAACATGAAGTAACTAAAACTTTCAATTTTATTTAGCCTTTTACCTGTCAATGTGTCACAACAAAGACTTTATGTGTGTTTCCGTTACATCTAGAACTGTGCAAAAACTAAATATCACGATAAAAAAAGCCAACTGAAACACCAACATTTAGAAAAAAGTCAAATATTGCTAAAAAGGTTTTTATGCTTTTGTGAGGTGGTTTTTCAGACGTTTCATAGAAATATATTGCAGAGGTGTAAAGGAAACACTTTTTGCATTTACACGTCCCTGGATGTGACGTGAGGGGTCAAGACCAGTTCGATTACGGTAAAGATGGTGCGGTATGGAACAAACAACAGCGAATACCAAAGTTTTAGAAAAGAAAATGAGGGATAAAAGCTTCGAAAAGCTGTTGTAAATTCTCCACAACAAATAGAAAACCTCAAAATAACGCTACGCGGCTACATTGCATAAGCCAGAATTCTCGTAAAATCTTGCCTGGTTGCAGAGATTTGAGGCTTATGTGCAATGCTGTTCAATGAAAACACCTGCAAATCGCATTTGTTGTTTGTTGAAAGTTAGAAATATTCCTTTTAGTTTTTGAAAAAATGTAATGGAAATGTAGCCAATGAAACCAGAAAATACAACAGAGAACTTCAGAGTTTGCTTGGTTCCCATTTTCAGGGCAGCTGTCCATCAACAACAAGCACAGGTGCGCGTGATGTTTGCTGGCAACAGCCAGCAACATCTGCATATTATATTAGCACACAGCCTGCATGTACTACTTACAAATAAACACAAAAAGTGGAAATTTTAAATAGATTTGAATAACAAGGGACAAAATAAACCTTGTGACAGGCATAGGTCACCGTTACTGGGGCTGCTTAATTTGCTACTACCTTCCATTTGGGTCATTTCACTGGGATCTACAAACAACTCCCTTCTCCTCTCTCTCTCTCAGAACAAATGAGACAGTTTTATCTGTTAAATTACTCTCTCAGTAAAGACACAGTTTCAAAGAGGGTTGCAGGGGGAAAGACTAAGAATGGGCCTTCTTGTGCAATCTCTGCCCTCCTCCAGGTTTGGTGTCTGGTATTCATTAGCTGCAGAGTGAAGAGAAGCGTGTCAGAAAAGAGAAGAGATGAATGCAGTCTTAACTCTGACCAGGGTTAATGCAGGAGCAGGCTGGCCATTTCCAACCCAACAAAAGATTAATTACTGTCAAAAGTGTGCTTGTGCTGGTTTGAGCTGCGCAGATTTCATTTGCTTTGCTGTTTTTTTATTTTTTTATTTATTTTTTTGTTAACTCGCTTCATATCCAGTGGTTATTGTTCTTTCTTCCAATGCACTGTTCGTCTCTTCTCCTTGAAGCAGCATCAACTGGATCTTCAAAAAGGAAGGGTCTTTTTATTTTAGTGTTTCATTTGTTTTTCAGATGCATGGAGCAAACACATGGGAAGTTCAATCTATAACACTAACAAAACCCATCTTTAGTCACCTCTGCCCTGGTGGGTAACATTTCCTGTCACAGTCTGTTCTGTTTTTACTTGCTATGCTGGCCCCGGAGCACAAAATAACCAGGAACTGTATTAAGTGAGGTTATTCATCAGTATTATTGACACAAAGACAAATTTCCATGGTTACAGAAAAACAATCCAGCTTTTCAAAACATATAATTCCGGACAAATTCTCATTTTCAACTCTCAACTTGTAAAAAGTCAGTACTACAACTGCACAACCAGCAACACAAAACATTTAGCTTGCGAGGCTAAAATTATTCAGCAATTTGCATAATAATATCCTGCATTTCTTCCATTCTCTATATTCTCTGCAGTTAGCACTCCATCTCTCATAAGCTTTTCACCAGTTTAGCTTAGAAGTGTTGCACACCAATACAAGGCACTCAAGATTTTTATTACTGCTTCAAATGTCAAGAGTTTGGGATCATACTAAAACGCCTTTTTGCCCAGATCATATTAATAATACTGAGTTTTCAACATAATTATAGTTTTGAAGATGTATTTGGAAGTTTTAATTCACATGACTGCAAGTGATCTTGGGAAAAAAAAAACAACATTCAGGTTTGATGTACACTTGTGCATAATTACATCTGACCACACTGTTTCTACTTAGATTTGCTGTGTAGGCTGTCATTGCCTGATTTCTTCACATAATGCTGATTTATGTGAAGGTTAAGGTCAGCACGATGGCGTGGTAGTTAGCACTGCAACCTCCCAGTTAGAAGGTTGCTGCTTTGAGCCTTGGGCTGTGGGTGGGTTTGAATAGTGGCTCCATGCTCTGACTGTGTGGGTTCAATGGTTTGTGGCTTCCTCCCATCCACAAAACATGCATTATAGGTTAATTGATCACTTGTCACATTTAAATCGTCTTGGATAAATCTGTCAACTGTCAATGTTAAGTACCAAATGATTGTAGTATAGAACAGGTTATCCTTCCTTTAAACACACTATGTAAACCCAGTGAAGAAAGCTTTCCACATGTGTCCTAGTGTCCTGAACCCTTTAAATGAGCTTTAAAGTCCTTTAAAAGGCAATGTGAAAAATGGTGAAAATAAAATAATTTAATATTTCATGAAACAGAAATATATGATCTCATTTGCTGTTGCTATTACAGAAACAATGACAGATTCAAAGCACATAACAGAAACAGCTGCGATTATCACAGGAAATTGAGTGCAGGGGTGAACTGCAGCTCACAATAACCCCAAGGTGCGACACATGTTTGTCACATGGCACCTGTAGCAAAGCAAATACCATGGCAGTAAAGTAATTTGTACCCTGTCACACGCTGACATTCCCTGTCTTGTTTTATTCAGCACAGGATCTCTTCAACTGATCCGGCTGCGACACATCTGAGTCACGTCTCGCTGCTGTGGGATAAAAGGTTGGAGATGGAGGCTGCTATCCATTGAAAGGTTTGCATGGGGGACAACTTGGGTGGAGAAAAGGGCTCGGCGTGATAGAATATACTGAGATGTTGGTGCTGTCCTGCTGTCCCTGGTGACCCAGTCTGATGAGAACAACAGCTCTGCTAACTGGCCACATATGTGCCCACACATAACCAGTGAAAGTGGAACAACAAATGTCATCCACCTCCCCAGCCTCTCCTCCTGCTTATTTTTTACTCCCATGCTCTGACTGTGACTCTCCTGGTTATTTTTTAAGATCCAACTTGCGTTTAGCAGGTAATTGATTAAGCTTTTAAACAACAAAAACACCTTATATGATCTATAATCATCACTTGAGTCCAAATATCAATTGTGACTTTCTAACGTAACATTTTTATGCAAGCAAGCTAACCCAGGCTCATTTTAAAAGAAATTCCCATTTAAATTAAGTGAGTCAAAGTGGTTTAATCTACAATCAGATATCACTGTGTTTAAGGGCTGTGCGGTTTTAATTATGTCTCAGTGGGAGCTGCGGCCCTGGAGGGAAGCAGGGTCTCCAAGGTCATACTACAATAACTACCATCACGTATGGCCTGCCTTCCTCTTTAGCGCAGAGAAATCTTTGCTTCCAGCCAGGTGATTTTTATCATCAGCAACCTAATTGAGAAAGCATGCTTTTCATTGGCTAGCTAATGACTGTGAATGGTTTTATAGCTTGTCAAACAACAGGCCATTTTCAATTACCTGCAGATCTGAGAGCTCAAATGCCATGAAATTGAAGCACAGAAGATTTTCAAAAAGACTACTGATGTGCGTAAGTGTGGCTCTTTGGAAAAAAAAGGACCTTCAGCACTGATGGTCCAAAAAGAATAATAAAAAAAAAAAAAAATCATTACTGAAAATGGATTAGAAGGATTAGAAAAAAGATTAAATATTGGAAAACATTCCTCTAAACTAGCACAGCCTGGTACAGGTCCAGCTTCTGAACAGATTATCGGGTTTGTGTTGCGGATTTCTAAAAGAAATAAAAGAAGGGTAGAACAAATTATTAAATAATCTAGTTGATTTGATTTTTTCTACAGCAGTTCAAAAGAATATAATAATTCACGTTTTTATGTGGCAACATTTTCAGAAATTTGTCCTTCAGATTTTGTCCTTTTTTCAGATTTCATTTCATCTTGGTTTTTCCCATTGTATCATAGCTTTACATTTCTCAAAAATTACTCAGGAATCCAGATTGACCTTTACTGTACATCCCCATCCTCACTTCATCAACTCTTCTCTCATGTCTACATATGCGCCACCTTCCCTCTTCGTCCCTCAGACGCTGCCATTCTTTTCTGTTTTCCCTGTTTCCCAGTTTACATCCTCCAAAGGCTGAAATGACTATTAATAGCATTGCAGCGCAAGGAGGGAAAAGAAACAGAGAAGGAGAGAGACAAAGGAGGAGCACAGAGGGAGAGGGGATGAAAAGAATTGCTTGCACCACATGACTCAATTTCTGAGACATGGATGCCTGTTGCAGGGCAGGCAGCCATCAACAGTCTCCATGCCCCAGATCCAACTCTGACAAAGAGCTAAGCAGCATCCCACACCCTCCACCCCTAAAGGCAGTCTGTATCCCGGTACTCCTATTTTAATGAACCTGTGTGGGTTTAACAATGTGCACAATGGGGTTTGCAATCCAGGCATTCCCTCTGGACATTGTGATTCACCAATCACAAGAGCTTGCATTGCTCTTGCTTAAAATTCCAGCTACGAGCTTAGATTTGTCTGTTTTACAGCTATATAACATTCATAAAGAGCATTAAGGCAGAATAAATATGAAGTATTTCAACATCATCAATCTTCAAAAAGAAAAGCAGGCTCTATTTATAATGAACTAAAAGCTAATTAGCACTAACGTATATCGTTTTTTTTTTTTTTACATTTCCAACACACTTGCTGATAAAATCCCTAATTTTTCAATTTGGGATCAATATTCTTTCTTTCTTCCTTTCTTTCTTTCTTCAGCATTTAGTTTACATGAGTTTCTTGTGTAAAAATTCTTAACTTTATTTGTTTTTTTTATCTCATGATGACCGCTGTAGTATTGCTAAGTTACTACAGTGCTTGTTTACAACACATAAAACAAATAAAGAGCACATGCGGTTGTTATAAGTGAACTCATGAAGGAGATGACAGAAGAGATTACACCTGGAGGTCATCTCAGCTGGGGGAAAAGGCTCATTCAATCTCTTGGACACAGATCAAAAAATGCCAAAGTATGTATTACTTGCCTTGAAATTAATTGGTTTTTTTCCCATTTCTTCTATAAGGATAAAAAAAAAAAAAAAAAAAAAACGCAAATAAGTTGCAGTTGAGGAGTGAGTGTAAGGGCAAGGGAGCAGCTGAGGGGTTCATTATTCTCCCACTTAGTGTCATGAGGGACACATCGCTGGAAGAGAACCATGATATATCATGGGAAAAAAAAAAAAAGGTTGCAAAAAAATAGGAACAACTTGGGAATATAGGCCCCCTTATCTTAGATTGCAATCACAGAATTGGAGAGCTGCAGGCACAACTGAATGGCATATCTATCATGATAAGATGGCGAGAAAATGATCTTGTAACTGAGTCAAAGGCTTTGATTGCAAGCTCATTTTTGTGTGTACTTGTATTGTGGACGAGAATGCCTTGAATTAGATGTACACAGTTAGCTTGTATGTCTTTGCCAAACCACTTGTTATAAGATATTTTAATGCCATTAATCATGTTACTATAAGGTTAATATTTACACTGATTACTTTCATAATCTATGTAGGATATTTTTCATCTGTTGATTTTAAAACTGCCATAAGTCTGTCGTATGTACATAGGATTATTTTAACTATGATTGCCACAGCTTTGACAAAAAAAAAGAAAAAGAAAAATCATATCTGATGTCCAGTGTATACATCTTGGATTCTTATGGTGTCACACACATTTGTCACAAATAAGCATTATAAATCAGCACAGTGGGATGCCTTTACAGTAAGGAGTTTATTTCCACATTCTTATAATACACTGAGTATATGTTATTAGGCATTATATAATCAACAAAAGACTATCCAAAGTTGTAGCAATCAGTACTAATGCACAAACATGAGTAAAATCTGAAGAAAAGCTCCAAAAAAAGGAATTCCAGGTTATAAGGTAGACTGAAAACAAGCAAGTTAAAGCACAACTGTCCTAAAAGGGTTTCAAACTCTAGTTCTTTTCACCTCCTACCACATTTTTCATCACTACAGGCTGCAGAACTACGCTGGATTTCTGTTCTGGTTGTCAGTCACTGTTCTTCAGAAGTGGGACATCATAGTTTAAAGTATCTTTTGTTAAATCTGTGCAACAAAAAGAGACACATTACTGTCTCCAAGTGTGTTTCTAGTCCCTAACACATATCCCAATAAACACTTTAAACAGCTATATGGAATGATTGAAAAAAGAAAAAAAACAAGCTTTTAATTGTAATCAGTCTAATGAGTTATTATATTAATAGTGTCCTAAGGCAAGCTGTAACGTTACATATTTTCAAGAATGTAAAATTCAAAGGTCAGGCTTGAAGATCTTTGAGTTATCATAAGACGTAGCAAAGTTTTATTAATCCCCACAAGAGAAACTCATTTGTCAGTTGAGAGAGAAAAACTGCAGCAAAGGCTTATTAAAAAAGAAATGAGAGATATACGTGCCGTGGCACAAACTTTCCACGATCTGAAAAATTCCCGTAGCAAAAAAAAATTCTGCTATAAAACCGAAGTACTGATGAAACGAGAGATCTCCTGAGTCAACCTGCAGAGTGCAGTTTCTCAATGAAAGAACCACAGAGTTCAATAAACCATCATGGAGAAGAGGACGTTCAACATACGTCGAGTCTTATGTTTTATGAGCTCAACAGAATAAAAAGTAAAGCCAGATGCAGAACTTGCTTTTTTATCCATTTATCGATACTGTTCTTGCCAATTGTAACCCCTTCCCTCAGCATGAAGAACACTCACCAGGGTTCCTTGACAGGAAATATGAAGAAGCAGTCCAGGAATAATTAATGGGATGATCTCAGGAAGGACATTAATTTCACTGTTTTTCTCTCAGCTCAATTTGTGGTCCACAAAGAATAACTGGATGATGTCTATCTGCTAATCTTACTGATTATCTGGGAGAGTTTAAAATCCAACTTCTTGTCATTTTTACCAGGATTTCTCTCTCGCTAAAGGTCAAATCTGACTTCTCATTTGCCACTACCTCAGATTAACCACTGCACATTATTGCCATCCACCTTTAGACACATCTGCACCAAGGTTTAAACTCATTTCCTTAACTAAGTTAAAATGTTATTTTTATTCTTCTTGTTATTTTTATAGATGCAGATTTGTTTAAACTTTCATAAGCAAATGACCCTTGCTCTGGTAAGATCCCAAAAATGCCTGAATCTATAGGCTACATGTGTTCAGTCAAAGGTAAGGGAAAAGAAAGAAAGCAAGCATGAGCTTTGAAAAGGCAAACAGGAATGCAAAGTTAGAGAAAGGTTCAGACTTCCTGCATGGACTGAGAAAAGATAAAAACTTCTGTAATAACTAAAGTGCCAAACAGTTTTTTGAGTGAAGTATTCCTTTTAAATGCATGTTGTACAGGGTCTGTGTGCAGAGGTGCACATCGGTCAACACAGAACACTTTTTCATGCTGTTATATTTCACAGCATACATGGAAATGGGAGAATATCATAAGATGTCATTTTACACACTTATTTGAAGCGGGGAGCGAGTGATAGTGTAGCAACAGTGAGGTTTTATGTGCACTCCAACTCGCTGATTTCATGATAGCTGGAAAATTATAGTGGAAATGCCACAACATCACAGAACCCGTGTGTCATGTTTTCTGATTCTGAATCTAACTGTAGATTATATGTTGGGATGTGGGACATATAGGTGGCGAGAAAATGAAAGTGGAGCATGTGAAACAGGCCAGAAAAAGGGTTGAGATAAAGCATGCTATGTGGGGCACTCTTGTTAACAGATGCAAATTACATCCTACAGTTCTGATGACAAAAATGCGCGAAGAGGCATTTTGTCAGATTGCAAAGCGTCCAGTTTTAAGTGCTGGTGCTTCCATGTCTTCTCTTAAAACCCACCAATTGATTTAAGTGCCATGCCTTTTCTCACTACCTTTGACCAACTTGTATTTTTTTCCTCTTTTAAATTGAACATTTATTTTTTACGACTACCTCCTCCGATATGCGTTTGCTTCACTCCATGGTTTATTTCATTGTTGTTCCACTGCTGGCATTTCTTATTAATGTCAGTCATGATTGCTTTTCTTTCCTCTGAACAATCTTTACCCTCATGTCCCAGCACTCATAACAGCTCACAACCTCACCCTGTTTGTACTTCAAAACATATTAGTCAGCTCGTAGTCACAGGGGGCCTCACTCTTCCCACAACACACTGAGTTTCATACAATGAATTTACGATATTTTACTTGTGCAAAGGTTTGTCCAGTCTTCCGTCCTCACAAAGGAACATCACGCAGATGTGCAGACAAAAACATAATAGCAGAGATGCATGCAACCAAACTCCAGGAAGGAAAAGGATATGAAGCTGTAATGTATCACCCTCTCTGTCCTGGCTTGTTCTCACAGGCTGCTGTGGGTCTCTTATCGCCCACACTTCCTTCATGAGAAGTGGAAAATTTCTACACTGAATGAGTTGGATGCAACTACACAGTCTCTGTAGGAGTGTCCTAGAGGACATAAGGGTAAACACGCTCACAGCTCACTGATTTGTTTAGCTTCTTTCCATACTATGTTGCAAGACTGAGCCTGAGTCAAGCAGGGAGGAGAGACTGCAGGGAGAAAAAAAGGGAAGAGTGAGAAGCAGTGTTTGATGTGCGTTCACACACGGGTATGTCTGATTAGACAAGACAACAACAGCACTTTTTAGGTTCATGTTTCAGCCCCTCCCCATTCCTCATTCAGTATCAATAACAAATTGCACTGTCGCGCAGTCCGCAGTGCAGGGGTAGCAAGTTACTAATTATAAATATTCATTGTCTCCAAAAATAAAACAGTGTTTAGGGCAGGAAGCATTCCAGAAAGGTGGGTTGCTGTTGCAATTTATTATCACATCATATGCAATATATCGCTGCAATTTCCCTCTGAGGTTAATAAAGTACTTTTTCATATTTTTATTTAAAAAAAAAAAAAATTATTTAAGGTTGCCATTTAAGGTTCATTTAAAGGGGTGCTATTATGGTATTTGGAGTTTTCTGAGCTTTCTACAGTGTTAGTGTTGAATCCTCATCAGACATGTGAACGGCACAGTTTTTTATCACCTAAACGCATGTTTGAGTTTGAGTTTGAGTTCCAGCACTCTCTCAGTTCGGATTCCATGGCAACGAAAAACGCGTCGTTTTAGAGAGTTTTTTCTACTTGGAAATCCTTGTGACGTCCCGGGGGATAAGGTTCGGCGATTGGTTACCTTCTACTGGTTAACAAGGGCATGTATAAATACATCAGGCGGGTGGAAAACGTTGGATAAAGTTATTTCCAACGATGGCTGGTGAGTTTACCAAAGAGAGACATCCTGCTGCATTCGTTGCTGTGGGTTGCTGTTTTCCACTTCGTTTTCAGGGTCTGATTCAGGTTCAAACATGTTTTATTGAGTTCATATTAGCCTAATCCTTCCGTTTATGAGATGTTACAATGACGGCAAAAGGAGTTGCGGTGCGTGCTCCCGATGTAGTGCAGTGGCGGGAGGCGGGGCTTAATGCGGAAGAGTCTCAATCCACTCGTTTTGCCCACAGGCTGATCTGACAGCCTATGGAGAGGGTCGGTCTGAAGTAAATAAAGCGATTTGTGACAATAACTTGATCAATCCCAGCCCTTCTGGTCTCAGAAATAAAAATAAATTAGCCTGAAATGCACATAATAGTTCCACTTTAAGGTACTGTGTTTTTTTGTTGTTGTTTTTTTTTTTAGTTTGTTAACTTTGACCTGCAATTTTTAAAATGGATTTTCAATATCTCTTTAGTTTATCCTCTGAAAAGGGAAGTAAACTAACCTGTACTTCAGAAAATGTCTGCCAATCATTGTTGTCTGTAAAAAATGGGACCCTTGTCTCAGAAATGATGCTTCTATTCTTGTACGAGGCCACTGTCTTTTCAATTTTACTGCTCACAAAGGGTTTAGCTATAGGCACCAAATTCTCTTGATAATGTTGAATCTTGAAATAAAGCATCCCCTGACCTCTTTTTTTTTAAATCCTAAATACAAAAAATATAACTGGATACAATACCATCTCAGGTTAAAGGGCCCTGGCAAGGTGTGAAGATGTGCTGAGTTAGGAGTGACATTACAATCTGCTGGTTCAGGTACACACAGATTGTGTATCCACGATTCACAGAAATATTAAATGGCAACAACATATTCAACTCAGTGCATGCGCAATATAAGATAATCTATTTTTGGATGACTTCTTGAGTTATTTAAAGCACAAACTAATAGTAATATTAGAAACAGTAGTAGTAAGAAGTGATGCAGTGCTGGTGCAGTGTCTGTACTGTACACAACCTCTTAGCAGTTGGAGCCATTTGAACTTCTGTGCTAGAAAATCTATAACCATGTCCCTTGAGAGTATTCTAGCAGTACTGAAAATAGCCATGGCCTGTCTTTGTCACCTTACGTCTGTCGTTGTCCTCTTAGCTTGACCCCTAGATTTTACCTAAAAGTACAAAGAAAAGCAGGAAAAAGCTCCTTTTGCTTTGTTTGTTTTGCCTTTCCTCCGTTCATTCTTTCATTAAATCCCTGTGTGTTTGTGTCGACAGCAACCATGTTTTAGATCCACTTGACATCACTTTTCTCCTTGAGATGTCTGAACACGCATGCATTAGGACACTTCCCTTTTCTCCTTCGTGGTATTTTCAACACACTTCCCCCTGTGCTGTTACAGCCAGACATACTGCTGCCCACTGCACATGCCATCTGGTCCCACCATCCCACAGAGCGAAGTGAACACCTCGTCTGGGTCAGTCAGGTTGTCAAGTGAAGTCAAGCAATCCAAGCTGGCAGGAAAACATTTGTATTTTTCTGCATGTTTTATAGTTTAATATGCAGAAACTGCTGACTTAAAGTGTAAGGAGAATCAAAGAAATTAGAACCCTTAAAGGATTTTATTTCTTAGATTTGAGAAATATTTAATATTATTATTATTATTATTATTATTATTATTATTATTATTATTATTATTATTATTATTATTATTATTATTATCTATTAATTGAAATATCCAATCAGAATAATATGAATGACAAATATTTGACACCTGGGTGTAAATACATATGTCTAACTTTACTCCCTTCATGACCTGAAATAAAGGAGTTAACTGTTACAGCATTATACTGAAAGCTGCATACTATATATACTATCAGCTGTATACTATAAGTATCTGCTTAAATATTTATTAACAGAGAATTTAGTTTACTTGCACAGGCTGGAACCTGGTTGAATAACAAACAACACTTAAGTTGTCACTCAGTGAAAGTCCTTAGGGAGTTGCCTCCTTTATAAATGTGAAACAAGTGACAAACGTCTTTGTAGTGGCAGACAAACGTTCAATAATTCATTCACATGGTGAAAATGCAGACATTTAATGAGTTGTTAAATTCCAAATAACTATAAGAATTACTGTAGATTGTATAAACTGCAGAATGCTATCAAACCTGGGATGGCAGATCATATCTGAGGGGAACAGTGGGATGGAGAAGAACACCTGTGTTACTTTTAATCAAACATGCATGTAAGAGATGAAAAGGTTTCCAGAAAGCATTAAACTTAATCATGTTGCAGCTTAAATTTTAGAACAGGATTTCTTTTCTATTAGCCTTCTTTTACAATTCCAAAATAATGAAAAGAGCCCGAGGCATGAATTTGGACACTGAGTTTTTGTTTGGAAGACTTTTTATCCATCCTTCCTGGAAAAACCCTTAAGGTGAATCTCTTAGATATGCGGGTCCTTCTTTTGTGGTTTATCCACAGATTCTTAATAATCTTCAGGTCAGGGTACTACGAGGGCCATGAAATAACATTCAGCTTTGATTGCTGAGGGAGTCTATTGAGAATTTTGAGGTATGTTTGGGATCTTTATTTTCCCTCAGCGTTTGCTGGCATTTAATTGAATCGACAACTTCCTCTGCCAGCAAAATGTTCCCATCCTGAGGCAACATAAAACCATAAAATAAAAGATCAGCATCTTTCTGTTTTCATGAAAATTTCGCAATTTCTCTCTCTTTTTTTTTTTTTAATTTTCTGAAAAATGCAGCAAGAACTTTAATTTTGTCTGGCTACAAGACTTGCTCACAAACTACACAAGTCTTTTTAAGCTTTTCTTTTGCAAACCTCTGACGTTTCTATGGTTAAGATTACATTTTTGCTATGAAGAGAATTTTTTTTCTATGAAGGTCATATTTGTGCAGGTGTGTCTGCACAGTGGAACAGAGCACAACTTCTCCGGAGTCTAGTAAAATCTTATTTAATGCTTTCTGTGTTCAAATGGCGTCTTAATGACCTTCTGCATAAGCAGTTTGTTTTGGAGAGTTTAGACATACACCTTGACGCTACCTTCCCCATTAGCTGCCACTTCCAAAATATATTAAAAAACAGTTACATCGGATTTGGAAACACTTATTGTTTAACAGGAATGTCCTGGTTTGTCGGTGTGTTAGGTGAGTTTACAAAGGTATCTATCTCTTTATATAGCTAGTCTCTAAGCAGCTGAGCAGCTGCTCCGAACATCCCATAGCTAATGGTTGAGAAATGGTTTGAGTTTAAAAGAAAAATCATATGAACTATTAAAACATTGCATGTAATGAAGAAATCTTTCTAACATGGTCATATTCCAAAATGATGCTAAAAGTTGAAAGAGGGGCACAAATCTTCATGAAAGGTATTGTAGATTAAGATGTGGAGGTGAGTGAGAGTGTTTCATTTCTCTACCTGTTGAGGGTCAAATAAATAGTTTCATTTAAAGCCATTTCAATTCATTTTCCTTTACTACATGCAACTTGTAATAAAATGTGTCTAAGATTGCAAATTAATGTGAGATAATACGATGAAAATGCAATTCACCATTTCAAATGGAAACAACAGGACGACGTTTCTATGTTTACATTGTTTACAAAAAAGCAACATGATCCCAAAACTCAGTGCCTGAATTCCTGTCAATTACTCATCTTAAACTAGTCACAGAATTCAACAGAGGAGCGACTGGCATTGCGTTTGATGACAGTCGTCATGGTAACAAACCATTGCCAGACCTTAATCATTCATCCGCCTCCTATTTTGCTATAGTTCTGTAATGTGTGATCTTCTGCTGCGTGGAGGCACTTCTATATCCCACAACTGGGACAGCCAAGCAGACCATTTGGGGAAGCAGCAACATGTTGCCACTTTACACCAGCTCCTCTGATAAAACATCCAGGGTTTTTTAGTTGCACATGCTTGCTGCCAACTCCATTTTGCTGCTGTATCTGATCCAGAGATAATGGTGGGGTAGGAGTGTATTCAGGTCCATGGCTGTGGCTTCGTGGTTTCTAAGTTAAATTGTTACGTTCGTGGAAAATGTTAAAAAGCTTTAATCTTGTTGAGCACAAAGCTGGATGTCCATGTTGATCCCCTCTTTTTTTTTTAATAACCCTATCAACTGCAGTTCCTGGCATCAATGTGCCAAATAATATTTGGTGAACATCATCTTTTGCTTTCACTCTAGATTTTACTGCAGATTTACTCTATTCTTGACACTGCCACTTCCACTTTTTCACAAAGGAAATAAAAAAGAAAGTTTTCTGCGATCATTCATCCTTGTTGGTGTATGACAGAAAACAAGCCTCTTCATCCTTGACCCCCAGTGAGTCATTAAATGTGCAGGAAGTTTTATTCCTGTGGCTGCAATGTGTGCAGTACTGTTAAGTTGGAGTCCCGACTCATCTTTAGGAGCCAAATGTTTTTAATATTCCTACCCACTGCTGTGCTGAAAATGATAGTTATGCTTGGTTTCCCTCTCCCATCATCTGGTTTTGCAATACCTCTCGTTCCATCTCCTTTGCGAAGAGTTATTTTAAAAATAGAAGGTGTTCCAGATGCAAAAATAGGAGCGATTGTGCATGCTGATAATGTGATGTTACTTTGCTGGATTTTGCTTCATACCTTTCAAAGTGTGCATCTAAATTGGGGGACAGGTGGTTTAAGAGGTTTCCACAGTGATCACACAATGTAAAGTTGGTAAATGAAACAAATGAGGTGTGAGCACCTTTTTTTTTTTTTTCTATCACATTGTGATGCGCAACACTCACACTGAGGTGACTCATCACCGGAATGTGTTCCCGAATTTGTGCAAATGAGGTGCATATTTTACCAAATAGTCTTCCTTTTATTTGCATCGTGAAACAGGATCACGATCAGCTCATTTCAGGGCTCAGACTTGTTTTTTTTTTTAAAAAAAGGTTTAAAAATGCAAGAAACTCTTACACCTTTTTTTTTACCTGAATGGGTGGAATTAAAGTGTTTCAGATTTTTTATTTTTATTATTATTCATTCATTGTTTGGGGAATAAAACTGTCACACGTGATCCAGGCAAGTGTTATCTTCAGAGAAAGGACAGCAAGCCTGCATGAGGGTGAGTGGAAAGTGCCTTCTATGACCACATATTTTTCATTTCCAACAACATCCCTGAATGCAAAATCCTTAGGTGGTTTTAGATTAATAGCCTATAAGTGGTAGCAACACATTGTAAGTAGATCAAAACAAAACTTGAAGCTGTAATTAGTGCCATTCTGACTTTTAATTGT
The DNA here is from genome assembly GCF_933228915.1 of Telmatherina bonti. Classification (NCBI taxonomy): domain Eukaryota; kingdom Metazoa; phylum Chordata; class Actinopteri; order Atheriniformes; family Telmatherinidae; genus Telmatherina; species Telmatherina bonti. The sequence continues at coordinate 27,638,062 of NC_136627.1, read as the reverse complement.
CTATATCTGGCTGCCATTAAGCGCATCTTAGAGGAATATTTTAAATGTCAGTAAAAAGTAGTATTATACTTTTCACTTATATTTTACACCCAGAACAGCTGAACAATTAGATGAGTCTTTTTTTCATTATAAAAGTGCCTTTTAGTAAGTTGTATTTTGGTATATGATGAATTAATAAAAAATAAAAAATATTCCAGCAAACGACATTTTTTTCATTATTTTACCGCCTTACAACCTTATACTGTCAAGTGGCTTTAATGAAAGGATGTACTAGAAATTCTGCAAAAAAGAAATAGTTTAATCTACATTTTGCCTTTCCGGTTGAAGCTATTTCACACAAGACATCTAAGTATGTCAATAAATTACTGCCACTTATCTTATATTGAACGAGTTTACATGGTCTGTTTTTTATTCCATCATACTGCAAGGAAGGTGGATATGTATATCACTCAGGTAGACAGAGCACAGAGAAAACCATCTTTCCTAATTTACTATTTTTGCTTGAGCTCTATGTGAATACAACATATTCATACACAGCTATACATCACCGTTCGTGTGTTCATCTTGTATTACAACACACCACCAAAACAAATACAGGCAAATCAAGCAAATACAATACACCCAACCCATCCCATGTCATCCCATTCACACACACACACACACACACACAGACACACACACAGACACAAATACATAATGGAGAGTGGAGATAGCAAAGGAAACTGACTGTACTGAATTCCAGTACTACACAGATCCTTTTCTTCCAGACATATGACATTTAGTCAGTTATCATAGCTGTCAAAACAAGTGTTTTCTCCTCTCTGCCAAGCGCAGTGGGTGATAGTATGGGAGACAAACATGAGAGAAGGAGAGGCGGGTTGATATGAAGAGAGGAGGGAAATAATTCAAGACCAGTGTGGAGATCTGTGGAGAAAAGCTTGAATTCTCACCAAACAAAGAAAAGACAGAGCATTGTAATGTGGCACCGTAGCTCGATTTAGACGCTAAAGTACAGATAACTGAGGGATACTGTCTATGTTTCTACTGATAACTTTCTTTTCTACATCACTCTCATATCATATCCACCTAAAATTACCCCCACTTACACGATATCCTCTGTACAATAGTCTGCTCTGAACCAAAGCTGATCACAGACTGTGTCACTGTGGACACAACCAGCCCCGGAGGCATGCTCAGGGGAGATGGGAACACTGGATTTCATCGCAGACCTCTGATTTAGCCTGTCCTCCGATGATTTAGCTCAGTAGTCTCCTCTTGAGGTGTGATTAGGCGAAAATATTCAGTGTTCACTTTAACATGCTGTTGGCAGTTAGCATGGATAGCAGCCATCCAGTAATGCTTGGAAAGACCACAATAAATGGATCTCTGTCTCTGAGAAACCTGTTGATTATCATTCAGAGTAGTGTAGCCACAGGCGACTCCCAGAGTAAAAAATGAAGCACTTAATGACAGGCCAGTGCTAAAATCAGCAACCTTCATCAAACCCCATTAAATCTCTTCCACAGCATTATGAGCAATGGCACAGGTAGAGAAATCTGATAATGCTTGGACCCTCAGTCTTTTACATGCATTATCATTATGCTGCCAATTCCTCGTTGTAGCTGTTTTAGCAGCCCGTAACTCCGTATTCATTTTCCAATTCCTCTCTTAGACAATCTGTTTCTGCCTCATTACCATACATTGATCCGAATTAAAGACTCAGCTTTGACACTGTCTGGTGTGCACAGTCCCACAACATCCACCCATTGCCTCATTAAACTTCAATTCATAATCCCCGTGGTCTTTAACATTGACTTCAGCCCCTCCGTGATGGTTTTTTTTGTAAAATACCTCCAATTACTGAGTAATGGAACAAGTTTAAAATTGAATCAACTATAATTTGTATGACATAGAAACTGTGGTATTATTTCTTTGAACACCAGTGAAATGTTTCACACGCTGTACTTGCATTATGCAACATTCTGAAACAAGAAAGGCCGATTGCTACAGAAATATCACAATACAGAACGCTATGCAATGAACTCATTTTAAAATGCTCCTTATTTTTTAAACTCTTATGTTTGTTTACTACTTATTTATTTATTATATCACTGTGTTCAGGTGAACTGAAGTTTAATGCAAAAGTACAAAGTTAACACTTTAAAAAAAAAAACAAAAAACATTGTGCTCGGCTTTTTTGTTCACAGGACACAAAAACCAAACAGAAAAAGTTTTAGTATTGTCTTTCTGAAACTTAAAACAAACAGAATTATGCCAGTAGTCAACAGGAAAGAGTCTCCTGTATAATGTTTGTTAATCCATCTATCCACCAACAACCTCGTCAATGTGTGATTTTTATTGTGTTGAATAAATTTCACCTTTCTTTCTTCACAGGGATTTTTCTGCTGACTGTTAAAATTTAGGATCTGATGCTCGAATGAATGATGCTTTTCTGTATCTTTACAAGATATACACAAGAAAATATAACATACTCCCCAGCCAGAACATGTTCTTACTAATTCTAAATAAGGAAGTTATTGTCACTTAAGCTCCTGTTTAGTTGGATAAAGTTTTCTTGTGTGTCAGCTGAACATAACATTAAAAAGAAAACATAACATTTCTAACCTTTTTTTCTGACCACAAGGATATTGCTCTGAATATTTCTCCTCTATCACTACATGTAAGCCTTGCAAGTGTGTTAAAAAGGTGAAACTTTTGTCACAACTATTAACAGTTTTCAAAGAGTGGCTAAACTTTAATCTTTGGAAATAAGAAAGAAATAAGGAAATAAGCACAGAATTAATCTTGATGTTTTTCCCAAAGAAACTTGGCCGTGAGCATCGTGGGACTGTCCAACTGGACAGTAATGAGCCACACACAGCCAAAATATTTAGGGAAGCATTAACAGGAGAGCGATATTTCAGATTGGCTCAGATGCATTCCAAACCTGAAACTCATTAAGAATCTGTGAAGAGAAATACTGACCAGCAGGAATCTAAACACCAACTTTACCAGTTACAAATACTTTATGTTTGAGTGGTCAAATATCACAGTACGATTTTCCAAATAAATAAACAAAAAACAGACAAAAATAACATATAAACGTTATCCTGTTATCTCAAATAAAATAAAGTTTGTTTTTTGAGATAATGGATTATTTATGTTGAGTCATAAAGGGGCCGTTTGTAGTCCATCATAGAACCAACCAGAATTTAGACTCATGCATGTCTATGAACTGTAAAGGAAGTCAGGAAACAACCCATGCATGCACTTTTAAAAACACACACCCACACACCCCAGAAGCCTTATTGTTGTCAATTTTAATTAAAATTATTGACTTATAGAAATAAGAAAATTATGCACATAAATAAACTGCACTGGATTTTATTGAGTGTGTTTGTGGTGTGCTGGGAGGAGTGCTGGTTTCCAGTCTCACTGCCACAGGAATCAAGGAGCTGCAAGAGCTCCTTCACACTTTGGATGCAGCAATCTCTAACTGGAAGAACTCTGCAGAGCTGTCAGTGTTTGGGAGGGGTGTGGTGCAGTGGGGGGGGGGGGGGGGGGGGGGGGGGATTAGAGCTGACTGATTGATACATCTGATTTTTACTCCTCTCAAGTCTGACAAAGACTGAAAATGTGACATGTCTGATAATTAAGTTTTACCAACCACTCATTCCCAGAATTACACCGCACCGTGACTGTAGCCCCTCCCCAGCTGTCACGGGATCAATTTTAATCAATCAAATCAAGTGTAACACAGTGACCACTTACTTTTGAGCCCCGCTTAATCATCATTATCTTGAGAAAATAAAGTTTGTTTTCTTGAGATAACCAGATAAATTATCCCGTTATCACGGGAAAACGGTCTGGTCATCTCAAGATAATGAGAAAATTAACTCTCGACATAACATTAAAAAAAAGAAGAAAAATTGATACTGAAATACATACTTTAACAGTTATATTTATATATCTTTTATTATTTACAAACTTTTACATCTTTTTATTAGCATTGATAGAAATACCGGCTTTAAAAATTAACAAGAAATCAAGAGTTTGCATGCATATAAGGAACTCAGGGCTTAATTGGGTTTAGAAATGACCGTCCTGCAGTTTTTCATATTTTCAGCCAAAAGTAATATTTCCAAGGACCGAGCGACGAGAAGAAAGCTCCGTAAGATTAAAGTTCAAGCATCTGCTTGAGGAGCATCATAAGTGCAGTATAATCATTTTGGTGCTTCGCAGACCCTTCCAATCTACTACTCACTGGCTTGCTGAGTATTTCCATAAAGCAATCAATTTGCCTCTGATGATGTATCACAAGTGTTGCAAAGCTATTTCAGCTACACTTTTACTTGGATTTCTTGCCTCGACACAAGTTATTAAGCTCATTAAACAGCAAACACTAAATGGTTTGGCAATTCTGAACCTGAAGAAGATTTTTGATGAGTTACATTTGCACTGGAAGTAACTCCATAAGTGAAGAAACACAGCTCCGAAGCCAGTACTTCCACTGTGAGTGTTTTCATCTATAGAAAAAGATTATTTAGCCCAATGTAACATCTCCCTCTACTGTGCTCAAAGGATCGTTCTCATGTTTTGAGGACTGCCCTATTAGTGTACATCCAGCCAATGCCACATGAAAATCCTTACAAGCCAGGGCTTGTGGACTCAGATAAAGACCCCTCTGTTTTCTGAACAGCTTGATCCATCTCAGACAGTGCACTCGACATCAATATTCCCCCACAAATCAGAGAGGAAAGAGTAGCAGATGAATGTGCTGTACTACCTGGTGTCATCTGTGCATCATTCAGACAAATAGAGAAATGGAAACAGAAGAGGAGGCTGAGGAGGGGCTAGTCAAATATATGGTAACGCAGCATGAATTTTTCATCTGCCGGCAGCTGTTTTCATAACCTTTTCTTAGGGCAGCTACTCTGGTTTCTGCGGTGCCAAAGAGTCATTGGCACTTCAAGTTTGGCAGCCACTGGAATTTGAATGCGCGTGAAATACATAAGAGGTGGGATCATTGGATGTGGCAGGTCGGCCGATGAAGAGGGGGGACGTGTTGGTCTTTTGGAACACGGGTTTCGTTTGCTCTGTGTGTATGTGTGTTGTGGTGAATGGAAGTCCCTGGCAGGTTTCCTTCAAAGGGTGTCAGGCAAGAAGACAGGATGCTTATCCCTGGAGAAACTGGCCAGCCCTCTGTGCCAATTTGGATCCTGCTGCTGGTGCATGATGGGAAAGAAAAATATCCTTTTTTTTTTTCTTTTCCTCCTCCCCCTGTGAACAGGACCCTGACCTGAATACAGATCCAGATGAATAACATTTGCTCTGTAGAAGAGGGCAGGCACCACTTTTTGAGGATTCAATCATTAAAAATCCCCCCAACTCGCTCCTTCAAGGTGAGATTTGGGACACGAGGACTGCAGAATCATGCTCTGGCTCGTGTACCAACCGAGAAAGACAAGGAAAACACTGCGAGGAGAGAGGGAAAACAAGCAAATGTGACTGCGCAGTTGAGAGCTGCAGCCCCAGATTCACAATCATACTGGGAATCACAACACTTTTTAATAATTCAAGATGAATGGAGGAGAAAATTTTCTGCAGCAAGCAAAGAGGCCAAGGAAACGACAGGATGGAGAAAAAGAAAAAAAAAATCCAACACCACTCTCAAAATCTCCCAGTCTGGACATAAAAGTACGTCTGCAAGGCTGCTTAAATTTGTGGCATGGAGAATTATTTTAGCATAATTTATAGTTCTGGCTGGCTTACAAATTCCCAAGCAGCAGTTTCTTTCACCCTAATGTCTTTATACTTTACAACTATGTAAAAGAATGAGGCAATTCTTGAACTAATTTGCAATAAACAATAAATAAATAAATAAATACATAAATAAAATAACTATTAACTTTTCAATGAAACCCATGTAATTAGACTCTTTCTGTGGACGGCAGCCTCTCTGTGCCGGGACACATTTCAAGTGCAAACTAATTGAGAGTTTGTAAAATTATCGTGGTCCGATCTTTCAATTAGTTCAGGCACCTGTACAGTTTCTCAGACAACGCTTTTTCTCTAGACAGAGTTAAACTCTAATTGAATTCAGTCTCAAATGAATAAGTTGATTTGGTTGTTCTACTTCACCTGACCCTTGCCCAAACCACATCCTATTATGTACCTTCTATTCTTAATTTCCTGCAACTGTCAAATATGTATAAAGTAAAAGAGGAAAAAAGAAAAAGTGAAACATTTGCCAATTAGTTAGAGCCCTTGTGATTTTGCCACTCTTGCTAACAACACATAATTTTCATTAATTATTCATTTTGAGGCCATGCACACAGTCCCCGCCAGGAGGAGAGAGGAAATGCTGCAGGGAGATCTAATCATTTGCGTCGATGTGTCCCATTTCAAGTGCCGCTACTTACCATGGCTATTGTTTTTTTTTTTTCTCGTTTTTTTTTCTTCCGCGTGCATATTGTTGCACTTCCATCATGGTGAGACACTTCATGTATTGTGCTATAACAAATGATACTGAAATATATATTCAATTAAGAAAATATTAATCCATTTATTTAGTTTTGTCTGTCGTTTTAAAATGCCATTGAAAATCAAAGCGTGTGAGGAATCCAGCAGAAAAAAGGCAGAAGATTAGACAGAAAACAACCCGCCTTGTTGATTACACGTCTCTCTTCTTTGTGCAATGCTTGATCAGTGCTGTGGCTGTAGATAAGATGGAGCTCTGTGAGTGTTTACAGAGCTGCAACACTAAGCATGCTGAGCCATGGGGTTGCAGGACTGGTGCTGAGAGGTCATGACCTCTGTGTTCAGACGCACTCTCCGGGGAATAATGCTTTCTTTAGCCAGCACAAATCTATACAAAAATGGTAAAACACAAACAGAACTCTAAGAAATGTCTCAGTAATTGTATGACAGGGAAGACGGTAGGGATGCACGATTGAGCTGACTGCAGGCCGACGAAGCAGAACCAGCACCAGATCATATGCAGCCTACACAGATGAACACTTGTTGCATGTTAAAACAGATTCACACTGCAGAAAGAGGAGTACAGGACGTTCTTTACTAACTTCCACCAACACTACCATAAACTGTCAATATTACAATATAATTACTTTTTTAATTATGTGATTTTTTTAGTCTTAAAAAACTCATCCTTCTTCCTGCTTAGCCATACATCATTTAGGCATTTATGCAATCCTCATTCTTTACCCAATCATCCATCCATTCATTTATCCATTCATCCCTTCCTCCTTTTTTTTTCATTTACTCATCCATTATTTTCCCCCTTTATCACATTGCCATCCCCGTTGTCACCTTCATTTCTCAAATCATCTTTATCCTATTCATCCCTTCTCACATTTATTCATACAATCTTCTCTCCTACTCTCCTACTCGTCTCTCCTTCAGAGACCATCTGGTGGGTCTGCAGTCCACTCGGGTCAATGACCCCTGAAACACAGCCTCCCTGACTGAGCGTCTTTCTCCTAAGTCACAAATCACAGGACATCCCTGATAAGGACACATTCATCCATACTCTCACTTCTAATTCTCCTTCGAGCTGCCAGCTAATCTGCCTCCTTATTAAACCAATAATCTTGCTCGGTCATGCCAGGGTCCTTGCTCATAAATTTGCAATCAGTACAAACAGAAATATTAGTCATCAAATGAATAATGAAGAAAAAAAAAAAAACAGAGCTTCACTAAAAGTTGTGCTTTCTCAGTTGGAACTGAATATTTAACACAACAGTTGTGAGCCAAAACAAAACAAAACTTTGTAGTACAAACTGTTTTGTTTCCCTCATGCATGATCATATCACATTCATCTGGAGGACTGTGTGGGCCATGATGAGTAGATGAGTAGTGTATAGGGAGAGAATACTGAAGTCCTTTAGTTTTATAGAAGTGCTTACACCTGCTGGTGGGAGGCTGAAGAGGGCTCATACGTACACGGATGGAACAACAATAGAGTGAATTTCCAAAAGAGATAGACAGAATGTGTGTGTTTGTGTATATTTATGTATACGTGCGTGTATGTGTGTGTGTGTGTGTGCACCTGCAGCCAGATCACCCCCAGCTGCTCCCACACAGAGCCAAGAGCTATTCCGATCAGCAGGATAATGGTGCCATCATCGCATGGTTTCATAAGCTGAGGAACTCCTTGCAGAGCTGAGAAGCTGACTAAATGTATGCATTTTAACAGACAGCTGCAAACCTGTGCAGCGAGTGTGGCGGGGCCTGCTGTGAGGGACCCTAACAGATTGGGACATGAGCGCTTCTTCTTCTAACTGCCACATCACGAAGCTTGTATTGCATGGAGACTTTGGGACACACGGATGATATTTACATCATAAACAAGGTGAGATATTTGAAGCCCAGTTTGACAAAATGTTCGACACAGAGGAGGTCTCTCTTCTACACTGTATCAATAAACTGAATGCAGTTGTCAGGAGTTATCCTACAGGGGACAACTCCTGAGGTGTCAGTACATATTTATATAGGTGTTTGAAGAAATGAGCCCAACTCTCTGTTCATTTGTGACTTGAACAAAGACTTTTCCAATAAGGGTGAACAGCTATTTTATCATTTTAGTTGACACGGCATCATGTCCATTCTGTGAATTATCACCTAGTGTTGAGTGTAACATGCAATAGAGAATGGTGTCTGCTAGACTGGGGCTACATAGAGGTTGTCAAGCTGATAACAAACAGGGAGTCCACAATTGATGATTCAATTTATGATGACAGCCAAGCAGTTCTGCTGAAGAGTTCAAAAGATTGAACCCACAATCCAGTGTGAGACACCACAGCTATGTAATATAGGTTATCACATAGTATTAACTGGTCACTTTTGTTTTTCTGTCTCCTTTTCTTTTTTGGATTACTTATTATCTATAGTTACCAGGAACAGAAAACATCCTCAGACAGTGGGAGGTGAAGCCATGTGAAAATGCATGGATTGTTTTTCATTCTTGTTTGCTAAATTAAATTTAATACCTACTCCTCCCAGTACCACCACACTGTTCATATGAATGTTACATCCTAGCTTGGCTAGGGAGGGAGAACGTAACATAAAATAAAAATACCTTTACCACAAAGCAAGATTAACAAACTCTGGAAACTCTTAACTAGGTTGAATTATTCAGACATTCAGTTATCTGGATAAGCGGTACAGCAAAGCTGGTTAATTCAACTCGGGGTTTTCCAGTCTGGATCAGTGCACACTGATGTTTGCAGTGTCTAAAAGTCTGACCAATAGCAGACACAAAGAAACCCTGCAGAGCAAGATACTTCAGGATGAAGTAGCAGACAATTATTCTTTGGAAATATTAATAATCAAACACACCATCCAGAGTAAAAACACTGTTGCTGCAGCAAAAGCAAGAAAGGAATACTGGCAGAAAATTGTGATTCTGTTACTGCATAGATTTGTGACATTATATCAAATTAACTGACCAGACAATATAAACAGACAACACACAGTCGTTTCGGACCCAGCGCGTCCTCTATTCCTTCCATTCCTTTGTATTTCCTTTTTTTATTTAAATTAATTTATCTTTATTTTATAGGCAACCCTGGTGGAGTAAAATGGACTTGGCAACAAGTCAAGAACAAAAGCATACTTTAATAAGTCATTGGCTCATTCTTCATTAAAAGGATGCATCTATACAGGGATCCCTTTTATCTCCCAAACACTACTCTTTGCGCACAAACATCATCAGAATGGGCAGGACATTTTCCAGAAGAACAGATTGGTCAAGAATCAGTGTGTTTATACTCGATCTCTTGTCCAGATTAAAACCTGTTTCGCAGCAGGTTACCATTTCAGTATAAGGTGTTATGCATGAATCAGTGAACCAGCCTTGTAGTGCAAAAAACCCAGGGTTAACCCTGAAGTTACCTCGATAAGAGAAAATCCACTTTCATAGAAGAGAGCTCAGATGAAAGGTGGGTTTGTCGTTCCAAGTGTCCTTCATGCAAACAGAACTGGTTGGGTTTTGCTGCTCGAATTAAAGAAACAAATAAGGGACTCAATAGATATAAATCACCCTAATTAACTAATTATTGTTCAACACAAACAAACAACAAACTGGCTAACTTCACTACCAACAAAACAAATCTACAACAGGAAGCAGCGCTGTTAAATAACCCCACAAAACAAGAGCAGAAAGGGGTTAGACAACCTAAATGACGATGTCTCCCCACAACAAAGGCTTAAAGCAACTCTAACACAGTCTTTAAGGCTGTGTCTGTAACTGTTTCAACACAAGCAAACACACAAGACACACATGTCAAACTGCAACCTAACAAGCAGAGTTTCTCCTAAGCCTGCAACCTGCCTAACAAAAACAGACACCACTGCCATCAAACCAGGAGATGCCACCAGAATTTGTCTTTGGAATGAAGCAGCGGAAGCAGCAATTGGTCCAGCGGGCAGTGAACCAGGGAGCAGGTGAGGAAGGTGTGGCGGAGTGCAGCCAATCCCAGACAAGCAACTATGAGGGCAATTTGCATTTTAAATCAGGGAGAACAATTAGATCAATGGTTATAGTCATAACAATGACCAAACACTGGCAACCACAAGGACTCCAGAACAGCCAGAGACAACATAGTTACTAAATAATATGAGGTTTCAGCTCAGCCAACATGGATGAACATATCTTATTACAAAGAACAGCAAAAAAAAAAAGAAAAAGGTTGCTGAACCAAATATGTTAACCTAGAGATGACCTCATCTGTCACTCAGTCATCAATCATCATTCATCTTCCCCACCTCGCTGTCTGGTATAACATGACTTTTACAGTTTTATCTCAAGACCATGGGTACTACAGGTTACACATTTCATTCAGTGTGTGTGAAAGTGAATGTGAGCTTGTACGTGTAATAGGAAAGCATGTGTCCTAAACGTGAGCCTCATCTACTGTGTTTTGGGGAAATGGGCATTTCTGAGGGGGTTATAGGCTGTATAAAGTACATTGATACAACACATTGACTATTTCTTCCCTCCTTCCTTTTTTCTGTCACAATCCATTTTTTTTTTGCCTTTGTTTTTGACAATGTAATATAAAATATCAAATTCCATTTCTCCCACAAAAGCATGTGTGACTGTGTTTAGAGGAAGACAAAGTTTAATACAGGTGATAAACTTGCAAACATCTACTCTGTGATTAATCAGTGGTGGAAGAAGTATTCAGATCCTTTAAGTGTCAACGAAGTCATTTGAGTAAAAAGCCTGTACAAAAACTATGATATAGGTAAACATACATGCCTAAAAACAAGCAACTTTGCTTGATATGAGATTTACAGCATCATATCTTTATCAATGCTAAAGCAAGACCGTGTGCAGCATTATACTGACGCAAAGCAGTCGGAGATTAGCTAGTTCAAACTAATTAATTCAGAGTTTTCCTTTTATAAACACCAACTAAACCCATGGAGTGGTAAAATGAAGAAACTTTCTAACAGATTTGTTTGTTTGCAGGTATTTCACTTTTTCTCTCATATATGATTGTTTGTAGATATTTATCTATGTTAACATCTACTATAATGAGACCAAGTGGGAGTTTTTAAGATTTCTTTCTTTCTGTCTGTAAAAATAAATGTAAATAGTTAAGTTTCAGTTTACTCCCCAAAACTGAAAGTGTCAAAACATGAAGCATTGTCCACGGAAACTACAGGAAGAAAAATGCCCTAGTTATAATTTAGTATCAAGTCTGAGATTGGGCGGCTTTAAAAGGACTTTGTCCTTAAAGTGGCGCCAGAGGATGCTGTGCACTGGGCTATCTAACTCATAGCGATGGTTAACCTCCCAATCCATCACTAGAAAGAAAACCCCTGACACCCAAAACCTGGCTCTTCCATTAGAGACCTGACAGAATCTAATTCCTGTCCTCACGCTCACTCCATTTCTTCCCCGTCCTGTATCTCACAGTTACAATAATGAAGTCTTCTGCCTCCCTTTTCTTCTGTGAAATGCACAACTAAACAAGTCCTTATTAACACTTTTCTTTTATGGTCGTAAAAACCCGAGTGCTTGTTTTGCCCTTGACGCCTTTGCCCTTGAGGAATGAGGGGACTCATGTTGGTGATGGTGTGAATTAGCAGACAAACACACAGGAATGAACGAACAGCTCATATTATGGCATAAACACATGAAAACACTTATGGGAATAAAGATGTGTAAATGACTTTCATACACCAAGTGCTGTCTTTTCCGAGCTGTTGTTTTGCTCTTTTACATAATTGACAAGGCTGTACTTGTGAAGACAGGGACAAATCTGCTGAGTTAATGTCTCAGCCAGAGGAATTTCAGTACCAAACACTATCAATCCCCTTTTTACACAGAATTGTTACCACCATGGCAGTTCATAAATCTTATGTAACCCCAGTTCAGTGATAAAACAAGCCAGTATTCCGCCAACGCTCTGTGTTTATTGTTTCACTGGAGAGCTGGCAACAGATGACATCTGCTATATTTACCCTCTAGATTACGTTCCATTTCTAAAATATACTTTCACGTCAAGCAGGTCTCTGCATTGGGACGGGAGACATATTAGCACAGTTGCTGAGGGCAAACTGTAGGCTGTTCCCAGCCATCAGGGAATAAAGATATTTGTAGTTTAAGTAAGAGTTGGAGCTGTCAGAGGTGCACATGGCTTAGACAGTGATCTTATACTGGGCTGCTGGGGAAGAGCTGTAGCAGTGTTCCCTGTCAGACTGTGGCATCTCTGTGTTCCCAGAACTCCCATAGGAATTGAACAGTGTGTGATTGAGGCTTTGACTGGGAACAGGATCTATGACACATAGCAAACATGGTAGTGACTATCTATTAGCCTGACATTTTCTTTCTCCTTTTCTCTCTCTCCTTTTCTTTCTAACTTCAGGCTGGGCAAGAGGCAGTTTTATCTTCCAAGGTCCCTTGCCAACCACAGCAGATGGATAGAAACCTCATAAAAACAGCTCTAAGCTTTCCATTTTTACTTAGCATTAAGAAATAAAAAAAAAAAAAAAAAAAATAGAGGACAAAAGTAGAAAAAAAATTATATCTAAAGGAAAAATGCTTTAATTATCTTTAAAAATAATTTTTAAAAAAAGACTAAAAATGATTGGGACCAAGATGAATTAAATTGAGCAAGGGGCAAATGAAAACACTTCGTTAGGATTCACAAACGAATTCCTGGAATTTCCAAGGTGAAATTTATAACAACCTGCTCTCCATTTTGCAACCATTTCTATTCTATTCTAAAGCAGTCCTTAGCCACACCACTTACCAAAATAGAGAAAAGAAAGCACTGCAACATGAATTAAGGAGGCCAGAGATGCACTGCAGCACAGGACTAAAAATATTTCAAACATGCATTGTGTGTTATGTGAAAGAAACTGGGAAAATCAAAAGACTATGAAGGATCCAAACTGTCAAAATGAAAAGTAATATAGAAATGTAAACATGGCGCAGTAAATAAACTGATGAGGCAATAAAGTATATAAAAATATATGAAAACTGTCTTTTCGTTAACAAACCGATAACATATGACATATGTTTGTATTTCTTTAAATTAGCATAATATGAATGCCTATTTATTTACTTTTCAATGCAATTTTCAGTTTAATTTATTTATTCATTCGGTGCTTTTTCAAATGTCTTTTATTTTTCTGTTTTTGCCTGTATGTCAGTGTTTCTCAGTCTTGTTTGAGCTAGTGTCCCATGTGTAAAATCCAGGACCCCCCAAAGTCTTTTCAGTGTATATGACACCTGCACCACCAGGTGAACTAACCATGTACCCAAAATTACAGCACTTTGACTTCATCCAGATTCTCTGTTTAAATCCCAGTCCCACACACCAAAACAAGTGGAGGAAACTCAGATAAAAGTCTCTACCGAACCTTGCTACCAACACGAAGCACAATTCAAACCACACAACTGTTTTAAAAAAAATCATGAGGTCAGCCTTTCCTTTTTTGTTTTGTGGTTAAAACATATATAGTCTAGGTGAAAAAAGGCTTCTAAGGTCTGCTTTGTCTTTGTGTTAGTTGGAAATGATCTCCGGAGGTCCGAGGTTTGGCGGTGATACATACTCTACTCTATGTATGTCAGTATTATTGTTTTTTTTTACATTTTCTAATCCCCAAAGTGAAATATTTCTGTATTTTATTTTCATCTGGCATTTTATTTATTATTTTTTTTCATTTATCACAGTTAGATTTATGTCTTCATTTTCAGCCAAGCCTTTTCTTCCTGTATTACTTCACCAAGTGCAGTCATTTCTGTGTTTCCTCTGTGACATTTCTCTGTCTCCTTTTTACATTCTTTTATGCATTTCTGCCTCATTATGTAAATGAGGGGTTGTCTTTCCAGGCATGGGGGTCAGATCCTTGCCTATTGGTCAATCAACACTGAGCAGGTCACAGGCTGTTAGTGCGGAGAGGACTGTGCAGCCGCGCCTGTTTGGCTCAGCCTGGCTCTGCAGCTTGTGGCCTCAGGAGGGAGATGGAGGTTTGGAGCACGTCAAAGCTTGCAGAAATGGCTGACTTTCAGCAGGCGATTGTACAGGATCTTTGGGATGTTACTGTCTTAGCTGAGACTCACTGTCAGTGATGACTGCTTACAGTTTTGAGTTGATGCAGGAACTGAGGGGGTGTTCCAGCTGCAGACATGCACAACTAGCAACGAACTGGCAGAAGGTTCTGGTAAAGTTGGCTGTGATGCTCAGAGAATGCTGCCTTAATCACCGACATGAAAACTTGTAAATCTTTGAAGAATTTTTTGCTGTTGGCCTCATAACCTCAAAAGAACCTAGAAGAACCTTTTTCGTTTTATCTTCTCCCTGGTTTTCCATTGGTCCGCACACAAACACACTCCAAGCCTTTCTCACTGTCATAATGCAAGCTCCCCTGAACTATATGGACAAATATACAATAAAAATAAATAAATGAGCAACTTAGTGGTTATTTTATTTGACAAATCAATACAGCGCTCATTGTTAAGCACCAGCAGTTACGACCTGTCCGACTGATTAAAAGCTGCCAACAGTTGGCGGCAACTCTCAGCTCTTTCCAATCTATTCTGGAGCACCATCTACTCTGTTTTGTCCAGTCTATTTTATCTCTACATCACTAAACAGCATTACCCATCCACCCTTTAATCATACTTGCTTTATCCACTTCAATCAAGTTAATAAAAACGACTCGTTTTCTTTCTTTTTTTTTTTTCAACACAGGCACCCTGTGACCTGTGACCGTATGACCTAGAGCTGCCTATTATCTGCTTTGTGTTGTTAGACCAATAGATGAGGACATAATGAGACAGAAGTAAATGAAGAAATGTAAAAAGGAGACAAAGATAATAAAAGAACAAACACAGAAAAAAAACCAACTTTCTCTATGGGAATATGACTGCGAAAAAGAAAGTGTCCATGAATGAATTAATAAATAAATAAAATATGGAAATAAATAAATTTGGGGATGAGAACTTAAATTACACCAGAATTAATACAGGCATTTAAATAATGGATGTAAGAAATAAAAAAAAAATCACAGTATAAATTAATAGGTTAAATGGAAAATGCCTTGGAAAAGCAAATAAATAGAAGTAGGTTAAAACAGTTAAAAAATTGTAGAAAATGACGATATAATTATAAATTTAGCACGTTTTATAGGTTTCTTTTATCCATTTTCTTAACCTCTTGTTCCAATTCAGGGTTGTGGGAAGCTGGAGCCTATCCCAGAAATTAATGGGGTGAAAGGCTGGGAAAAAAAGGATCATTTATTTCTATATCAGTTTCTTTATTGAGCCATTTTTTGGTTCTACATTTGTTTTTTATTTCGCCACTTTCAGTCCTCCATACTAAATAGCACTTTGCACTTCTATCGTGAGTTTGATGCCTCGTTATTTTTATGATGCAAGCTCTACTTGGCTTGATTGGTTTTTTATGAGTGAGGTCAAAGGCTGAACAGTGTTTGTTAAAAAAGAGACAGAAAAATGTTAAGGACTTCAGTCTAATTCAGAGCCTTAAAATACACAAGGAAAGAAGGTCGAGAAAGATCTTTTCTATTCCAGAAATTGAGTTCAATTTGATAAAGGTGGCTACAACCACAGCAGGATATTTTTGACTCAGATTTAGGAAGATATGGAAAAAAATCATTTGAAGTAAACTGAAATAGGCGATTCCAGAAAATCCAATCCACCTTTACTCTAATCGTATAAGCCATAATAAGGTCAAAACAGTGAAGTGCGGGTGTAAATCATTGAAATTAAGACTATTCCAAGACAATTGTTATGGATTTGCATATAAAAGGACATATGATCATGGAAGACCTTGGCCTACATGCAGTAATTATTGCAACTCCACCCTACTCTGACTTCTTTATTCATCCATTTTCTCCTCATTAATTTTTCTGATTTCATAGTGAATCCTTATAATATGGTATCAGTCTGTAACACTTTCATTCACCCCCAAAATGTGATAGTGTAAAGGAGTGGTCAAATACAAAGGTGTTGCAGATTCATTTGAAAAAGTGTCAAAGCTAAGTTTGCTGCAGAATCAACCAAAATGCGCCAAACGGCCATGTTTTGGTTGAAGATGTTGGAATATTGGAAGTAGTTCTGCAGCTCTAGAGACTGAAGTCAAACAGGTTGCGGCAATTACCAGCAGCTTTACCGTTTCTAAAAGTCAGGCTGAGCAAAGACAGACATGTGAGCACAGATAACATTAGCCAGAACCAGAACACGGCGCGATGGATATTACATGGACTGAGCTCAGATGTGACAATAGCCTGTCTCATTAACGCCACGGATGACAAGGCCAAATGTGGTGGAGCTGCGGAGCAGGAGGTGAGCAGAAGCACATTTCCAAAGACAGAGGTCTTAGAAATAGAGAGATGATTCTTCCTTCTTTCCTTTCATTCCCTCTTTCCCCATCGAGTGTTTTAAGTTTGCCTCGCAGCCAAAGCAGAAAAGCCCCGTTTGGAAGCATCTCAGCACCTGCAAACTCTGGAGACTGAATTAGCGATTGTTTTCACGTCAAACATCTTGAACTAAATGAGTTCTGACTGTGATGTAGATGGAATGGAAGAATAATCTGAGGTTTAATAAGCAAGATAAATCAATGCAAGGAGTCAGGAGACGATGCATTCTGGTGAAAGCCTGCTTAGCGCATCGCCCGTGCTGGCGAGACTGCATACAATCAAAATAACATATCATATTTGCTTTTAATCAGATTAAAGGAACAACTTTCATGTGAGATATACATCACCACCTCCTTTTTCCTAGACTCTGCTCTGTTTTGATGATATGCCACTTTACATTCTCAATGCCAAAAGGGCAGATGCCCAGGTGCTAGGGAAGCTGAACTGCTGTCCTCAGCACACAGAGGCAGTGTTGCCTGGGGAGGAAAGCTCAAGAAGGGGAAGAGCTGTCACCTTAGCAGGAGAGCCCCCGGGATTACTGTCAACAGTCTCCTGGACTGTTTCCCCCAGCCTCCCCCCTCATCCTCCCTCCTGTCTTCTAAGACTCATGGCATTCTAGTTGACATTGACCTTTAAACTCCAATTAGCCACTTAATCACAAATTAATTATTAATATCAGAAAAACCAACAGGGCTTAGGTTGTTTGTCTCCTTCACCTCATTATCATCCACTAATGACTATCCTTGCATCTCATTTCCACAACGGAGGTAAAGAAAATGGCGCTTGCATCCGAATCAGGTGATTTTTCTTCTTAATAGGGCAAACCGAGATGGGCAGAATTTTTCAGCGCACGTTCTGCAATTTCCGCCTCTGACTCCTATTTAAAGTCCAAATGTTGTGTGGATTTAATCGTTCAGATGTCTCTTCAGGCTGCATAAATAAAACAGCCCTGTGCTGCATGAGAGCGCCACATCCACTTCTGAACTCACAGCCCTCATGACCTAATTCATCCTGAAATGGTTGACAGGGAAGTGTGAAATGGCTCCTGAAAAAAAAAAGGAGGCATCTGTTTATGATGAAGATGGGACACACAAGTCCACCGTCTTCTCCACACAGGCAAAGACACTTGCTAATTATTTGTCTTTTTTTTCTTTGAGGTGTCATGTGATCAAAAAGTCCAAAGAGTCCATCTTGGAAATACTCCAAAGTATTGTGCACTAAATAAAATGGCTTTTGGGTTTTCAAGAATCTCCTTTGGCTAAATCAGACATTTGGAATGCGTTGACAGAGCCGGAGGTGCACTGCCTGGGAGTCCATAATAATAAACGCGACTCAGCTATCCAATAACCGGTAATGTTTCTCTGTCAATTATCTTAGACTGTGTTTTCTAAGAGAGATCTTCAGAATACCAATTGGGCAGTTTCTTGAGTTACTCTGTCTACATTTCCCACATCACGGCTTGAACAAAAATAAAGAAAAACACTTTTTTTTTTTTTTGCTTGCATATTTCATCTCCATGCATTCGATGTTTTGATTACTGATTTAAACAGAGGTGTGGAAGGTTTTAAAATTTAGACTTCTAAACACGTGTCAGGTTGGGGTAAAAATGTCACCCCCCCACTCAGATTTACTTTCTATTTTTCAGGCAGCTTAAAAAGATTTAGCGGATCAGTTTGAGGTTTATATTTTTGCTCCTCTCTACATTATCCTCTTTACTTCTCTTCAAACCTCCCTCTCCTCCTAACTCTCACTCATCAGTCCACGCTGCCTCTCACCCCCGCAGAAACACAAGTCACGCAGGAAAGTACAACAATGCGGAGCTGACAGGGAGTGATAGCACAAGGCCGACACTCTGAGAGGATTATGATGCCGATAATACAAGCAAGAAAATGTTTTCTCTTTAAATAGAACTTTCTCTGGGTCTTGAAGACTGACTGAAAGTTTGCAACATGCAATGACAGATGGGCCAGTTTTATTTTTCTGCAATTTTTACTAAACATTTCTAATCATTCAGCTTGCTCTGGGCACTGTGTGATTCCTAGTCTGCAGACAGCTACCCCATGTGCCTATAGAGGCAAACATTTGTTTGGATTATTTCAATATTTTCCTCGTACATTTCAACACAGTACTTGATGGTTATGAGTCATATCATCGCTCGGTAGAAAATAAGAGAAGAAAAAAGTCTCTGTGACAGAGAGGAGCTCCTTTTTATCAGTGCTTATTTGATATTGTGAGGAGCATAAGTGTAGTTTAGTGGCTGAAGGGCTGCTGTGATGCCGCTGACACATGGGCACGAGAGACAGCCTGCACAAGTGAGCAGAGCTGGAAGGCTGAAGAGCAGAGGCCACAGGTGTTTCCTTTGTGCTGCATTTGTTGTGCTGAAATCCTTAATGGAAAATCCTCCAACTCTGCCTGCATGCACCAGAAGCAACATAAGGATTGTGCTATTGTATAGTTAAAGCATGTACTTAAAGCAGATTCTATAAAGTGCCACAATCACTATTAACGGCTACTGATGCATTATTGTCGGCACTGCTGCTGGAAGGCGAAGAAACAAACTCTTTCTTTATTGTTTCATTTCAGATTATATGCTCACGACGCAAAATTTCAGCTAAATTGGTTTTCATACATTTTCGGGTGCGCTAATGTACGGCTTGTTAAGCTGGAGTGTTAATACACTTCTCTTTGTGCTCTTTAAGCTAAATTCCATTAAGAATGCTCATCACATTAAATAGATTCTGTGCAAATGCATGTCCTAATTAATCTTATCTTGCAAGCCTGACACGACCAAAACACAAACCCTATCAAGTGTATGTGTATGTACGTGTGCATGCATGCACCGCTAATTTTTTTAAGCCATCAGCAACATATTTTACAATAAGCACATGGTTTTGCATGTTTTAGTCTGTTGAACATTAAATGGTATAATATATGTAATATTACCGCAAGAGCTTAAACATTTCTACAGTGGGGCATCAGTTGAAGGCAATTTTTTTTGTAGGTTTCAAACAATCATTGTTTAATATAATCACAATGCAGTAAAAATGTATACCTGAAGGGAAAAAAGACCTAATTTGTGCACTGCAAAGAGCTTTTTGTGTTCTAGTTACTTGTCACTAATGAGGATGCCATTTTTGTTTTGCATGAAGGAAGCATGAAGGTTATGAAATAATAATTCAGTCATTCATTCAGCAGAGGAACTGTTGAATTTAACAAGATGTCCTCTTTTTGCACTGGCTTAAACATATTGTAATTCTTTTGGGAGACTGTGTGATGTTCATGAGAGCAAGTGTGCATGATAAAGTTAAAAAAAATTGCATCCATGATGGTGATGATTATGTTGTGAAAAGCAGAAGCTGTTCCCCAAACTATGTTTGTTCTTGACCAAAACCATGTAGTTTTGATTTTTAATGCTAACCACTTGAAGTCATTGTCCAAATAATATCAGTGACACAGCATACATATATATATATATATATATATATATATATATATATATATATATATATATATATTCCCCTCATAGAAACATTGCTAAGTTTGAGATTGTCCAGCTTAGTTCTGGAGTAAAATCACTAATATGTAAGTTCTCAGAATCAATTTAGCACATTATAGAATTAACATATTCAAAGACAGATTTTATTGATTTCCTTCCCACTGTCTGCCTGCAAACTACTTCAAACTCTAAGTATGGAGTACTCCTTTGCTTTTTTTTGCTTTTTTTTTTCCTGTAGCCCCACTTCCACAGAGGCCAGTAATGAGCCAAATCTAATGGGACCAACTTGTGGAACAATCTTAGAACAAAAACATTCTGGATGTCTTTATGCCTCAGGGACTAACACAGTCTTGCTCTATATGTTCTTTGGTGAAATTACTTTTTCATACATCAAAAGTAGTTTAGAAGTACCCCCCCCCCCCTTTTTTTTTTTTTTCTGCAGTAGTGTCACATTGACATACATCCAGCACCGTTCCTGCTGGCTAAGATATTTTATGTCATGTTTCAAATCTTTGGAAGATAGATTTATAAGCTATTCAACAATATAATGAACCTGCTCAAAGATCTGTCAGAACGTCTTACTGAATGGGTCAAAACAATGCCAAAATCCTATATTAAGTTTTTCCCTTTTTTTAAAAAAAAAACAAAAAACTATGTGAGACTGCCACCTGTCTATGTCTGTCTGGACTATTTGTTATGTACCAAAGCAGAGAAAGCTTCAGTTGAGCCTCTTATAATCCTGAATAACATGTAGCAGCAATTACAGCATCGGAAATTCAGTGGACATCTTGTCCTTTCCATCTCAGAGCTGCTCTGACAGATCATCCCTTGTGCCCACCCTGTGGTTGACCGGTTTTTGAGAAAAAAGGAATATTGTAAAAACAAGACAGATACAGAAGTAAAGAGAGAGACCTAATGCCATGTGTGCTTGCATGGCTATGTTCACATCTATCCAAAAGCAGATTCACTCACATGTTCTATAAGTCACATACATTGTAAGACAGTGTTGTCACACTTGCAGTCAGATGCACACAAAAACAAAGGTTGCGTTCAAACACACTTGAGAACTCCTAGACGTGATAATTCCATGTGACAGCCATAATAAACCTGTACCTAAATCAATACAAAAGTGAGATTTTTTTGGGATCATTATAAATCTTGGTGTCCACTTCATAAAAAAATGAAAATCAGGAGCATCAAGCCACAGTGTTAAGCCAGCCTGGAAGGTTCTGCAACATGTTTCTGCTTCTATATGTTTATGAATGGTGGATCTGTCACAGTAAATGCTGCACCTAATGCATCAGGAAGGCTCCTTGAAATGTGTTATTTTAGGTGAAAAAAAAAAATCTAATTCACCAGAGAAACTTCGGCACCGTTCCTGCCAAAGCTGACGCATCTCTGCTTCACCCTTTTAGACTCAGACATGTTGGCACACTGAGCACTTTTGGCAGACTGGTGTAATCTGTACTTTGAAGTCATTCGTCTTGAATTAAGTGATTACCTGTCCAGCATTGTGAAGCAAGACAGCTGATTCATGTGCGCATATATATATATATATATATATATATATATATATATATATATATATATATATATATATATATATATATATATATATATATATATATATATATATATATATATCCTTTGAACTCTCTTTGGAGATACAAAATGAATATACACTTTTTTATTAAATCATCTTTTTGGGGGTTCTCAGAGATATTCTGAATAATCCCATTGCCATTAAGCAGCATTAGACTGACAGAAAGCTAAGTCTGACACATCTGTTCTCTACAGGGAATGTAAAAAAAAAAAAATCCAGATGTGCAAGTCGTCTTATGAAAGACGACAACAAACTGGCCTTTTTGTGTATGAATAGCTGTAAGGGTGCAGGCTCAGAAATGCAACGTTCCCCCAAAGCTGTTATTGCTTTAAGCAGTTATCACTACGATGTGTTTTATCTCAACTGTTGGGACAGCAATAATCGATCCGATGGCAGCAAGAAAAACATGTTTTTCTCTGCCCCCAAGGCACACAGCAGAAACAAACACACTCTTAACAGATGGGGTTTTTTTTTTCTCGCAAAACAGACTAAGTAAATACAATCTCAACACAAGGGGTGTTTTGTGGTGACCTCCACCAAGAATGCATGGTTGTGTGTGTGTGAGACCGAGTGTGGCTTTTTGAAGGTTTTAGTATGTCCTGTGCAGGTTTTGTCTTACAAAGATTACATAAGATACCAAGAGACCTGGTCAGTTGTCTGTCTTGCACATTTCAGGCCAAATGCAGTGATGTCTGAAGTGGAGTCTGGGGATCTCCAGGTCCATAGGAGGTATCAAGGGGACCACAGCAAAATGAGAAACAGTTTAATTTAACTGTTATTTCACTTCCTCAATAATAGCACAGTGGGGGCATGTAGTACTGTAATTCATTCTCATTAGAGGTTTTACTCTCATACTGCGCAGACAGCTATGCAGCTCTATGACCAATTAAAACCTGATATGAAAAAAAACAGTTCTTGAGGCGAAAAAGAGCTATCAAGTAAGAGTGGTCTCATGTGAATAAGGGATAGTCATATTAAAAGTTTGGGGGGCTTTTATCTTTTTATTTTTTTTATTTTATTTTTTTTTTTTTACTTGAGGTGCTAAAGGTCTTCAGAGCTTCTGCAGCCTGCAGAGAAAAGTCTTGCTATGTGCCTCGTCACATTCAAATGTCCTGACATGCAGTAAATAATTATCTCTCAGCTGAGTACAGTGCTCGTAGAGATAGCCTTATGACCCGGACATAAGTCATAAACTGCAGTGCGGCATCAGCTGTATTAATATCACTCAGTCGTCCCGATGTATCCTGAATATTTCATTCCCAGAGACCTTCGGTGCGTGTTGTGGAAATTAAAGATGCGCTTCAAATGGCGCATCGCCTGTAATAACACATCTGCAGGGCAGCGTGGTGCATTATGAACGTGTCTTGTTTACGCTAAACATCTGTTCATGAGCGTGACAAGTACAAGCAGTGGACACGATCCGAATCATGCCAGATGTAATCCTGCAGGGAAATGAGTTAATCTGCGACAAAACTTGAGACTTTACTCACCCCTTTTGAACATTTTGTAGGTCTAAGTGGATTTCTTCTCGTGTCCTGCAGGAATCATCGATTCTTATATTCCAGCCTTAACAACTTGTGCACTTCACTTTTGAAGTTGATCCGGATCTTTTCTTGTCTCGTTGCGCGAATGTCAGCTGTCACTCCTTTGGCGTTGCCGCGCGCGCGCCACCTAAATTGAGTTGCACCGCAGACTGTCGTGGCTTTGAACAACAATAAGCTCCTTGCTCATAAAAGTCTGTCAGACCTCCGTCGAAGCTTGAAAATTAGGCGACAATCAGTGTGAAATGGATGTTTTAAAAGGATCCTCTCAGTCCAATAGGTAACTCCAGTGTGTGTGTGTGTGTGTGTGTGTGTTGGGCATGGACACGCAGCAGTCCGACACAACCCGTTGGCAGCCAGCTCTTTTCAGCCTCATAAATAACCATACAGGCTTCAGATCAGTTCTGGTGGCAGGTCGGTGTTGAAAACAGGCAGATTCCAAAAAAGCACAAATCTTTCAATTCTTGTGGCCACACACAAAGTCATCCAAAACGCATCATATTTGTTCAAATCTCTAATTAACATAAGTTATTTGGATTCACGTTCCGCCTCAGATGTGGGATTAGAAACGCAGACTCCCTCAAATCCCTCTTAATAATGTGGACTTTGATGCCGTCGGTTTCCTTAAAAATCTCCCTTTTCAGCTCTCCTCTGCTTTCGTAATTCTTACATTTCTGTGATCTTGTCTGAGGATATTTCTTCTGTCTCCTTTGCTTCCCACCTTTGGATGAGATCGCTGGTGCGCCCAGGGAGGAAGAAAGTGTGATCCCACATCAGCCCCTCCACCGGGCAGCATGCTGTTCCATCCTTCTCTCTGCCATCTCCGTCTGCGCCAGCCGGAGACAGGCTGCTCCCTGACACCACAGGTCTTTAGAATACATATGATATGACAGATGTAGGGGGGAAAAACTTACATTCAGCATGAATCATTTAAACTTGCTGACGATGGTTTACTCTGACTAAATGTGTTTTTAATGCATTTTGGAAAAGCCACTCTAAATAGGCTACTTTTTAAATGACCTTGTTTAAATGAAAAAAATTAAACAAAAAATATTTTATCTGTCTTAAAAAGAAAGAAATAAAAGCAACATAAATGTCACAAAATTAAAGAAAAAGATACAAATGCAGGAGTGAGTCTACTTTTTTTTAGCAGTTAAAAACGTCAATTAGCATAAATTTAATTGGCCTGTTTTCAATTAAACATTTTTTTTTACATAAATATATTTTTTAATATTATATCAAATATATATAGTAAAATATACATTTTAATAATACATCAAATATTTAAAAAACGGTAATATCAATGTAAACTCTGTTGCAGCTTTATTTTGTTTGTTTATTTATTTATTTAATTTCAGTTTAAAAACGCTGATAGCGACATTTGAACGATGAAACATTTTCTGCATTGATCTGTCAACTCCCGCTCAGTAACATCGATAACATCGGAGCTCTACTTGTCTTGACTGTCTTCTTTACGCGATTACTTTCGTCTTTCAGTTTCTCACGTGTTTCATGTTTGGGAGGAAAAAACATGGCAGCGCCCGCTGGTGAAGTGCAGGTGGTTCCTGTTAAAAAGACCACAGGTAAATAAAAATGTTGCTTGTGACATAAGAAATTCAGACTTTTGTTTTATGTGATCACTTCTGTGAAGCTCTCTGTCTGTACCAGTGAGATACATACCGAGTGGTTCTTCCTGTAAACACACAGTGTGTAGACTGTGAGGCACAAAGAGTAGCAAAGCGTTCTTTATCGTATTTAGATATCCAGATGTGGTCATTCCTGTGTGTTTTTAAAGTAATTACCACCATAAAATTATAGTTGATTAAATAAAACTGTTAAAGGAGATTTCTACGGAAGCCTAGAGCGGACGTGCTCGACTATTGTTTCTTTAAACGTTTTTTAGAGTTATTTTTCTCTTGATATTGAGAACAGGATAATATATGTCGACAAAAACAAAGCTTATTTTTTGCCAGATAACGAGATAATTAACATGGGCTCCAAAGTATTGTTATAACTGAATTAATTGATTAAACTAGATGCCATGACAGCTGGAAGGACTAATGATGCATAAAAACACAGATGCACCGGGAATAGTGTAATTCTGTGAGTGTTTGACTGGGACAACGTAAAAGTAAGGCGTATCACAATTTCAGCCTTTGTCAGAGTTGTCGAGTAAAATCAGCAGCACTGCTCAGTGATAGACGTCCCTCGGTTGGACGTCACTTTGCGTCAGTCTTTGCCTTGATTGTGGTGAGGTGTCCCATTATAGAACAGCTTTTTAGTCGGAATGATACTTGGACCCACCTGTGGAGATGATGGTAAAGAAGAAAATAATTTCAAAAGCCTTCATCCACGTTGAAAGAGCCAATAAAATCCAGTGTAATTTATTCATGAACATACTTATTTTTCTTATTGTTGTAATTGTTATTTATTAACAAGTATGTCTCTTGGGGTAACCTGCGTAAATTTGTCCTCTGTGTATACCTGACTTCTTACTCGGTTTCCTCTCACAGTCAAAATACATGCTATAAATTCTCGCTAGGAGTAAGTGTGTGGGTCTGATTGAACGCTTGTCTCTCTGTGTTGTTTCTGTGATGAACAAGAAAAAAACTCCAGTACCCTCGCAACTTAGCATTAGAATAATATGTTATGAAAATAAGTCCTACTACTGTTTACGCTCCACTTCCTGATGAGCTGGACCTGTTTCCATTATGAGGAAGGGCCTACAATTGTTCCTGACCACTATGCAAGTTTACACAGAATAACACCTTAAACAATAGTCAGCAGATAACTGCTGTGGCTGAAGGAGTGTTCACTTTGATTATTACAGATTGTGTCTGATTAAATAAATCTTCACATTTTGATTGTGGTGTATATTAGTTTGTTCTGTTGTCATTTTCTGTCACTTATGAAGATAATGAAAGAAATCTTTTTAAAGCTTCTGCGCAATATGTACTTTAAACGGTGGGTGAAGAAAAAATATGTCTCTCCATTACATAAAAAAGAAACCCCAAACAAACCAAAAAAATTTTTTTCCTTATTCTTTCTTTCTTTTTTTAAATTTTTTTTTTGTTTTTTTGTTTTGTCGTAAGGAGTTTGCAACGTTGCTAACAGTTCAATAATCTGATTTTCTGTCCAGTTCGAGGCCCACGGCGGGTAGCCAATCAAATTCCAGATGAAATCCTCCAAGACCCGGAGCTACAGGAAGCAATCACAGCTCTGCCTGCAAATTACAACTTTGAGATTCACAAAACAGTTTGGCGAGTGAGACAAGCAAAAGCCAAGAGAGGTAAGTTTTAATTTTTTTCTGGCATCTCTATTGTCACTGTTCTCTACATTTTCTATTATTATATGACTTTTCGAGCTGAAACAATTCTCTCTGTTGAGAAGAAATGGTAGCATTTCAGGAACACATTTTTAAAGCCATGATGGAGCCTGTTTTTAATTGTTCTTACGAATAAAAATAGGTTTTAAAGTGCGTCTTACATACAAGAGTACCTTTATCCTGCAGTGTGCTGGAAATTCGGTCTAGCAAAGCTCACTCATCCATGTTCATGTTGACTACAGTTAATCTTTTATTAAAGAATTTTGATTTTAAGAATTAAAAATGCTGTAGCTTAAAAGTAATTTCAGATGAAAGGATACAGTCAATGAGGAAAAAATTTGTCTTTTTATGACGAGAGTGAATATATATTACATACAAAAGACACTTTACAAATATTCAGACCAAAACTTGAAACAGAAGCTTATCTTTTTTTGAAAGCAAAAATGACTTAGTCTTTGACTCTTATGAATAACCCTAATAGTGAATAAAACCATTCATTATGGACTAAGTTTAGCTCATTGCTTACTGCATTCAGCAGTCCTGATGTGATAGCATTCGTTGTAAAATGTTTTGAGTCACTTCCTGTTTGCTTTACTTTGCATTGCTCTTCTGCTCACTGCTCATTATAATACATGTTGTCCACTGGTTGTACTTTCCACACCATATAACAGTTTAACAACTGTCCACTGCTTCTGCTATCTTTTGATTCCCCTTTAAGTACTACTTTTTCATGAAGCCCTCTGTATTATCATGGATGTTAGATCTGTCAGTATATAAATATTTTGCTGCTGCAGAAGATAGATGGATGGACTGCTAAAAAAAATAAAGGGAAAACTAAAGTAAGACGTTGTAGATCTGAATGAATGAAATTTTTTATTAAAAACTATTTTCTTTCCAAAGTTGAATGTCCTGACACCGAATTCCCACAAAAATTATCAATGAAAATCAAATGTATCAACCCATGGAGGTCTGGATTTGGAGTTATACTCAAAATTATAGTGGTAAAACACACTACAGGTTGATCCAATTTTGATGTAATGTCCTTTAAACAAGTCAAAATGAGACTCAGTAGTGTGTGTGGCCTCTGCGTGCCTGTATGACCTTCCTACAACGCCTGGGCATGCTCCTGATGAGGCGGCGGATGTTCTCCTGAGGGATCTCCTCCCAGACCTGGACTAAAGCATCTGCCAACTCCTGGACAGTCTGTGGTGCAACTTGGTGTTGGTGGATGGAGGTCTAGCATTGAGATCTAGTTAGGAGGAACCCAGGGCCAACCGCACCAGCATATGGTCCCACAAGGGGTCTGAGGATCTCATCTCGGTACCTAATGGCTGTCAGGCTACCTCTGGCGAGCACATGGAGGGCTGTGCGGCCCTCCAGAGAAATGCCACCCCACACCATTACTGACCCACTGACAAACTGGTCATGCTGGAGGATGTTGGAGGCAACAGAACATTCTCTACAGCGTCTCCAGACTCTGTCACGTCTGTCACATGTGCTCAGTGGGAACCTGCTTTCATCTGTGAAGAGCACAAGGCACCAGTGGTGAATTTGCCAATCTTGGTGTTCAATGGCAAATGCCAAACTTCCTGCCCGGTGTTGGGCTGTAAGCACAACCCCCACCTGTGGACGTCGGACCCTCATACCACCCTCATGGAGTCTGTTTCTGACTGTTTGAGCAGACACATGCACATTTGTGGCCTGCTATAGCTCATTTTGCAGGGTTCTGGCAGTGCTCCTCCTATTCCTCCTTGCACAAAGAAGGAGGTAGCAGTCCTGCTGCTGGGTTGTTGCCCTCCCACAGCCTCCTCCACGTCTCCTGATGTACTGGCCTCCAGCCTCCATGCTCTGGACACTACGCTGACAGACACAGCAAACCTTCTTGCCACAGCTCACATTGATGTGCCATCCTGGATGAGCTGCACTACCTGAGCCACTTGTGTGGGTTGTAGACTCCGTCTCATGCTACCACTAGAGTGAAAGCACCGCCAGCATTCAAAAGTGACCAAAACATAAGCCAGAAAGCATCGGAACTGAGAAGTGGTCTGTGGTCACCACCTGCAGAACCACTCCTTTAATGGGTGTGTCTTGCCAATTGCCTATAAATTCCACCTGTTGTCTATTCCATTTTCACAACAGCATGTCAAATTGATTGTTAATCAGTGTTGCTTCCTGAGAGGACAGTTCAGTTTCACAGAAGTGTGGTTGACTTGGAGTGACATTGTGTTGTTTAAGTGTGTCCTTTATTTTATTTAGCATGGTTCTTCCATCTCGTGTTCCTCCAGATTCCATTGTCTGAGACATTCACTAAGTGCTTCATCCCTTGGGGCCCCTTTTCGTGATGTACTCATGGAGCTTGGATGCTTCATCTTGGATAGTGGCCTTGATCCTCTCTAGTCCCCGGCCCCCTTCTTTGCTCTTAGCGTGTAGTTGCTGGACACTGGACTTGGGGTGGAACCCTCCATGCATGGGGAACAGCTTCCGTGTTTTGACATCCCTGGTCTGAGCTTCTTCCTTTGGCCAGTTTATTATCCCAGCAGGGTATCTGATCACTAGCAAGGCATAGCTGTTAATTGCCTGGATCTTGTTCTTGCCATTGCGCTGACTTTTCAGCACTTGCCTCACTCGTTGCAGGTATTTAGCTGTGGCAGCTTTCCTCGTGGCTTCTTCATGGTTGCCATTCGTCTGTGGTATGCCGAGGTACTTGTAGCTTTCCCCCACATCTGTTATCCTGCCGTCTGGGAGTGCAATGCCCTCCGTATGAATTATCATCTCTCTCTTTGTTATCATCCGCCCACATTTCTCCAGTCCGAATGACATTCCGATGTCCCTGCTGTAGATCCTGGTGGTGTGGATCAGTGAGTCGATGTCCCGCTCACTCTTAGCGTACAGCTTGATGTCATCCATGTAAAGGAAGTTGGGGTTAGGGTGTAACACATTTGATTAAAATGAACTATGAATGTCCGTACAAAAAAAAAAAAAAAAAGCAGTGATATATGTTTCCTACTCGTTCTGGATGGTTTAAGAAAGGTGCTGACATTCTAGGATAAATGCAGTAGGGACATCTGGTCAGATTCAGAAGCTTTAACCAGTAAGAATCCCACAATATCAACTATGACTTTAAGTATGTCAACTGCAACGTGCATAAAAAACTGAATTACTCTGGGGTATAGGCTTTTAAATTGCACTATTGGTTGCTAAATTAACTGACTGAATCGGATCAGAGGCTGGATGGAGAAACATGGAAGCAAAGGATCTGCATATGTCTTATACTCAGGCTTTTATTTACATAATAGGATTGGTTTTAATTTACAGCCACGTAATTTAGCAGAGATGAAGCTGAAATTACATTTTTGTCCAAGAGCATTTGTCTCAAATCATCATGCTAACAGCTACCACACAGCCTACCATGTTTGTCATCGTCCTCATTTTAAATCCTTTCTTTCATCCTCATTGGCAGTGTCAGCACAGCACACAACTAGAATCAGTACATACCCTTTTGTTGTTACTCACACTTAATCAAAATTGCTTTCAAAATGTACAGATTTGCAGCTTGCTATGAATATATTAATGCACGGGATAGAGAGCATTTAGCATTGCAAGCTGAAAGACAGTTTGTGCTGGACTTCAATGTGAAGAGTGCTTCTTTGCCTTGACCTACTTTGAAGACTTTATTTTACCTGCAAGGTTCATGTAAGTTTATCCAACACAGAATAGACCTAGTTTCAAGGCCATCTTACAGTAACTGTGTTATTAAAATATAACATCCCTAAGCTGTATCTCGCAAAGCAGATAAACAGCAAATATGCATTAACTGCTTCCTTTAAGAGTGAATAAACTCCACAGCGAGGACATTATTCACAAAAAGCCTTCCACCTTCTGCTGTTTTTGCTTTCCTTGATCAGCATGGACAGCAAAGTGATTTAAGATGCTTTCACAAGCACTTCATGTCAAGTGTGGTTGGTGTCAGTTAACACTGCATTTGTGAATGCGGTGTGTTAGCCATTTTGATAGTTAGATGGGTGGCACCTCCCTGGGAATTGCATGTGTGTGTTTTTGGTAGCTTTGAAATGGTCCAAGTGCCCCAACTTAGGTTTTTTTTTTTTTTTTCTCACCAGATCTGTGTGCATTTCCTCTAAAAATGTAAATGTAATTTTTTTTTTTTTTTTTTTTGTTTTTGTTTTAAGCTATGTTAAAAGCATAACTTTGTATCAAACAAGAAAAAATTGAATCAGCATGTGGCCAATTTGCAGTTTTTCCCTAGATTGCATGCATTTTTTCTTTTTTTTTATCAGTTTTATTTTAATAAGGTCATCTTTTCACAGAGAAAAAAACTTTTGATAGTAAAGCCTGCAGTCGGATGTTGACTGTTTGAGTTTTACTGTTTATGTCATTTTTGACACTTGCCATGTTTCATCAGGACCTTGACTTCTTCCCAGAAGATTTTGTTGTAATAAAAGTAATTTCAGAATCAGGCTGGGAGCCAGATTTTTCATGGCATTCCATTCAGTAGCATCCATACTTCAGTTTCTGCTCCACTCATTCCTTCATTTATGTTTTGACTCCTATAATGTGTGGTTTTACAGGCCATGGTGTAACGTTTCAAAGCTGACCCCAGCCTTAGGAAAAAAAAATCTTTCTTCACTCGAATAAATGTCAAGATACATGGCTTGTCTATCTCTTACTGCCTCGAGTCTAAATATGCAGAATTACTGCCAAGAGGACTGCATCTTGTTTTCCTTTGCTCTCCTTTCTCTGTTGGGATCCTATGGTTTACTTCATCCTGCTGGCTTTTCTCTTTTTTATTGTTGTTTGTGATATTTCTTTGTTTTATCCAAGCTCATTCTTTCTCTCTCTGAACTCAAAGAGAATAACTCACCTTATCACCCCTGTCCTCCTCTGTTCCTCTTTGTGCCCATCTGCTTCTTTGTCATCCTTTGAACTCCTCTTGAGTCTCACACAATTGTTGTGAAACTGAGCACTAGAGAACAACATACAATAGAATCTGATATTGGCTGCTACTCTTTTTTGTTTCTATTTATAGTTAAAACCTGTGTTTGGCTTTGCCTAATTATTCACCTGAATCTTATTCAGTGTTACTTTGCATATTAGTTCCTCAGCAACTTCATCTTCTGCTGTTAGCTGTCAGCTTTCTTACTATTACACATGTTTTGTCTCTAGGGAAGCCTGATTTGAATTATGCATGTGAGATCAAGTAGCCATTCCTAGATTTTGACATGATATTGAACTCAATAAGTTTTCAGGAAATCACTTGCATTTAGGCTAAAGCAGCACTAAATATGTTTCAGACTTTAAAGCTCTGTGCACCTGACTTATTTTGATGGCACACTGACATTCATTATGCACACTACTGAAACTGTTGTTACCCTGCAGCATCCCCGGGGCTGGGCAACTTAGAATTAATTAATTTATTTGTCATTATTTATTGTCTTTTGGCAGCAATTGGAAATCAAAACACTGGGTGTTTTTAATGTGCTTCATGGCTGATTAAGCAAATAAATGCAAGAGGATATTATTGAAGCAAGTGAGCAAAGGAAAGAACAAAACAGAAAGAAATAAGATAAGATTCAACATTGGACCGACTTTTACTGTCTGGAGAGAGCTCAGAGAAGAGACAGAATGCAAGACAGATGCTTAATTTGTTTTTGTTTGGGAATGCCAAACTTCAGTTTTAGAAAAAACTTAAACAAGACATAAAAGAAAAAGCAAAAAATTCAGCAAAGCTGTGAGTGTCTTAAGAGATTATGAATATATTTTCTTCAGTTATAATGAATTACAAGGAGTTTTCTTCCTCCCCTCCTTCTTCAAGTCTTCTCAGAGGTGAAGACGTTATAATCAGATGATCATAGTGGAGTGCTTCTCTTAGATGCCTCTTTTAGCTTCAAAACAACAAACACCATGTAGAGCATTTATCTCTTTTTAAGTCTCTGTTGTTTTTTCTTGATGAAGTTATTGTTGTGACAGTATGGGATCAGGAAAACAAGATTAAAGCAAAAACATAATACTGCTAAAATCAGTCTAATTTAAGAATTTACAATTTCTATTTGAATGCGGGTCAACCTCCCCTTTCTGCATCACACTTTTATAGTGTGATGGGACACACTATCAGGGATGGTGTGTCAAAGTAACTTTCACATCTGTGCAGAAAGGGAAAAGTTCCTAGCAGCGCATTGTATTGTAATTACCAGATCGTGCGCTGTCAGGGGTTTTACTTCACTACTCAGCATATTTGAACAAGCGACAAGCAAACATGATTGCAGTCAGAAAGTATAATGCCATGATGATATTGTACAAAATTTCCTGTCTGGACAGAAACATGAAAAAAAGTTTGGCCACTATAACAGAAGATTTATTTTGTGCAGACCAAACAGCTTCTCAGGAGATGAAGGTTGTACAAGGTATAAAGCATTGTGCTGGAAATATTATGGTTTAAGTTTACTTTACTGCCTCAGGGACCAAACAGCTTTCGTTCTCTGATCCTACATCATATCAAGAAGTATTTGCAGATATTGTGAAGCCATGTTTTTGAAAGTTGAACTAAAAGTGAACCTTTCTGTAGAAGAAATGGTCTGCTCTATTAAATATAAAGGCGATATTGAAGGTTATAAATTAGTTCAATCAAAGCGCATATTTCAGTCTCTCTGAAAAGATGCGCAGAGATTTGTCATTGGCTGGGTATGTTTGAAACCATTGCATATCCAAACCAGCTGAGAGAGAATTCATTGCAAAGACCTTCAGCATGCTATAAACAGAGACTCATTGACCTGTCTGCAAAATGAAGACAGTTAATTCTATTTAAAGGGGGAAATGTATGTCTAAGGCCAAGGCTATGCTAGTCCTGCTTAATCAATACCAGTTTGATCTTGATTATGATTCTGGATTTCCACAATTAAATGAATGTGATTTTTATTTATTAGAAATGTGTGCTGCACCAATAAGAGGCACATCAACACTCTAAATTCCCGTTCAACCCAGTGGTTGTGCTAGTGCTCGTTTCTGGTAACCATGGTGCCCAGGGGTGTACTTACTTTTGCTGCCGAAAACCACCAGGATGTTTTGTTACAGGTTTAGCAGGTGGTTTTCTGCTTTTCTGTTTAGGTTTGATTGCACAGTCGTTGTGCTTATTTTCTCCCTTTTGTTTCTGTCTTTACTCTTTCTTTCTGTCCTCTGTTCACCCTCTCCCTCCCATTGTTCCTATGAGGAAAATGGTTAAATTGAGGAAAAATCAAATACAAAAAAAAAAAAAAAAGAATATCATTTAAGATTCAAGGGGAGCCTCGTATCCAAAAGTTTTTTCTTGGCAAAGCATATTTGTTCTGATCAACAGAGCAGCTAGACCATCATTCTGCTGTCATGTTGCTGGTCAGGACAGGTAAAAATCAAATAAAACAAAATCCCATTTGTTTGTCATTAGACAGAAAATCAGTGTTTAGGTCTTTTGCTGGTGACTTACGCTGCGCTTATATTGTCTTTATTTGTATTTGTTCTCATTTATTGCAAGATTGTTGGATATAGGACTACATGATGTTTTCAATTAAATTAAAAGGACGTCATTATTATATTTATTTATCCTCCCATCTTTCAGTATTTAGCATTATAGGTATTTTATTACATACAGTAAATGAACCCAAAGTAGACATTTATATCTGCCTGTGTACCCTTCCTGCTGTAGTTGTTTAGACACCAATTATTATACATCTGCAAATTCTGTTTCATTGGCCAGAAATGGAATTTATTAGGGTATTAACTCTATCTATAGTTTTATTCTTGTCTCTTTTGGCCAAGGCTTCTCTTCTCAAAGACTCTTGAATAAGCCATGGGCTTTGTCCGTTCAGTCTGGCGTTCACTGATAAATTGGTCTTTGCAGCACTTCTTTTCTTTATGTCTTGTTTTTGATTGTTAACATAATCCATCACGTAGGCCTCTAATTGCCTCGGCAGCTGTAACACGCCAACAAAATATGTCAGCAAAATAAGATGCCTGGTGATTGACACCTCATGCATAAAGGGAGTAATGTCGTCTCTGAATATTGAGAAGGTTTTGCACCAGTGAGGGTAAATGCATGTGAATAATTCCTGTTTCTTGGGATTTAAAATCAAAGCCATTAAGTAGACTTGCTTTTTCCCCTTTTGATGTCTGTGAGGTGCCCTGCTTGTTTGAACATAAATGCATCTCTAAAGTCAAAAGCGACTATCATTTGTACACTCAAACTCAACATACACTCGCAGAGCCGAGCTCACCCCTACAGTAGCCTCTGACTCACCTTTTTACTGCGGAGCAGCAGACGGCAATAGCTCTTTGCTTCTGTCAGCTCTGGAAGAGGTGGGTTCTGAAACCTTTCTGTGTTAATAAACTTGCCCTTTTCCAGGTAATGACCTGTCTCTCTGTCTCCATGAGTGCTTGGTGATCCCTTAACCTTTCATCAGCAAGAAGTCCTTGCACTCCTTCTCCTAGCGTCTCCATCTATCACTCCATCTCATGGACATCCCCCTTCAACCTCCTTGGCCTTTTGTCTGTCACATCTTTTATTATTTAATGTTTTCTGGCACCAAAGTCTTGAAATAGTTTCTGACCTAGTCATGTGAAAATGATCTTGTGCTGAATTCTGTGGCTTAGAGCCACAAGCATCCACTGAGACATTGATGGATTGATTGAAGAAAGGTGTGACAGAGTTTGACTGGAAGAAAATGTCAAGCCTGATTGAAACAAAGCCTTCATCACTTGGTGCTCGCTTTTTGTGTAAGCTACCTCACACTGAACAGTTAAAAGTTTGTGCACACATGTGGAATACATGGTGCACAGTAAAATTGCTCTGGTTTATTGGAAATGATTGTATTAGGCGTTCACAACTATTTATGATGTTGACAAATTACAAATTCTCACATATAATTTTTAATCATATTTATGTTTTTGTCTGCAAAATAAAAATATAGTAAATAAAGGATTTATTTGGTTCATCATGATGTTCAAATGATTCTTTCTGGTCAGCACAGAACTTGCAGTTAGCACAACATCTAGTCGTGTTCTTGCTTTAAAAAGATGTTCTACAAAATGCTGCATGATTACTGTACACATGTAGCAATTTCATCAATATCGTAATCAGGAGAGGAGGGTTGGAGGATGGTATTGATTCTCCTGACTTTTATGTTAAAGATCACTTCTAGAGCCATCCTGAACAACCCTTTCCACAGTGCTTTTGCATCTGCTTACTTCCCCACTTTGCTTTCATGCACAAATGGTTGAGGATCAGAGTTAAAATTGCATGATCCAGGTTAAAATGAAAGTTAATGGTTAGTTTAGATGTTAAATATAAACAGTAAGGCTAAATAAAGGAAGTACATTTTGTGGGGTTACATTTTTATTCCTCAGAAGTCACTAAAAGGACTATAAATAGTTTTTTTCTTCCTCTTTGAAATTGCAGGTCCATACGAAACAGCAGCTAAAATATGCCAATCTAAACAATTATAGCTTTGCCTTATGACACTCTGTGATGCTTTATTATGTTTTCTGGTGAAATTAGGCTGGCATAGGTTTGTAGAATGTTATGATGAACATTTGTCCTATTTTCTGATAATAAATTACATGAAATTTTTAGTAGTTATAAGATGAATCTACAGCTATTTTTCTCTTAAGATATTTTTAATCTTATAGACTAAATTTAAGAAACATAACAAATAGAAATGGTGTGATTTTATAATTGGTTTCCCAACAGCACAGTTTTTATTTGACCAAAACATCTGCATCATCTTTGACTTTTAGTTCTTATCCAACTCATGCTTTGGTTCCCTTTTCTTTATTCCTCTGGGATTATACTTCATCAATATATTAGTAGTCTGAAAACAAGATGTAATCATGTTTATTTAATGATGACAGAGCAGGGTTAATGTATACTACAACATCTTTGAATTCATGTTGCAAGTAAGATCATATTTTTAATGGAAACCACAAGATGCGTTTCAAGAATTTCTCAAAGGACATTTTGTAATTTTATGTAGCCCTACTTTAAATTCCAAAGAAACCTGAGGATATTTACTCAATTTGCACTCATTCCTATTAATCTGATGGAGTCTGACCATCTAGTGTCATGTCTAAATTAGCAGTGAGTCAGAAGTGTGTGCAGTTATATAGACAAAAGCTGTAGAGAACATTAATTCTAAGTTATGCTTAATATTTGCTACTGTGTGCTGGTTAATTGTAGAGCATCCATAAAAGTAGTTTCCTTAAAGAACTGTTTGAACAACACTGAAGAGAATGTGTGTATCAGTCAGTGGTGTGAGGGTTTGGAATAAACTCAACCACGAGCTGAAGCAATGTTCAAGCGTGAGTTTGTTTAAAAAAAAAAAAAAACATAGACTGAAGTGAGCCTGAAGGATGCACGAATGGAAAAAAGAAGTATAACTTATTTGTTCCTATCCCTTTTCAGACTTGTCAGTTAAGCACATGAGTAGTACAGAAGATGTATGTAGGTCTGGGTATACGTATGTATGTATGTATGTATGTATGTGTGGAAATATATCAGGATGGGTGCATGTGTATGAATATGTATACATGTATATGATTTGTACAATTATTTTTATCTGTGTGCATAAAACTGCAGTTCCCCCTTCATCCGCTCGGGGCTGGCTCCAAAACAGAGCAAATCCCAATAGACTCCCGTGTTAAAAAGGCCAACTTCATGGCAGAAATTAACATGGTTACAGCCTGTTTCAAAAATCCATTTTCAGTTTAATAGGTCAGGTTTACCTTCATGACAACTGTGGGGGAAGTGAATTTTTTTTCTAACTCGCCCGTCTAAAAGTAATTTAATCTTGAATTTCGGCATATTTAGGGGCGTGTCCTTTTGATTGACAGGTACCAATCCCTGGCTTCAAGTCAGAAGAACGTAGAACAACCGCGGTTTTTAGCCGGTTAACATCATGACTTAGCATTAGCCCGCTTACCTCCGTTAGCGTGTTAGCTCCTGTTATCTCGGGGTTAGCTCGGTTAGCTCTTAGCTATAGAAAGTTCGGAGTTCGCTCGATGTCAATCATCCGCCGTGATGCTCACGGCTGCCTTCTCAGCTCCACCTCTTTGCCTATATTTGTATTTTCCGGGCGAGATGACGTACATGACGCTGCCAACATGGCGACGGTAGGAACCCCCCACCGAGCTTCAATTATATAGTCTATGGTCCTGAAATAAATGTACAATCTAAAGTTGAAAACAGCCCTCTTTGATAAATTTTTGCTGGACCTTTTTCAAGTCAAAAGTATGTGCCTGAAATGTCTATAGGCTACTATTTTCTGCAGTTCACAGTTTCTCTTGCTTGACTTTTTTTAGACTGTCATGCGAATATGACATGTTATTAAATTTGAAAACAAACTGTATTTAGTTTTCGACATTATACCACGCAGTTGCGTAGTGGTTAGCACTGCAGCCTCACAGCAAGAAGCGCTCTGGTTCATACCTCAGCTGGCGTAGGTTTGACTATTTGGAGTTTGCATATTCTTCCTGTGTAAGTGTGGGTTATCTGTGGGTAGCCCTGCAGGTAGTCCTGCTTCCACCCAGCCACATGACATGTATGTATGCTTGTTAGGTTCATTGTTTGGCTTAACATCACTTATCACATGTAAGTCACTTTGCACAAAAGCGTATGCCAAATAACTGTAGAATAAAATCAGTTCTTTATAAAAACATCAGTAACAAATGAATCTGTAAAGTTCCATTTTTCTTTAATGTAATTTGTTTCACTGCCAGCAGGAAAACAGAGTTCAACAGAGTACAGGAGTCTGCAGAAGTTGTTTACAATCCATTCTTCCTCCAAGAGCATTATTACTCTACTCAGCTTCTCGGCCCACACAGCTCTCTGCCAGTCGCTGTGAGTGCTGAGCGTTTGGACAGTATATACATGAAAACAGCTTGAAGTAGCCTAAACTAACCTTTGCCTGGAGTCAGACTGGGCTCTGTGCAGTCTACATAAACATGCAATGTGAGTGCTACCTGTCTGACACTAATCTCTGATTAAACCTAACCTTAACATTAACATAAATTATTGGAATAATATGAAGATAAATGTGTATGTAAATTATTAGTGTAAATTTCCCTAACTAATCAAATGTGAAATAAAGTTCTTGTCACTGTTGGATGTCTGAATAAAGACATGACAGTCTTTAAAATGAAAGCGATATAATGCATCTTCAGAATAGAAACAATTTGAAAAATGACATGTTCATATTTATGTTTGCTTGTTTTAAAATGGCAACCTTCAGCAAACGTATTCAGTTTTATTATGATAGATAGCATGAAAGTAAAAACCATGGTATTTTACTAATCACAATGACTGAATTACACCAAAGCAACTGATTTTAGTCTTTCAATCTAGTCAGAACCTAATTACCCTGTTGCTTTGCTACATAAATCTAAAGTCAAAAGAAATGGATGAAAGAAAGTAAGTAAAAATCGTTTGTTTTATTTTTGTCGCTTTGTAATGATGTTAATGGTGTTAACTCCGTTTTGATTTGCGGTATATTACAAGCTACCTGAATTGTTGTTTCGATTGAAGGACTTGTTGACATCGATGAATATCTGGGCTAAAAGGTCTTTAGTGAGGCCTGATATTCTTTTTACTTCTTGCCTTAATTTTACACATAGCCCTGCTGGGAGTAGCTGGCTTGTGAGCTGCTTAGAGGTGACTGCTTTTACATTCAAAAAGTTTTACTAATATTTCGGAAAAAACCCTTAATCAGGAATCGGGATGTACTTATTACTTACAATGTTACTTGACTCTGTAACAGGGAAGGATAGAGTCTCTACTGGAGAGTTTAAGTATCTTTGGATCTTGTTCGTAAGTAGGATGGACATTGAAATTAAGGCTGAAAACATCTCTCTGGTACATTTAGGTGAGGATAAAGCAGGCAAAGCTTTGGATTTAATGGTTTGTATATGTTTAAGCTCTTACCTGTGCTTGCAGGATTTTGATAGTGACAAAGAGAATGAGACTGGGGATCGAGGCAGCTGAAATGAGCTCCCTTTAAAGGGTGGCTTCGGTGAGCCATAGAGATAAGATGAGGGGCTCATACTGCACATCTGGGGGCAGCTCAGAGGAGAGATCTCACTTCTGCCCACAGAAAGGAGTCAGCTGAGGTGGTTTCAGCATCTCATTAGGAGCCTCTAGGTAACCTTTTTCTTTTTTTCTTTTTTAGAGTTTTTTTTAGAGTTTTTTTCTGGCAAATTCAACCGGGAGGGGACCCTGGGTAAGACCCAGAACTCTTTGGAAGGATTATACACCCTTTCTGATCTGGGAAAGTCTTGGGATCAGAGGGAGCTGGAGAGTGTTGCTGGGGAGAAGGATGTCTGGATTTTTCTCTACAACCTGTTGCTTCCTCCATCCTGACCTCAGACAAGCAGAAGAAAATAGATGTATCTTACATTTTTATTTTAATAGATACCATACTATTTTATCCGTGATAATACTAGTACATTTTTGACACTGTAGGAAAAGGTTAGATATCACACATTGACTCAAAGTCATTTAAGGGCACCTGAACCTGTGAAGCACAGACAGCTCAGTAATCCAAGCATTGTGGAGCAAAGTAATGTCTTGAGTAGGGCTGGGAAATATTCAGAATATTCATTTCAGCTCAAATTGACTACAAAAACAGCGATATCAACAAAAAAAAAAATATATATATATTAAGGTCATTTTTCCCTGTTATGATCTGCTATTTTGTCTCTTATTCCACATGACATGCTCGTTTCTGCCGTTTCCGAAGGTGAACCTGGGAAAATATTGGAGAAACATCCTCCGCCATTTCTGCCCACTGTTGCTAACATAGCAGCTCTGCCCGTCACAGATTTGCTTAAAAAGAAGCGACTGACAAATATAACTGCTTTTTCAAGTGCTTTTGGAACCTGAATATTGTTGTCATGCTCAAGGCCGCTAGAACAAGAAATGTTTGTTTTGGTTCAGTCAGTTTGTACTCCATAGGAAGCTTATGACGGGGGGGTCTGTGCTTCACGGGGGGGGGGGGGAAGAAACTTCTTCCGTGACACGGTGGGGTTATGCATGTAGCAGTGACCTTGTCTTTTCTGTACCACACGTGTTGTATTCATTTTCCCACATTTCAAGCCATCCAACTTCCAGGTACTAGTAGATGAATGTTGGAGGAAGTGTTGGAAAACCTGCTGTGAGCCCATGGAGGTAGGGTGCAGAATATTTGCTGCACCCTCTCTCTACAGGAACTACATCCTTTTGTCATCGCAGCAGCAGCACAAAGAGAACCATCAAGTCCGCATGGAGTCAGCAGAGAAAACCTCTAGGTGGATTTAGATCAGGAGGTCCAAGAAGCAGACCGGTGCTAGAGGGTCACAAGTTGGGTAGTGAATTATTTCCGCAATAAGTTGCAAGACCCCAAAACACCCGATGACCTCTGGAAACATCACTGATGATGTGTCCTAACACATCCTTGGATGTGTCTTGAAACAAGTTACACGTCTTTAACAGTGTTTGCTGGAAGCCGATATCAGTTTTATCATCAGTTATTTTGTTATTATTTTTAACCTGTTGGTGTTAGGTGGGTGTTTGGCTTGCATTAATAAGTTATAGACTGGATGTTTTCTAGCAAGGAAACAGCATTTGATTTGTGTGTTTCTTACATATAGTAACATTTCTTTTTCTTTTGCAACAGCTTTTGCTCCTCCGCATCGAGAGGAACCAGTTGAGGTGGCTCGGGCATCTGGTCAGGATGCCTCCTGGACGCCTCTCTGGTGAGGTGTTCCAGGCACATCCCTCTGGGAGGAGACCCCGGGGAAGACCCAGGACACGCTGGAGGGATTATATCTCTAGGCTGGCCTGGGAACGCCTCAGGATCCCCCCCAGAGAGTTGGCAAATGTGGCTGGGGAGAGGGAAGTCTGGGCTTCCCTGCTTAGGCTGCTGCCCCCGCAACCCGACCCCGGATAAGCGGCAGAAGATGACATGACATGACATGACACCGCTTTTTTTTTTTTTTCTAGTGAATGTAGTTCAGAAGCCATGTGCTTGGTGAGCTTCCTTGTGCCTTATTGAGAGTTTGATTGAAAAAAGAGAAGTAAAATGTTCTTGACTGCTTCAAGCTTCTATTTATTTATTAGCTTGAGTTTTTTTTTTTTTTTTTTTTTATGAAGTACTGATACACGTTTAGATTAGCACCATTTTACTTTGAATGAATATGCATGAAGGAAATACCCTGATTACAGGCAGGGTACAGTTGAGATGATAGGAAAGCTGTGCTTCCAGGCCTTTTTGTCCGTTTTTATTCAAGAGAAATAAAACATGCACATCTCAGTGCAGACTGAGTCTGCAAAGATTCACGAAACACTTTGCAAACTCCACAGAAATTTTTTTTTTT
Source organism: Telmatherina bonti (assembly GCF_933228915.1). Taxonomy (NCBI): domain Eukaryota; kingdom Metazoa; phylum Chordata; class Actinopteri; order Atheriniformes; family Telmatherinidae; genus Telmatherina; species Telmatherina bonti. The sequence goes on along the minus strand of NC_136627.1, from coordinate 27,595,793 downwards.
TCCGTTGGGTTTTCCACAGTCACATATCAGTAGATCCCTTATTCTCCTGTCATCAACTTAAACAGCATCAGCAGGTGCTGCAAAAGTTAATTGGTCACTTGACTTTAGGGCCGAATGAGTGCAAGCGTCGTGCATGATGCAAGTGGCAGGTTGGGAGCGTTAGCGTTGGACTTGGGATAACTGTTTTGTACTCTCCAGCAGCTTGTCACCTGCTAAAACAAACCAACAGCTTTACCATGGCAGAGTTAATAAAGTCCCGAAATGTCATTTTCTATGAGCTCTTTGAACTAGCAGTGACGATGTTTAGCCTTGCTGTCAAGGATGTGTTAAAAAAAAAAAAAAAAAAAAAGAATGTCACAATCTTTTCTAAAAGAAATATGTACTTTGTCTTTGTTGTTTCCTCTCTGCAGTTGCTCTGCAGCTTCCAGAGGGTCTGCAGATGTTTGCCTGTACCATCGCTGACATAATTGAGAGGTAAGATGAAGAAACAAAAGACTGTATATAAGAAGTAGGATGTAAATAAGCCTTCGGCTTCCTACTGCTCCTTCTCAAACAAGGTACATTGTTATGCAATTGTGAATTTTTGTTCTTGTACTGTATATGTGTTTGAGATGGATGAAAAAATTAAAAAAAAAACAAAGAAAGAAGGAAGTTTCATATTTTATGTCGTTTTAGACAGTGTAAGTGAGCTGCAGGTGCACAAGTCATCCCAGCAGCATATGCACTTTAACTGAGATGGCCACTTGGTACTCATTAGAAGAGCAAGGGTTTTATCATAGTTTCCCGCCTTTGACTCAATCAGGGATTCGGCAGAAAATGAGATACGATTACGCTGTTTTTGGACAGAGCAGATATCACAAGTCCCTTTGCTCACAGTTGGAGGAAGGACGAGATATCATTCTTGTTAATTACATCGCGTTTCAGTGTGCTGTGCCCTAATACACACCCCTTAATCCTCAAGCAAAAAAATGTTTCAGTTTTAAAGTTTGCCAAGGGTAGTAATTTGCCTTTTAAACTGCAGTTTGAGCGGCACTGTTCTGAATTTGTTCTTTGGTGCTTTGTAAATAAAAAGACATTCCATGACACTTTTGTGAGGGTTGCTATGAAGTCGTTGCTGCCGCTTCATTACTTCCCCTCCTTTTCCACTGTCTTTGTTGTCTCGTTTCACCTTGGGTTGGTCTGTTTGACAGGACCACTGCCCACAATGTGATTTCCCAAAGAAAATAGCTGCTATCGTTAAACACCCAGAGAGGATTAGTTTCTGTGTTTGGTCAATACAAACTTGATTATGAGATGGACAAGATGAAGAATTGAGTGCTGCAAGCTGCCAAAGGCTTTTTGGCCTGGGTGGATATTTGATTTCCTACAGGAAGCGTAGATCACATCAGCTTTGTTGAATTCTTTTCTTCCTGATTACATGCGCTATATATTACCATGCCTGCATAAAGTTATTTGGCGTATGAATAGACAATCTTTAATGTCACTATGTGTTGGAGTTGTCTTTCTAACTTTACCTCTTTATCTTCTCTTCTTACACCATCGTTTTGTGCATCAGCACTACTACGCTAAGACTTCTACTGCTTTATCTCTAAATCTTATTAAAGCTTTTTTTTTTTATCACAAAAAGATGGAAGTTTTAGGTTCTGGTCTTATCAGTCCTGCTGTTATCAGATGAAGACCTTCCACTTTGTGCTGCACAAATTTCAAACCACACCAGCTATGCTGTCCACATTTACTGTATATCTATAGTTTACTATTTGAATGGTCTATTATGGAGTCGTCTAAATCTGCTTAATCTTTTCTAATGAGAGCAATTAATAGACGGTAATTACTTTCCTGACTGTTTTATGCCTCATCTTCTATCCCTCGCCTCTATTTTTTACCCTCTCATTACAATCCACATGATTTCTCTTTGAAAATGCAATGGAAATTATGTTTCTCCCTGCTTTACTCATTAAGTATTAAGAACTTATACTCACTCGTCATCACACACCTCTTCCAGATCTGATGTGCACTCCTGCTCTGGAGCGTGGTTAAGCACAAGTTCTCCCTTGTGATTGGTTAGTTTGCTATTACGTCTTTCTGGAAAGCTGGATCTTCTTGCTGAATTTTTACTGTAACTCCCCATTTGATTTGTTTGTAGTGTAAAATTTCTCCTGGAGGAGCTTAATTCAAGTTTAATTCATTTAGTGTGTTCTGCTGAGAAGCCTGGAAAGAGTTCAAGCTGACAAAATGACAAATGAAATGACTTCTAAATTGCCTGTGTCATGTAAAACTTAATGAAAGTAACATGATGGAACATGAGGAATATTGTATTTAGATCAGATTTAGTCAGAGTTGCAGTGTTATAGGCTGCGTGGCCAGAGTGGCTAACAGATGGCAGTAGGCAGAGGTCCTCCAACATGATGAGAATTTATTGTATAGTGGTGCATGTTGCAACAAAGCAAATAGAAAATCACAAAGAAAAGAGAATATAATTCAACAATTACATTTTACCAGCTAAGCATAATTGAAATAAAATATACCTAAAGTAATCTAACAAGCACCCTGCTACATAGATCTCAGACCTTGCGGGCAGACACAATGGCAACCTTAAATAACCTCTAATCACCCCCCAGCATCTACCACTTTCCAGGTAAGCACACTCAATAAAGTCATGTCAGAGATCAGGCACCATACATATCCTAAAAAGACAGTTAAACAACTCCTGTATCACAATTCAACTCTTCCCCCCTCCTCATATTTAGTTCAATTCAGTGACATCATCAGTGGGAAAACCCTATAAATACAGGAAATGAGCAGCATTTCCTACCTTTGGTCCTGGGACAAGGTAGGCATGATGAGTAACTTAATAAAGCTAAATATTTAATTAACAAAACAGTAAACAAATTATTAAACAAAAATAATTATTACTATAAATGTGAGTCTTTATTTTACCAGGAGGTTATGAGTTTTAACTTTAATCAAATACAAAGTAAACACAAACAAACCCAGGATAGTTGTGTCTGCTGACCTCTGAGCAGAGATGAAGAATCAAATTATTACTGAATCAAATAAGGATATGATTAACAGCTTTGTGTTTTGAAATGGTGAAAAATGGCGGCACTTTGCCCACTTTGTCACACGCAACCTTTTCTGAGAAATTGTGACAACTTCAGCAAATGTTGCATTGATCAAAATCTAGTAAATGGGCACGCTTATCCTATTGGCATCAAACACAGGATTGGAGAGTGACATTTGGAAAAATATGAGGATGTTGGCACATCCTACTGCTGGCCTCGCATCACCCAACGTGCATTTAGGGTCACTGGAGGTCCCTGGAGTTGGATGGCTCATGCCACTACCACTACTGCCCTTGTACACAGGAGACACGGCTGACGTCCATATTAAAATGAGGATGAAAGGACTAAGCTGCCCTCAGAGTAAGGAGCTTCAATGGGATGGACCGCTAAGTCTTAATGAGGACAAGCTGCTCTGAATTATCGTCATGCTGCAGTTAATGCACTTTGGCCAAAATGCACACCCTTTGAATTTGTGCACTTTCATAGTCAACTTTACGCAAGATGAGTTCATATTCAGCTATTTTTTTCTTAAATGACCTCTTTCTTCTCCTTTCTATTTGTACATGTAAAAATACATGTTACTTACATTTAGAAATTTGATTCACAGATCAAGATTGAAAAATTACTACGCTACAAAAAAAGTCCACATTTCAGAGAAACAGTTGGTAATTAAAACAGCAGGATAATCAGTAATAAATTGGAAAGTTTAAAGAGATGATGTATGCTCATTTGTAGGTTTCCGATTTTATTTTGGGTGTTTCTTGTAATGGGTTTTAATTCTTTCATATCCAAACTCTCTTTTGGTGTTGCACTTTTTAACCTCTATTGTTGAAATCCATCATTTTACCATCTGCTCCATTTGAAAAGAATCTTAAATTACACATATGGAGATGCTAAGTCAGCTAGTCTGAGTTCTGCCTTCAATAGTGAGAAGGGTAGACGGAACTGTATACTGGCAAGGATTGTTCCCCTCTCTCACCTCAACATTTTCTATCTTTTTCAGTTATTAAAGTACCTTTAAACATCGCTCCATTATTTCTCAGCTGCTTCGATGAGATCCACGTTTGTGTCAGTTAGTCAATCCCTGATTTGTATGCAATCATCTGTAAACCGTAGCTGATCTGGCTTCTTCCTCTAAGGCAAGATCCCAGCTAAAACAGCACCAGTCCTCTCCAGTGGAGGTTTCTTTGGTTGTAATTATATTTATAACAGATGATTAGCATATTGATGTTGTCAACCAGTCAAAACCAGTTGAAATCATAATTCCATCCAAGTCTTTGGTTTTGCTTTTAAGCATTTCTCTTCTATTCCAACGTAAGTGATGTTACAATATGCCAACATTCTGACAAACCAACACGTTGGCAATTATGAACCCTTCATCTTGGTGTTTAAAAAATTGCTGTGGTCTACATTTTTGAAAACCAAATATCCTACTGCTTATCAAGGCAGAAGAGTAGACACCATTAGAACCAAGTTGACTGACCTCTGAATTATCATGGGAGGTTCTGCCAAAAAAAAAAAAGAGAATATACTAGAAGTCAGGATCAATGAAAAATGATTTAGAATAACCAGAAATCTTTGCAGCAAAGACACAAAGCCGGCTAACATTTGATTTTGTTATCTGTACAGAAAGGTAGAATCTGAATTGAATCCCAAGTCAAAAAACTGCAGATGTCAAGCATATTTATCAGGTCCTGGTCCGGTCCGTATTGATTTTGGTCACCACAAACATGTTTGCAGTTGTCACTTTGGTGTGTGCATGACAAAATAAACTTTAAGGTCAGAGGTTTACCTGAAGCCTCAATTTCCACATGTGATGCATTTTATCAGTCTAACCAGACTAGCAACCTGTTCACAGTACACAGACCTGCTGCATTGTTTGTTTCCACAATCCAGCCAAAAATAAAAAACAATTTTTCTTGGCGACTATGCATGCAGAATTTGTGACTTGCCCCAGGCTGTAAGATAGTGAAATGGCATCCCAATTGTAGTGTGCAGTGTTGTCTCTGGGGTCTGTAATTTGAATATACGGTAGAAGCACAGTGAAGACGTACATGCTGCTTCTGGCGGTGGGAATGAAGACCACCTATTTGATTTTGAGGTTGTTAAGTTTAAAGAGTCAAGCGAGGAAATGTGATGATTGTAAAAACATCCATTATGTAGTAACACTTTTATAGTGCTGTAGTCAGCCTTATGTAATGCACTTAATTATCACAATGTCATAAAACAGCAAAAACTGGCACAACTACATACAAAACCTAGTTCTGAGTTTTAACATGCTTGAACAATGGAAACTCTGATCTAATCATCCCTGCATTAGACTTTTTTTTTTTTTTATCATCACAGTCTTTTAATATAGAAAAATCTGTTTGTTTGCTCCTGCACCAGGATTCACGTACATTATCAACGCAACCTTGCAAATTACCTCAACACAGATTATATGAGCAGGGATTGACGTATCCTCAAATGTATCCATACCATTTTATTAAAGAAAAGATTGAATTTACAGCAGTCACTCAAATAACTGGAGACTAAAAAAAAATAGAACAATTAAAAATTTGATAAATTATAATTTTGTGGTATTAGACACTATTTTATTTAATTGAGTTGAAGAAAAAAGAATCAAATAAACAAATCAGTCCTGGACAAAGCACTGTTTGGACAAACAGTTGGACAAAATATCTGTCAACAGACTGAGAGGTATAGAAAACACCTGACTGTAGTGGAGACATCAAAGGATTGTTAAAACTATTAGTTGAATGAGGAGTGATGTAACAAATATTATTTTATCTTATTTGTTTGCATTAAAAAAAAAATCTGTTGAACCAGAATTGGGGGAAAAAAATGCAATGATTTTTCATCAAAGTTTTATTTATTATTACTTTTGTTAATTTCAGCTTATTTCACAGGCAGCTGTTTTTTTTCCTTCTTTAATGGGAGGGTATGAATACATTTGAGGAGAACTGTACATTTATACATCTGATATGTAGGCTGTCTGGTCACATCCTAAATACACTGTTTCACCTTCTCATGTGGCCACAAATAGCTGTATGCTGCTAAAATGTTATCAATTTAACCTTTAATCTTAACCCTTTAGCTGCATTTGTACTCTGTTGTGGAAAGGAGGTTTAACCAGAAGTTATTATTTGTGAGTTGATAAACAGAGCTGTACATTTAGTTTTAAACTGAAGAAAGTCAAACATTATTTTTTTCAAGAGCAAATTTTGAATATTGTTGACAAAAAAGTAAGGCAACATAATTGTATATAATTCATGCTTTGCAGGATAGCGTTACATTAAGACGGCTGCCTAGTTGATAAGTTGATTTATATTTTTGTCTCATTACTGAGGTGCCTTTTACCTCTTCTATCAGTCTGTTTATTACAGTACTAGTCTTTCTTTATCTGATTCCCTTTGTGCCAATTTATTTCATTCTGTCCCCTGCCATCGTTGACATTGTCACATGAGTTCAAAGACCTCTAGAGTCAGCGCTCATCTGCAAACAGAGAAGAAGCTTTCCAAACAAAGCAAAGAATTTCAAGGAGCCAGGCAGTGATGTATGTGCTATCACTGCACCATATGTTTTATTGCCTTTGAAGGTTTGCCTCCTGTCTCATTCTAGGTTTGAAGGATACTTTTATGAACTTGGTGTAGTATTTACTGCTGCCTCTTATGTGCCAGATGGGGAATACAAATGGCCAAGCAGGTAGCAGGGCATGCATCTCTTCTACATCAAGATGATGGACTTCAGTTTAATCTTGAGGTCTTGTTTTTAGGTATTTAAAGAACTTGTCAAACACAGAAAGCCAAAGAAAAAACAAGAAGGGTGTCAGAGAAAAGAGGAGGTGACATGCAGCGAAGGGCCCGACCCTCCCAACCTACAATCTTCTAGCTACAACAAAATCTGTCATTCTTCATAATCTTTCTTTCTTATCCGTTTAGTCCTGAAGTGTGACAGTTTATGGCTTAGTGACTGTGCTGCTCCAGTCTGATGCTTCTGCTGAAGGTCCAAACTCTGTCCCCCCTAGGCTGAAGCTGAAGATAACCCCCTTTACTTGCAAAGTAGAAAGAAAGCAGACATGGGACTCGGCTGCAACCAGATGGTATTTATTGCTGAAGCTTCTAGCAAAGCCTGTACATTCTCCACTATACAGGCGGTTTCTTACAGATAACTCTGTCTGCTTCGCTCTCACTCAGACATGCAAACACTCTCCCAGCGCTTTCTCCCAGCATTCCCTCATTTCTTAAGAGGCCACACCATTCTGACAACACAGCGATGTAAACATGAGTTCCACCGCTCTGAATATCTGTAAATATGTACTCTCCTTCTGCACCGCACATAAACTGATCTACTCTCAAATTTGTTTTGTACTTTGTGTGCAGCTTTGTAATATTAGTATTTAACTGCATCAAATGTAGAAGATTGAGCAGATATACAGTGTGGTAAATGTTTGGAAAACAGATTTTTATTCAATAAAAAAGAAAGACATTCGAACAGTGATAGAAAATAATCAGTTATGAGTAATATCCTGATTAAAGCTTTGACATTCACAAACAAATGTTCCACTTTATCTGCCAGCTACTAAATATATCAGGTGTTCTAATGCAAATGATAAGCGCACATTTCTGATCAATATAGAATTTGAGTAGGATGACTGAAAATAACTTTATAAAAAATGATCAAACAGAAACCAAGCCTACACATTAGGAGAGATGGCCAACCAGCCACAATATGTAGTTTACAGCAGTGAGTCACAGATCTGCAATTTGTGACACAAAGCAATGATAATAGGTGTCTGACATTTAAAAAGACTAAGTGGATGTCGCAGCATTACTATATAAGATTTCCTGAGTAATAATGGTTATAATGCTAAAATTGGAGGAAAAAGGCTTTCACCCCAGCCTTTTTAGTCACTTTTGGCAAGATTTTAGAGTGCAACCACTAATAATTTTTTTATGGTCTCAAGAAGATGTCTGGATTTAATTATTTTGACAGTTTTGGATTTCAGTCAAATTTACAAGCAAAGCATTTCTCACCAGTAAGCAGCTCTTTCAGCATTAAGAATCTTTTCTGGATAGAAATTTAGGTTTTATGGTACAAAGCATCACAGTAGAAATGTGAAATACACAGGGCTAAAATGTTGTTTTTGGTTTTTTTTTTGGTTTTTTGTTTGTTTGTTTTTAAGTCAGTCCGTGGGTGTTAAAGTGTCAGTATTACTATGTACTACTCCACATACACATCTCCTCAAGTAAGTAACTAAATATGTCAAATCTTAAGAAAATAAAAAGAAAAAACTTGAAAATGTTAACAACCATGAAGCAAGTTTATAAAACATACATTTCCTTACACAAAAACAAATGATAACAATCCAGATGGAATTTCTGTAATTCAGCAGATCAAAGTTTAAAAAAAAAAAAAAAGTACATTTTTGGTGCCAGGATCACCACTCCAGCTTGTTAAAATGCAAATTTTCCAAACATTTCATCTTCAGGCCCGACGAGATTCTCACAGTGAACCTATAGATTTTTATGCTGGGCCACCATTAGCTTTACAGTTGTTAAATATTACAGGTGGCCTTTGGCAACCCAAAAACACATTCCTTGGATGATAAAATAGAATGAGTTGAGGGATCCCTGAACTTTTCATCCATCCCTCATCAGAACATTTTGATCGGCAGGTTTCTTGGTAAATTGGTGTTTACCAAGGGAGAAAGTAAATGTGAGACCATGACTAACAATACTGACATAACAAGAGCTAATTTCAGCCATGTGGAACTGGTGCACAAAGCTGGTATAAAGAGTTTTTTTTTCTAAGATGGCTTTAGATGAGCTGGAAGTTGCATTGGTAAAAGAGTAATTCAATAAAAAAAATGTTATGAAACATACTCACTTGGTGATCCTACTGACTTACTCTTTCTGCTTTTTGTCTCTATCCATCATGTAGTATCTTAGATAACTGCCAGCATCAGTTCTAAACAGCTCAAATTAATGGTTGTGTCAAATGTTGTTTTGGTAAATCCAGGATCAGTATGCACATGCTGCCTCCAGACATCTCTTAGTCCTAGCTGTCTACGTCTAGGATAGATCCCATTCTGCATGGCAGATTGAATCATTTCTGTGGTAGCAGCAGCAGCACCCACAGCCTACAGCCTCCCAGGGTAAATGTCAACTCTAGCATTGGGACAGAACCTTGTAGGAGCCTTCAACGCCTTCTTTTCCACACGTTGTCACAGTCTTCACAGCGCCCACTGCACAGCTGAGCATTCCAACAGATCTGGCCTAAGTGAGTGATGCATGTGTGCTATTATATTTGAATGTGGATTTGCCTGTGTGTTTACTAAGAGATACTCTGATGGTGTGCCTGTACCAGCTCTCGCTTCTGTTTACTCTATGGGTACTTTGGATTTTCATTTGTGATACATTCATGCATGAGCTCCAAGCTCATTGAGCTGTATTCTGTCTAATTGTATCTCTTACAACCGTAACCTTGCTGCCCGCTTGAAACGTTGATGGAGCTGTGTTTCAGTGACCACCAGCAAACCTGGCAGGAATCTGTCAACATCAGTGCGTCCCCTAGAAAGATATACACAAACTTATTCTAAAGACTGAATGAGTTGTTGGGGCATTAAGTCACTTACATTTTGTATGTGGAAGGCATGGAAGGGAGCATTTTTCCTAAATATTTTCTGCTACAAAGAAGAAGTCGGCATTTATATATCTATTTTTCTTCCATTGTCCATTTGGAAATTATTGGATTTTTGTTATCATGTGACACTGATGCCTTCACATTGGAATTTGCTAGCAGTGCACATCAGATCAATCAACTGTACATATATCTCTCCAACTTCCTTTCCTATACAAAAACCTGGAGGAGCACCAAAATACCCACCTGTTTCACTTTTATGAAATGTAATCACATCATGCCCCTGTGGACTGGAAATCCTGATAGGTGCTGACACTGTGTAATATCATATCTTGGAAGATAACACCTCTGAAATTGCTGTAGCTGTCATGAGAAGTACAATTGATTCCTTCTAGATATAGAAAAAGAAAAAGAATGGTCACTTCAGATGTTACTTTTATGAAAAAAGAAAAGCCACATTAATGTTTGGCTTTTTATTTCCAACTGAAATTAAGAAAGTAATCAGTGCTTGGTTCTGGCTTATTTTAAAGATGCCGTTGTGTTAGACTGGATAAGTTCGTATTTATGAAATGATAATGGAATAAAGATGTTTTCCAACATGTACACCTTTTTGTCCTGGTGGCACACCGGTACCAGCTTTCCTGAAGATTGCCAACCTACTTTTCCTTGTGTTGTTTCTCCATCATAGACACTCTGACCAACAATAGGGGACAATTTGACCAAGATCACCAAACATTGTAACACTGGTGGGCTTATTTAAACAAAAAAATATTTCAGCCTTGGGTATTCCATATTTCTACTGTGAGCCCTCATACGGGTATATTCGGTAGTATGGCTGCAACGATTTGTCGACAAAGTTGAGAACGTCAACAATGAAAATTGATCAACACAAAGTTTCATTGTCGACACGTTGCGTTATAAACGCCCGTAACTGCTTTGCTAATAAAACGCTGCGCCATGCAACTGAACACCATTTACCAACCATGGCTTTTCAGACAGTGTAAGAACTCTAAACACCAAGCAAATGATGCAAAGGCAATGACCACAGGAAGTGCTGGGGGCAGTATTATCATTTTGTGCAGCATCTTTGTTTGATTCCAAAGTTTGGGGATATTTCACGCTAAACAAAGTGTCAAACAGGTGAAATGTGTCGTGTGCCACGCAGAGTTGGCGTACCACGGCAGCACGACAGTCATGAGCATCTGAAACGAAAGCACCCCCCGGAGTCATGGTTTCCAGTGTTCTGGATGGCAAAGTTAGTATCACCGAGTAGTGATGTGCTGTTGTTACCTCTGCCTAAGAGGTTATGTTGTTACCGACGTTTTACTGTTTGTGTTCAAGATGACTAAAAAATTTATGGATAGATTTTCATGAAATTTTCAGGAGTTGTTGGAAATGTAAAAAGGAAGAAGTGATTTAATTTTGGTGGCGATCCAGATCACCATTTGGATTCAGGATTTATTTTAAGGATTCTGGCCCTTGTTACTTTACAAAACAGGCCTTTTCAAGATGTAAATAATCATTTCAATAAAATTCAACATAAATTAAGATGTTGAAATATTTTATTTAGTTTGTTTTCCTTTTGAGGAAAATTTTGTACAACTTGGATATGACACTATAGCTAAGTTCTAATGTTTCAAAATAAATTAATAGTAAGCTGTTAAGCTTAAATGTATCATTCAACTGGATCAGGAGTAATTTCATTATGTAGTGACTGACTGGGAATCAGGGTGACATTCATATTATCCAAATGAAGAGAGTGGAGTAAAACATACTGGAGCCTGTAAAAAGAGCTGTGTCAACTCGAAGCACAGATGGTGGGCGTGGCAGAAATAATCGTGACTAATCGACTAATCAAAAAAATAATTTACAGATTAGTTGAGTAATAAAATAATTGTTAGTTGCAGCCATATCAGGTAGGTTCAGTCAGTTAAATTTCTTACTTTGTTTGTCTGCTGTAGCTTTAACATTGGGTTACCACACCCTACACAGACACACAGAACAGTAAAATCCGAAAGTGCACTTCAATTGCATTACCTTAATGTCGATAAATGTTTCTAATTTTCTCCAGGTTGTGGATGTCTTTACTTGTGCGTTAGAAGATAACTGCAATGAAATGATCAGAGATGAATGTTTTATTGCTCTGATTTAATGCTTTATGCCACTATCAACATTTGCTCTCCTCATTTATTTATGAGTAATGAAAATTCACAGTAATTCAGTGAACAGTGCAGCGGTAAATTGGGGTTGCTTAAACTGCATGTTTAAGGAGAAAAGAAAAAAAAAGATGAGGGAAAATGTACAAGACTATAAATTGAAGTTATTCTTCAAGGAAAATGAAAAAAGACTGCCCTTCGTCTCCAATGCTGCTCCTAACTTTTATTGTTATGAGTTTCTGGGCGCAGCCGAGGTGATGAGGCAATCTGGTTTGGCGGCCCTAGGATTGGATCTCTGAGTTCAAACATCTCTGGGTCTTGTTTATGAGTGCAGGAAGGATGGAGGATGAGTGACATGGACTTTGCATCCGTTTGTCGTGGTGAAGAAGGAGGTAAGCCAAAAGGTGAAACTCCTGATTTACCAGTCAGTCTACGTTCCAGCAGTTGTTTATGGTCACAAGCTGTGAGTGACCGAAAGAACATAATCCAAAATACAAGCGGCCAAAAAAAACAGTTTCATCTGCAGGATGGACGGGCTCTCCCTTTGAGATGAGATGAAACCTGGAAGGGGCTCAGAGTACAGTTGTTGCTCCCCCAGGTAGGAGCCAGGTGTGTGGTGATTTGGGCATCTGGTTAGGATGCCTCCTGCCTGCTATCCTGGTAAAGTGTTCCCAGGCGCCGCAGCAAAAAGAATCTGGGGGTGACCCAAGACCAACTGAAGGGGGTACATCTTATGCCTGGCCTGGATGTGCCTTGGTATCCCGTTGGATGAGCTGACAAAAATGGCTGAGGAGATGGAAGTGTGCACTTCCTTACTTGGACAGCTGCCCCCAAGCTTAGATAAATGATAAGAAATGGATGGATGGATGGATATCAGAATCAAAGTTAATAAGACCCTTTTTTTTCTCCTTTTGTTTTTTTGTTTTAAAAATAACTGCATAAACAAAGAACCACCCCATCACTCTGCATTGATAATAACAAAAGAACTAAGACGTATGCAGCAGCTGAGAAGAATTCTGACAAGGAGCATGAAAAGAGGAGAAAGGAGTCAACAATTTTAGAAAGCAGAGATAGGACAGAGACTGTGAAATGACTTGAGGGAGCTGAGAGGCAGATGATGGAGGGAAGTCTTGAGGGTAAATGAAAGGGGTTTAGATGGATGTGACCTCATCAAATGCTACAAGGAAAGGTTCTAACAATAGTTATTTTTCAGAGTTGACTTTTACGTCAAGAGAATTGTTGGTAGAAAAACCAGGTGATGTGGCATTAAGTTTTTGTCGGAATTGAAACATTCAAGCAGCCTTTACGTGTTGTCCTGTGAACTCTGCAGTAAGTACTTTAAAATATATGCTTTGCTTATGTAAGAATGGCATATTCTCATTTTTGACTTTAGCATAAGTGGTGGGCATGAAAGAACATCAAAAAATTGAATTATAATCTTAATTCATTCATTGTCTGTTAGTATACATATTGATGTTGTGGCAGCAGCATTCAAATGAATTGCTGCTAGAGTCTAGTCTGAGTAAGGACATTTAATTACTTTTGGGCATTGAGATATTTAGCTAGTGAATGAGGAACCTTGGATTCTATAGTGTTGCAGGAATGAATGAGCAGTCCTTGACTTACTTTGTGCAAGGGTTTTAAACTACGTGAGGAACAACATAAATGCCCTGATTCAAGTCAGGCAGTGTTGAAAGAAGGTGGAAAAGTTTAAAAAAGCTACCTGCATACAAATTTACCGGATTTCTCAGCAAATTGTGAACAAGGAATAATGATCCAATACCCTTTCCATCCAAAAAGATGCAATCCCATTCAGCATATATGAAAATGAAGACTTTAGATTCATGATACACAGTTGACTTTGTGATCTAGTATCCTGCAGGAAGTGGAATAATATGTTGCTTATCAACAAGTATCTAAGATGAGAAAACAAAACCAGGACACATGAGGAACTTTAGATAGTCTAAAGGAAAAGTTTTTATTTCAAGAATGTGTGGTACAGAGAATCCATGTTTGCAGCCTTCTAATGTACGAAAGAATGCAAACACATTGCAAGTTGTTTGTACTAAAATGTTTTACATTTTAAAAGCTTTGTGCTTTTTCTGTTGATATGTCAGTGTGTCATCATAGTAGTAAACATTACTTCCAGCAGGAGAAACTTGACATGTTCTCCAGCTAATGGGAAGAAAATATGTCAGTTTATTTGCATCAAGTATGAAGTGTCGGTCAAAAATGTTCAGAAAAGATCAGCAATTAAACTTACAGTCTTGTACAAACTCGCCCTTTACTGTATTTTCCTAATTGTTCTGTGTTTTTTAAAACAATTTAAACCACTTGAAACAAAGTTTGAGGAACATCAGTATTTCCCATAAAACAGCATGTACATGTGGTCTTTCTATGTCTGTGTTTGTTACAATGAATTATATAATCGCAAACAAGTGTTGAATTATTAATTTCACTCGGTAACAGCATCTTCAAGGAAGCTTTGGTGCTCTGTTCTGGTGGCAAAACAGCTGTACTTAATAACCTTGTAATCTGTCCTCTTTCATATTCTGTCTTTACACCCTCCCAGATCTGATAACCACTGTGTCAAACTTGATTTAGTTTTCTGTATTATTTTCTCCCATTCAGAGAGATTAGATATGTTCCTGCTTGTCGGCTTAGCTTTGAGTTTCACCCTTCATAGCAACATGAGGAAAACATCAGGTGCTTATAATAACTGCCACCCTATCACTTTATTGTTTTGTTTATTAAATTGGATTTGAGCTGTTTAAAGCATTTGCTGCTCGACTGTATAGTTTGGGGCTTTATCTTGAAATGCCATAGGCTTTTCGGTAATGACATATTGCTCAGGCTTTTCAATAAATGGCATGGCAAATAGCTGAGATACACTCACCGAAAAATAGAAGTAATGATCTTGTTTTTTCAGGGAGTTAAAGGATTATCTAATGGTATTACTGAAAACATCTGTGTAAGCATCATCCTTCGCTCGCTGCCTCACTGTTTTCTCAGTTTGTTCCCTCCTGGCAGATGTTCAGTAACTGCAGGTTGACAGCCACGTTTTGCTTTTTTTGTTGTTTTTTTTCCTCCAGATGTTCTGTGTCAAACAGGTAGCCTTGGATTTCAGTGTAGAAATGACAATGAGAAGAAGAGCAACAGCAAGCAAAAGATATAGCGAGCAAGGGGAGGAATGGAGATGATTTAATCCTTCATCCCAGTTCCCATTCCAGATTTATTTTTGCAGGGGGAGTAGTTAGGATATTGTCCATGTCATATGGAGACAAAGCTGATTATGGATATCAGATTTGGTGCTGTTACCAACCCGATTTGCGCATTTGTTTTAGTTTGTCCTCTTCTTTACGTCATCAACCTCGATTTCACCTTTTCTCGACATGTAACACGTATAACGCTCCTCCTGCTATCCAGTTATGTTTTTAAGCTTGAATGTTCTCGTGTCATAGCTGTAAACATTTTTTATTCCACAAGACTTTTATTTTACTCCCTCTCCGCTGATTGAACTTTTTTCCCCCCTTACTTACCTAAACTGAATTCATTTGAGGAAATAATGACGATTCATCTGTGCAGAGCTGCTCTACCTTTGGGAGAGGCCTCTTTTCCCGGACAAATCTGTTTTTTCCCTGCCAAAGCCCACTCGCAGACACGCAGTGGGCTGATCGGGGAGCGACATCTGAAATGTAATAGAATAAAAGATGAGCTTTTTCCAGATGCAGGAAATAATTCACACATATTTTGTGCAGAGGCAGAGGGAAATGTGACTTTGTGTCCTTGTGTATATTCACATGTGTATATATGTGGGCATTTGAGCACGGGTGGCTTGATTTTGGACGCTAACACACTGTATGCTCATTGGAGCTGTCTGCCCGCTGTGCTGCTGCTGAACAAAAGCAGTGCTGCTGCACCTGTACCCACCTCAATGACCTGCTTGTCACGTTGTTTCCTGTGAGACCAGTCTACTACCTCTTCTTTTATTAGATTTGAGGTGTAAAAGTCATGCTGGCAACACAGTCATATGAGCATAAGTTATTATTGAGTGTACTGCAGCTGTTCTGTGACTGCTGCAGTTGGGGAAAGACAGACTATTCTTTCAGGAATTCTTTCCTCAACCACCATCATTATTTTTTTGCAGTGTCATGTATAAACAAATATGTATGCAATCAAAACAGAAGACCCGCCACATGACTCTTATTTTCCTCTTGCTGTACAGTAATTTCTGATTTACCATTATTCAGATGTTGGGAGAAAAAAACGGGAAAATACTTCAAGCTAGAAAAACACATATAAAACATTTACAAGAAAAATGCCATTTATAGTATTTCTAAAATCAAACATTCAGTATATTCTAACTAATATTGAAAGAGAAGTTATTTTCTCCACACTATGTTTATATATATATATATATATATATATATATATATATATATATATATATATATATATATATATATATATATATATGTATATATTCTGCTCACAATCAGACTGATGTCCTCACAAAAACCTGCATGAATACAAATAGGCAGGACTTAATCTGAATAATTAGGGAGAAAAATTTTAAATATTGTGGGTGCATTGGAATATGGTACAGCATTATAATCTTTTTTTATAGTAACGAATAGTCCAGCATTTTTAATGCTGAAAGATGTATTCAGGAAGCAATGAAGGGCCTTAATTATTTTATTGGCTCTAGATATTGTTGCTACTTAAATACGTGCATACATGAAAATGGACTCTTTCCTCAGGCTGTAAAATGAACCTGTTTTACTGTCAATTGCAACTTTGACTTTTCCCCATTATACTTTTTATTATTATTGTTATCATCACTGCTGTTTTGCTTGTCACAATGTTGCCATCCTACTTGCTGAAAGTATTATAACAACTCTTAGATACTCACTGTTTGGATGTATTGTTTACCAAGTTCATAGCTTAAGGATGTTAGAAAAAAAATCAGTTTTGAGCTTATCTCAATATGAGTGAGGGTCATACAGGTAATACATGTTATATCTTTGGCACACCGCATTTCTTCATGCAATGAGGCTGTTTTCCTATCATTCTTTTAGAATGAGGGAAGGCAGGCAGACAGACAGACTGATAGCCAGTGAATTGTGTTCAGCTTGATTTAAATTGGTCATATTGTAGAAACTTGTTATCCACTTGCTTCTGAAAACATGACTGGTTGTTTTCATTGATGATGCAATTACTGAAGTCTGCATGTCAAAGTAAACTGCTTTCCCTGTTAACAGCTGCTGATTTAATAAAAAAAAAAGAAAAAAAAAAAGGCTACATCCATCTGGTTGTGTTCTTCTTATTTTCTGAGAAAACATTGCTAAATGAAATTACATACAAAGTTAGTTTAATGCATGTTACTACTTAATGGTATAGACACACTAAACAGTGTAGTGCAATACTGTGTATTGTAAACTGCAATGTCAAAAATACAGCTTTTCTGGAGTCCATTACTCTGCTGAGTGAAAGGAAATGCAATAATTTACAGATACCTGAGAATAAAATTTGAGTCAGGAACCTGGTCCATACAAATGTGATAGGCAACAGTCTTGAACGTGTGGTGATTAGCGTTGTCTCGACACTAAAATTTTAAACTTCATACCAATATTGAGAATGCTGTCCAATACCATTTTCAATGCTACACAGAAAAAAAAAAGTTTTGTTTGATTTGTTTGGTTTTTGTTTTTAATAAATCAAAGTAAGAATACCACAAAAATAACATCACACTTTATACGATGAAAAATATTAATACACATACGAAAAGAAATGCTAAGTGAGAAGGCTTTATTAACTCATACAGCATTAGTCTTCTCAAACTGCTCGCTGTATGAAATATACAAAATTGAAATTAACTTCAACCAGTATCTACTGTACTTGTTCACAAAAGTGTCCTTTTCTTCACAATACTCAAGAACGGATCAAATAAATAGAACAAACAAGTTCAGATTAACAAGATGTTATTTAAAATGTGTATTTATATAATTTTTTGTGAGGAAAAATAATCAGACTCAAACCTGGTCCTTTAACATGTACTCAGCAACAGTCCTTTTTAAGCTTGTGTCCCCATTGTTTCTGACAGGTAGGATTGTGTTTGTAGTTGTTTTTAGGTCTGGCTGGTGAACCCCTTCTCACAATGTCACTGTGGGACTATAAGACTTACATAATAATTGTCAGATATGAAAGAGTTGTGTGTACCTGTCAGCATGGTTGTAACTATGGACGCAAGGCATGACCTTTGATTTTATATGAGAATTCAGTGTTTTTTAATGCAAAACTAAAATAAATTGATAAATAAAGTTCTTTTTTGTGAGCACAACAGTGGGTTGTATTGTTAGGCAACGCTAAATTTCGGTGAGAAGAGCGAAGAAACAGCCCGCCATAGTTAACATGTTTTCAGTCCTGCTGGACATTGGAAGTGTTATATTCATATTATGCTTGAACAAGAACTTGCCCACCTCTTAATACTCTGTATATATTTTGAAGTGACAGTTTTGTTCACTTTAAACTAACCCTAGTCCTCTTCCATGGATAATGTGGTTTTCTTTTAAGTTGTGTCAACATGAGACTCAGCTGAAACATCACTTCAAACCCCAAACAGCACTCTACTTTTCAGATTTTCTACCAGGACTGACATCAAAGAAGTCAAGCACAATTGTCTTTTGGCCACTGACATGTTGAAAGTGCGTCTACGGTGTAAGCAACAGGTCCATCAGTAGCTCACTTTCAATTTAATGCAAGCAACATGTTCAAAATGGTAAGAGGCAGCAGGTCTTTTTAGTGAACAGGCAGACACTCCATAGACTCCATACTATATTATAGAATTGGTTAGTACCAGAAAATGCATATTTTGACAGTGCTAGTTTTTTATTTTTTTCTCATATTTTCAAGGCACCGGTTTTTTCTTTTGCATTTGTTCGGTGTATCGCAGAATGCGGGGCTCTTTACGCTAGTCAGGTGCCGACTCAAAGAAAACACTCCCTGAACCACTGTTTCACAATTTGAGTCTGATGAATGCAGGCATTGTCATCTTGGATTATGCTTATGCTATCAGGGAAGCAAAAATCCATTGATGTTATACTTGCTCATTCAGTATATTCAGGTAGTCAACTGACCTCAATCTTTTGGCATATAATGTTACAAAATCTAGACCTGACCAGCTGCAGCATTGCCTGATCATAGCACTGCCCCCATAGGCTTGTACTATAAGAACTAGGCATGATGGCTGCATTACTTCTTCTGCCTCTCTTTTTACCCTGTTGCCCCAGCCTCTCTGGAACAGGGTACATCTGCATTCATCAGACCATATGACCTTCTTCCATTTCTCCAGAGTCCAATTTGCTCCCCAGCAAAATGAAGCCTTTTTCTACCATTAACCTTACCTATTAATAGGAAGTTCATACCTATATGCTTAGTTAAATCCAGCTGGTAAAACACATTTGTCCAGGCATTTTATATTAACAGTTATTTTTGAGATTCTGATTTTCTAACCAATGGGTGCCAATTCTATTCTTTCTTTTTTTTTTTTTTTTTTTTTTTTTTTTTTTATGTCTTGTCCAGCATGTAGGCAAGCAGAATGATGGTCTGGATGCTGTGTTCTGCTGAGCAAATTGTCTCTGCCAAGGGAAGCTTTATAGATATAATGATCCCCTTGACTTTCTGAATTTTTATTTTTTATTATTGTTTTAATTGTAGAGTTTGTACTGCTGGACCGGAGAGGACAGACGAAAGACAGAATGAGAAAGGAGGAAAAAAAACACCTCATAAGAAAAGTGAAAGAGATAAAGGGAGAGGACAGGGAGAGAAAAAAAAACTAAATCTAAAAACTAACCCAAAAACAAAAAGAAAAAAAACAACCTACAGATGTATACATATACACGCATACATACCCACACATATACACACATATACACTACTCACAAAAAGTTAGGGATATTTGGCTTTTGGGTGAAATTTCACAACAAGCCTAAAATGCATTCAAACCTGTACAGGTGAACTTAATGTGATCTTCTCTAAGCTTTTAAATGCACATGTCCAACTGTTAAATGTTTCAATAAATTTTGCACAAGTTGCTGTTCTCTAACAAGGAGCTTAGCGGCAAAAATCACGGCAGGTGTGTGATCCTTGAATTGACCAATAAATGTCCTGGTTCAATTAGAGCTGGTGTTTAAACAGTTGTCCTCATCATGCTGTTCACATTTTGACATCATGAGACCAAGACGACACCTAACAATGGAACAACAGTCCCTTGCCATTGCGATGCTTCAAACAGGACGTTCTCAGACAGAAGTGGCCACTGAGCTTGGAGTGTCACAGAGTGTCATCAGCAGGTTGCAACAGAGATATCGAGAGACTGGAAGAGTCACAGAAAGGCCTAGAAGTGGACGTCCTTTGGCCACATCCCGTGCTGATGACCGCTACATTGTGAACACTGCCCTGAGAAACCGGATGATGAATGCCACTCAACTCCAGGCACGTTTAAGAGAGGTGAGAGGCACCCAAGTGTCACGTCAGACCATTCGAAACCGTTTCCATCAGCGTGGTCTGCGTGCTAGACGACCTGCACGGGTACCTGACCACACCACCAGGCACAGGCATCATTGTCTTGCATGGGCCAGGGAGTATTTACGCTGGACGAGGAACCAGTGGGCCTCAGTGCTGTTCTCTGATGAAAGTCGATTCACACTGAGCAGAAATGATGGCCGGCAACGATGTTGGAGACGTCAGGGAGAGCGCTATGCATCAGCCACTGTTGTCACCAGGCGAGCTTTTGGTGGTGGCGGTGTTACAGTGTGGGCAGGGGTGTCCACTTGGTACAGAACTGCCCTACACTTTGTGAATGGTACAGTGACAAGCCCATACTACCTGAATAACATCATTAATCCAGTGATTGTGCCCCTACATGAACAGCACAGGCCTAATTTCATCTTCATGGACGACAATGCTCCTGCTCATCGAGGCCGCATCATCAGGGAACGGCTGTTGGAGACTGGTGTACCTCAAATGGAGTGGCCTGCACTCTCTCCAGACCTGAATCCCATTGAAAACCTGTGGGATCAGCTGAGCTGTCGTGTAGAGGCTCGAAACCCTGCACCCCAGAACCTCAATGACCTGAGGGCTGCCCTTCAAGAAGAGTGGGATGCCATGCCTCAGCAGGCAATAAGTTGCCTTGTGAACAGCATGAGACGTCGTTGTCAAGCTGTAATTGATGCTCAAGGGCACATGACGAGATATTGAGACGTTCAAATTTTTTGTTGTGGTGTAACTACCATTGTTGTTACCTTTTGTGTTGAATGAATTGTTTGAGATGAGGAAATCAGTAGTGCATCCTTCTACTTAAATGTCTTACTTTTATGATATTATATCACTGTAGCATGAACATATTGCATTTTCCATAAATTTCACCTGAAAGCCAAATATCCCTAACTTTTTGTGAGTAGTGTATATGCAGGCATCCCAGCCTTTAACCCATCAGATTCACAGAGCTAGTGTGAACCAGAATTTACAGGAACAGAGTCCTTGTATACTTTTAAGTGGAAGCTAAAGACGCAGCTCTTCAAGGAAAACTTCTTCACTTAGTTAAGCTATATTTGTCAGAGGAGTTGGAGAACTTAGCCCAGTTCTTTGCAACAAATATTGTGGTATTCATTCTTTGCATTATAAAATAGAAAATATTGTGAGGTGGGAAGAAAAAAAATGGCAAAAGAAAAAAAAGCACCTGTCTACAACTGGACTTGAAGCAGTCCACTAACACCTTCCTAAGATGTCCTCTACTGATTTTGTGCTTGTGTTGTTCTCACTCTCGTATATAAGTTGCTTTGGATAAAAGCGTCTGCTAAATGACGATAGAATGGAATAGAACTATGATTGTAAGCCATTTGAAATCATTATGCTCTGTCAAACTGATGGGTCTAAGAGTGAAAATAAATGTTCAAACTGAAATAGACTTCTAAATCTCTCATTGCACAAAATACTACAACCTTGAATCAACTGTTTTTTCAGACATATGGGGAAAGACTATTAGTTTAGGCGATTCTATTTTTTTCCATAAAAAATAAGTGCTTTGTATAGCAGAATGGCTTTGTGTGCTAGAAGAATAGTTAAGAGACAAGAGACATGCTCCATTCTCTTTTTCTACTGCTTTGTCTGTAAGCTGAATGGTATTATTGCCAAACTGTTCCTCTTTTACGGTGACATCTGAAGGAGTTTTCTTTCAAAGTCATAGAAATGATATCATCTCCAGACTACAGAGCAGAGAGATGATTTTGCTTTAATGTTTACCCTTCAACACCAAGACAGTAATGTAGCTAACTGAGATATTGTTTTTGTAAAATATGGCTACTAAACCTGTTGATACAATCAGATGGCAATAAATCCACAGCCCATGTGTGCAAGCATGCTCTCAAGCGGGTGTGTCTGCATTGATGTATTTTCACATGTGGTTGTTTGCAGCACAGTAGGTTTTCTAGGAAAGATTTAAATCAGTTGGCAATTTCTCGCACATATTGAACTGTATGCTAAAGAGCTAATTAACAAGGGATGTTTTTTTTTTAGTTCAAAAGCTCCACTGACATCTTAATTAGATCTTAATGACATTTCGGTTGGAATGGTTGAACTGAGTACACTGTGATGGGGTAAAACCAGAGCTGAGATATACAGAGAGAAACGGCAAAACGACTAACACAAGAAGCAAGTGCAAGCAGGACTGGAAAGAGGGACTGTTATAGAGATGGAAAGTGAAAAATATGTAAATGAGGATGGATAGAGGACAGTCACGTACTATGTCTTATGTTAAAATAGTATTGGTTGTGATTAACATTGATAAAGCTTTCTCTTTCTTTCATCTTCTCCCTGAGACCCTTTCACTCTATCAGCCTTCTCCACTCTTTTCCTCTCTCCCAGTGGGATGTGAGACTATACATTGCCCAGTAATTACTCTGCCCATGTCCCAGCAGAATCACACCTCTTATATCGGCCTCTTAATCGGATTCTTAGCATTTATTACCATAAAATTTCACCCTGAAAATAACTAGATATGCCTTCCACTGCTATTGGAGGTAGTGTGATAATGATGTTCTGGTAGATAGATTGCTGATTAGATACAATAATCTCCTGTAGAGCTGGGGTTTTTTTTTTTTTTGTTTTTTTTTTGTTATTTTTGCATTGTTGGTGGTTCCTCATGGTGAACAGTGGATTGCAAGGACTACTTACCCCTCCCCCCCATCCATGTTTGGCAGGGTGTGTATTTTTAGCTGATAATTTGATGCACGTTTTTGCATCTCCAAACAGTCAACAGACTGTAATAGACAATCAATATGTGGCAGAGTAAGTCCACTGACTTCAGACTATCCCCATAATTACTTCATTTTCAGTGACACATTATTACCCACCTTTTGGTTTCTCCTAATCCAATACACACATATACTGATGAAACTGCAACCTTGATATGGGAGTGGATAATATAAGACAAATATTTAATTCGCAGAGAAGTTGTTCTGTCTGCCTTCCCGGGCTCAGCTGGCCCTTATCTTAAGAGCAGCCATTAGAGGAGATGGCTGTACAAAAACAGAGCAAATAAGGGGACAGTCACCAGAAACCCAGAGAGAACTCAACCTCAAGATTACACAAGAGTAAACAACGTGGAAAAGACTAAATAGAAACTTTGAAGCCCCTTATGGAGGGTAGAGCAAGGAACAAACGAGGTGGATGTAGGCTGAAAGATTGGGCAGCAAGAGACACATTACTAAGAGTCTGTCGGTTACAGATGCTGTTCTGTGTGCAGCCTTGTCTGTTTATCACCTTCCTCTTCTCTTCCCAAACACTCTGACTCAACTATCTAGCCTAAATCTGTCAGAATACAGCCACAGAAAACCACCTTTTTATGACCGCCTCATGTCTACTTTACATCTTTCCTTTCCTGTAGTACCTCATTTGCTTCTTTATCAGCTTTAATTGGTTTACTTAGCATTTATTTTTTCCAGAAAGTTGTGATAAAAGAAAGGGATTGTTTTGTTGGTTTTACTGCAGTTCTTTTTTCAAAAGATATACAACCTCAGATGCCGGTGTATGTTTTTTCCCTAGTTTTCATCACAAGGAAGCTAAGATTTTGTCCTTTGCTACTGCAAAGTGGAACATTTGGTCCACATGATCTGTGATACACTTTCACAACCTACTTGTGGTGTAAAGCAACTCTGAATGGCTTATTTTCATGATGCAAATATTCAACTGTTGCTGAGACAGTTTTTCTACTGTTCCCAGGCAGATGCACAGTAAATCCAGGCCACAGACAGAGCAGGGCCCATACAAAGTCTGTTCATCTCATATCTCACTTCTTCCCAATTGTATAGCATCCTTCCTTTGACTGGGCTGATTAATAACCAATTAACCCTTGTCTAGCAGGGCTTTGACAATCAGACAGCTTGTGCTGAACTCTAACCATTAGTTGCTTTTCATAAAGGGCAGGAGGAGAGCAGTGAGTCATTCTGACATCCAGTGAGTCAGTCATTGACTAGCAACTGTGTCTGATACTATATACTCTCCTCTGCCTACTGCCAGTGTATAGGAATCGATTCCACTCAGCACTCTCATAATCACGTTGTGCGTTGCATGCTACATGTATTGATTAATCAAAAAGGGGTGCTTATGGTCTGTGACTACACTGATTAGCCCTTCTATATACCAACATCCCAGGTTCACAGAGGCAGATACCATAGTGATGGGGGACGTGACGTATGGGGCCTGCTGTGTGGACGACTTCACTGCCCGAGCCCTGGGGGCCGATTTCATGGTGCACTATGGCCACAGTTGTCTCAGTAAGTTCAAGTTTACCCTTTGTGCCTTTTTTTCCCTACACTGTGAATGCAGATTGAACCTCAAAGAGCAACAATAAGGGAACAAGCGTCATGGACTCCAACCTACTGAGAGTGGGCTGCATAAAATAGAAGCATTAACAAAAACATAAAGACTAAAACAGAGTGACAGATGGAGCTATCGATGAACGGAAAATGTAACTAGTTAGTGCAATCTGCAAGCTCTTATATGGAAAGAATATCAGACCTTTGGAGCCTGCACATCACATTTACTCAGCAGATCGATGAGGAACTTGCATTAGAGTCGTCCTTTGAAAACCTCAAGCAGTTCTTGAGAACCTTCACCCTCGCCCCCGCTGTCTGTCTCTCGCTGAACATTGGAGGAAATGTTAAATCAATAGTTTTGATATATCTGTCAGAACAACCTCTCCTCTTCCAAATATCAGAATTGACCAACAGAATTTTAATACAGTTGAAAAATCGTCTCTTTGTTTGGTTGTAAATTCTTGTTTTTCTTGGCACATTAAGTATTTGTTAATCATGGAGGAATTATGTGGGTTTTGCCTTGTATGTTTACAGAGGAGATGAGACGTACTCATCCCCATTTACTCTCAAGGGAACATAGTAAACCCAAAGAGCGTAATAAAGACTTGGGATTTTCAAGTCAGATCAGACATTACATGATGAAAGAATTTTTTCAAAGAAATCAAACTACACCCTGATTCTCATAGAATTTCTGCACATAGCTGTGACTCCATGTGATCTTGGCCTTGATCACTCAGTCACGAGGACATATCTTTTACTATTTCGTAAGATGTCAGCCACTTGCCGAAGATAAAAGGCTCAGTGTTTTCACTCTGTCTCAGTCATTGTTTCTCCTGTATGCTTTCTTTTTTATCTGCAGTTTTTCTTTTTCAGTATTGGTGTCTTCTTATGATTGATTTATTATCCTCAAAAACCTATTTTTTTCCTCCATTATTATACAGGTTTATGATCCAGTCATGGTTCAATCATTTGATATTGAGTTTTAATGTAACCGAGACTGAACCTCTAAAAATTTATCCATGTTCATCAAAAATGCATATTTAAATTAATTTTTGTCCTTAAATAAAGATTATGCATCCACAGCTTAAAATGGCCTGGGTGTAACTCTACACCTTTACTTCATTTAGTATGCACTGATCTATGAATATGCAGATTGGTCCCTACCTCCATTTCAACCACTAGCCTGCAGCTAAAGCCCATCTGCTCACCTTCGACTCTGCTCCAGCACTGTAAAACTATGCTGCTACAGTAATCCAAATCAAAAGCAAGTTGCGATATTGGAGTAATTCAACTCTACATGTTTGAAGTAGAAACTGATTCAGAAAAAGAAAAGCTAATTCTATTAGCATGGTAATGTATTTTACACTGTCTTGCCAAAAAAAAATCACCACCTAAGCAAATGGTATGAGCCTTCTACTGGATAATAACTGCAGTTATCTTTCAGCTGGCAACGAGTTATTTAACCCCAATGCAATGAGGGGCTTCACATTTCTTGAAAACCATATGGGACGATTTTTGTCTGCTTAAGAAGGATCAAATCATTAGCATGCATCAAGCAGAAAAAGCAAGTAAGAAGATCACAGAAGCTATTAAAATTGGGTTATAAATCGTCCACTGATTTAAAAAAAAAAAAAAAAAAAAAAAAAAAGTTGGAAGGATCGTGAAGAACCATCGTGTTCCAGGAAGAAACATGGTTGGAAAAAAATCTTGAATCATCGTGATCTGCTGTCACCCAAACATTTGGTAAAATTAAATTGACGAAAAGCAACAGTTGAACTCACGGCTGTGTTTAGCAGTGAAAGTAAAAACCTTTCCACTCATACACTGTGAAGAAGGCTCAAGTTTGGAGCTGAACTACCTGATTCAATTTGATTGTGATTCAACTTAATTTAATTTCATGTCATTTCTTTAAAGATATTTCTGCATTACTGAATTTTAAAAACATTTTCTGATAATTAGTTTTTTATAAAACACTGAGCCTATTTACATCACAAATCAAAATTATGCATAATCAGATAATTGTAACAATTCACATGGACAAAATTGTTGGGACCCTTCGGTCAATGGTAAAAAAAAACAATTGTCATAGAAATAAATTGAATCTGACAAAAGTAATGACAAATAAAAATCTATGAAACTTAATCAGTGAAAGTCAGACACTGCTTTTCAACGATGCTTCAACAGAATTACATATATTAAAAATAACTCATACAACAGGCCACGACAACAATAATGATACCCCCTAGAAAAGACTGAAAATTATGTTACCAAAGGGACATGTTAATTTAAGGTGTGTACACTATTTAGCATCACATGTGTCAACAATCTTGTAACCAGTCAGTGGGCCTATAAATCGGGCTACAGGTAGCCTATTTATCGGCTGCCTGTAGCCCTACAGGTAACCCTTCATTCACTGAAGGGTACCAACAATTTTATCCACGTGTGTATGATGAGTCCACATGCACATCTGGAAAACAATACTTTAATGTTTACATTTATTGGTCAGTTGTTCCTCCAGGTTCACAGTGAAAAATTATATGAAAATACAAAAAAAAAAAAAACCCAGGGTAGAACAACATTGAGGCTTTGATTTGATGGTGAGCAAAAAAATTGGACGATAGAAGAAAAGTCGTGTGGTCTAATGAGTCCAGATGAACCGTGTTCCAGAGTAATAGGAGCATCAAGGTAAGGAGAAAGGCAGATGAAGTAATGCATCCACCACGTCTAGTGCCTCCTGTTAAAGCCTGTTGGTCAGTTGTAAGATCTGGGGTTGCTGCATTTGGTTATGTCTCGGTTAAGTAGCATTATGTTTTCAAAAAACGAGGTCAGCTGCCAACCTGAATAAACAGAATTGGCAGGTTGATCCATCAATGGATTTTTTTTTTCTTTTGTCTCTGATAGCACGGGCGTATTCCAAGATGACAGTGCCAGGATTCATTCATTCAAAATCTATACTGCTTAGTCCATTTCAAGGTCACAGAGAAGCTGAAGCTTATCCCAGCATATGACAGGTACCAGTCCATCTATGCCAAGATTACTAGGCTCAGATTGTGAAAGAGTGGTTCAGGGGGCATGACACACCATTTTTACACACGGATTGGCCACAAGAGTTCAGACCGTGATGCCATTGAGAATCTTTGGGATGTGCTGGACAAGGCTTTGCGATGATGGTCGGACTTTCCCATCATCACTACAAGATCTAGATGAAAAATGAATGCCAGAATGGACACCGTATGGAAATAAATGTTGTGATTTTGCTAGTTGATGAAACTTGATGCATGAAGATGGAAGGCGTAGTTCTTTATCTTACTTGTAATTATCGTAGTTATCATAAGCTTCAGTAAAATCACATATAGTTTTGCTTCCCTCTAAGGAATTACCAAAAAGAGCAGAATTGAGTGTATTTTTTGTCAGATAATGACAATGTAGCTACTATAACAAGACCTTTATAAAGGCAGAGTAAGCCAATATTCTTAGTTTCTCTTTTTGAACACAAGTCAAAAACATTTCCTTTCCTCCCCTGTTGAATAAGTCAGAGACAAATATGAAGCTGTGTACCAGAGGCAGTATGAGACCAGTGGTATTAAAGGCAGTAAATCTGATAAATAAAACCTCATTTACCTATTTCTTTTCAGTGTGGTGATGTTCTAAACCATAAATCTATTAAATATTTCCACATCTTCACTCAAATCCTTGTGAAGATATTGCATCAGTGGGATTTCTGAACGAGCATTTAAATTTATGACTAGCAAAGATGACAATGCGTTAAGTAGAGAAAAGGAAAGTCACAGCTGTTAGTGCTTATTGGTCTTGCTTATGTGGTGTTACCTTCTTTACAAATCTGTACCCAAAGACTGGAGTTCAAAATACAGACACAGGGCAGATAAACACATTAGCACATACTTGAATGGTTGACAAAACAATTGCAAAAGTGATTGCTGCTATATAAATCTCTTAAAGTGGAACTATTATGTGCATTTCAGGCTAATTTATTTTTATTTCTGAGACCAGAAGGGCTGGGATTGATCGAGTTACTATCACAAATCGCTTTATTTACTTCAGACCGACCCTCTCCGTAGGCTGTCAGATCAGCCTGTGGGCAAAACGAGTGGATTGAGACTCTTCCGCATTAAGCCCCGTCTCTAAAACGACGCGTTTTCCGTCGCCATGGAAACCGAACTTAGAGCGTGCTGGAACTCAAACTCAAACATGCGTTTAGGTGATAAAAAACAGTGCCATTCACATGTCTGATGAGGATTCAACACTAACACTGTAGAAAGCTCAGAAAACTTGAAATACCATAATAGCACCCTTTTAAGCATGTGACAAAGAAATGTATATCTCTAAAAAAAAAAAAAAAAAAAAAAAAAAAACTCTCCAGGGAGCAACTTTTACATGCTTACGGTATTATTGTTATGGTTCAACATGACACCGGGCCTTTATACACCCGAGACAACAGCGAGAAAATGTATGCAACAAGTGTTTTCTAAACCCTGCTGTTCACTTTGATGGGAAATAATTAATATTGCCACAGATGAGAGAAGATTTTCCCTCACCACCACATATTTAGCACACTAAGTAATGGATTGTGACAGTCCGGCAAGATGTCCAGGGTGCACCCTGCCTCCTGCGTGATAAAAGCTGGGATAAGCTCCATCTCCTCTGAGGCATATGTATGGCCATACACACACACACACACACACACATATATATATATATATATATATATATATATATATATATATATATATATATATATATATATATATATATATATATATATATATATATCGACAGAGAGAGAGATACAATACTTGTACAGTAGATAGAACTATAATAACTAAGCTCATTTACCATATTGCTATATAACATGAGGATAATACAAGCAATGGTGCTTGTTAGTATTTCCTTCTCTTTGACCTTATCTCTAATTGCAGCACCTAAGTGCACTCAGGCTTCCATGCTAATGTGAAAACAGATCAATGTCACTTTGGTCTGCCCTTTACATTTTGGCAATGCCTATAAACAAGCAACTGACAGCTGTTATTCTCAGTCGAGAGTTACACTCATCTACTCCAACTCCTTTAGCCTCATGATATGTTCAACTTGTTTTTGTTTTTTTAACTTTAACTGCAGCTTTATAAATGTCAGTCTACCTTTGCTTTTTACCTCCCTTCTGAAAATGGGATCCATTCATCATTTCTACTTCCAGTTACTTGGCAACTCACATTCACATGCCCAGTATCCTGTTACTTCTTTTTTCCATTCCCATCTTCTATAGGAGTGGAAAAAGAGCCAAAGCATTTAAACTTTGTATAATTGACTAAGAAATCATCTACCTCATCTTTGAATTAAATTTCAGCGTTTGTCAGCCTACTTCCATAGCTGTTTCTCTTTGTACAGTCCTGTTTCCATCCAGCAATATCTCCTTCTAGCTCCACTCTCTATTTTTTGCACCTTGCCATGTGTTTCTCCAGTGTCTAATTTTAATCTAGGCCATGAAGCTAGCTGTACTGGCTCCTAAAAGTTTTGTACCTTAATGTCCCATTAATTTAATTAAACCGGAAAGCCTCCATTGCTACTGATGTGAGAATTATATGTAACACAAGAAGAGGAAGAATTACTACGATCAACAGAAACAATCATTCTTCTGTGTTATCCGAACCATTTCTCCCTGTTTTCTTGGACTCTCGCATCCTCAGCATCTAACTCGACGCGTCTCTAGCTACGCCTCCTATGCTCGGGCGCGTGGTAAATGGCCTGTGAAATGAATGGATTTAATAGCAATCACATGTGTCCCTTCCGTCCCTAAATAACTGAGGTTTCTGCATCAGTTCTTGTATGAGACTTGATTTGAATGAGTTTCATTTGTACAGAGGCAGACTGAGTTATATACATGTGTGCACTGGTTCCCGTACAGCTGTGCCTCTGAACGTGCAGCACGTTAATGTTTTTGAGGCCCTATCAATATTGCATATAATGCAGGCTTACCTGACATAATAGGGTGAATTATTCATCTGTCTTTTCTTTGTCTTTGCCTTTTTGCAGTCCCCATAGATTCCACAGCAGGTATTAAGATGCTGTATGTGTTTGTGGATATCCAGATGGACAATGCACATTTCCTGGACACGATCAAGTTCAACTTTCCTCCCGGACAGTCTTTGGCGCTCGTCAGCACTATTCAGTTCGTTGCAGCTCTGCAGGTGATTAAGCACAGCTTCTGTCTGATTCTGTGTGTCAGTGAATGAGCTCATCCTTCTGTCAAGGAGTGCTCACACAAACTGATTCTTCTTCTTGTTTTTTTTTAGTATTATATGATGCTATTTGTATACTTGAACACAAATGTTTCAGTCATTCATCTCAACACTTGCACACTGCATTTTTTCAGAGGTTCCCAGCTTTTATCAACACTACTCTTAAGCTCGATTCAAGCATTAGGTTTGTCAAATACGGCAGCAGTTTATTTTTTATTTGAAAGATGCAGTGACCTCAGAGGGCCTCTCAGTTCAGCATCATGCACAGGACCGCTCTTTACATAAGCAGTGGCAACAGCCATAGTATTAAGCTTTAATATCCCTTTTTCAGGCTCGCTGCCTTTCTGTTCTATAATGTGCTTTGCTGCTTTCGTTTGCCAACTTGAACCAACTCTACTGTGGGCCTTTACTAATCTAGCCACCTCTATTTTTAAATCACACTGTACCCTCTTGGGTAATATTACACTGTGTTTGTTTTATTTCATTGCATCTATGCATATGTGTGTGCATGTATGTTTCTGTGCATCAGTTGTGCATGCATGAGCGCCTCCATTTTTCTTTTGTCTCCCTGTGTGCAGGCTTGTTGAAGTTACACAGCATGGATGGGAGAATACACACTTCGTCCAAACACACCGAGTTATACCAGCCTTAGATCGCTCAAATTGTCCTTCTGCCTCAAATCACACTTTTTTTATGCTTTTTGTTATAATATTTATTTTTTTATCTTCTAACTTTGCTCTAATGTTTGTAGGTGTTAAGAAGAGTTAAAAACAAAAACATTAAAGCCCCTTTTTCCACACATAATTATTACTCGGTTAATACTTTGATATTCCTTTTTGCACTGGAACCAACTGTGTATTGTCAATGTTTTGTTGGATGTGAATAAATAATAAATAAAAGTGGACACTTAGAGTTTTCAGGGTTTATTATTTGTGTATTTGATAAGCATGTTATGATCTTTATTCAAGCCTAATTGCTCCGATTATAGCCACAGACAAAAGCTTAACTAAACAAGACAGAAATTGTTGCATTTGTCGTGTCTTTATTAAAATCACTTATTAATCATTCAGTTACGATTTTCTTTGAAGTAAGCAAACTGCAAAGATCATACTAACAGCACATGAAGTTATGCTAAAAGAATAGAAAGGAAAGCCATCAACAATAGCAAACACTTTTTATGTATTTTTAAAAATCTCCTAAAATGAAAGTGAATCTGATCAAAAGGCATGTAAGTAAGAGAAGAGGAGAGAAGAGCTTACATCTTGTCCCAGCATTGAGGCATGGTAGAGCCTGCATCATGGTTTGGGCTGCTCATCTGGCCCAAAGCCTGGATACATGAGAAAACTTTGGGCAAACTGAATCTGTTTCACAAATTATTGCAAGATAATTTCAGGACTGTATAACATTTCCAGAAGCTGGACACAGGCAGGGGGATGCAGAAAAGAAATTTACCAAAGAATACAACAGAATCATACTTAAGAATTCATGTTAAGTTCATGATTTGCTGGAATAGAGTACCAACCTGCATGTGATGTTCCATTTCTTTTCATTTTTTTGTCTTCTTAGTGTTGACAAAAAAACACTTTATTTTTATTTTATTTTTTTTTCCACAGAGAAAGCCTCTATTGAATATGTGTATAAACAACAGCAGCTTTCCACAAACCTTTCCAGTTGTTTAAAGTTTTAAAGTATATTATTCTCATTCCTGTGTGTTGCAGGCTGTGAGTGCAGCCCTGAAGCCAGAGTATGATGTGATTGTCCCACAGTGTCGCCCTCTGTCACCGGGAGAAATTTTGGGCTGTACCTCCCCTCGCTTGGATCGCCATGCGGATGCTATAATGTAGGAACTCTCTCACTTCCCATTTCCCTCTCTTCTAGATTGACACTGTAGTTTATTTTTCTTCTTCCTTCCTTTTTTTCTTTTTTTTTTTTTTTTTTTTTAAGTTAGCCGGTTTTTCCAAAACCTTCGACTCATCATGGCATTGTGACCTCCTCACTTACCTTTTGATAATTAATTCTGGCAGTGCCATGTCCGCTTATGTAAGTAATAATTAGTGTGACAGTCCTGCCGTCACACTAGTCATAGCTGGCAGTAATAAGTAGCTATGTCTGTGTGCTTTTTTGCAGCGAGTCACAGCCAGATGCTGATCCAGAACAGCAAGGCTAAAAATACCTCCTCACTGTGAAAAATCATTGAATTGGATATAGCCTGACACTTTTAGCCGTTTCAAACTGCAACACATCCACATCCTCTCCAAAGTTTGACAGAGCGCTTTATACAAAGTATAACACTCGCTGTGGTATGGGCATGGTAAGAATTGATAAACCACGCACATCACAGTTTGTTTGTAAATTCGATGTAGTTTGTGTGATTGCCTCTTTTATGTCCTTTCATTTGCTGGAGAAAAAAACATAATGAATCCAGTCAGGAGCTGCGTCCTCAAAGACAAAAGTCTTCTGTGCTTTCACAGAAGCATTTGCGTATGTGAGATTTTTTCGGGTGATTCTTGCAGAAAAGGGAGGAATCTGGCAAAGTATCAGGTCCGAGCAGCAAACGACGTCCTCGCAGCTGCTTTTTTGTGACAATGCGCTGCTGCTCACTCCGCTCCACGGGAGAGAAATCCTATGCTTTGTTGCTCACAGTGAGATAATGTAATTCCCCTGATTTAATTATGCATAGGTGCATCTCCTTCTGTGTCTGATCTGCACACATTTAGTGCCAGTCCGTGTGATTAAAACCTCCCAGCGCATGAGATTGAACC
The DNA here is from genome assembly GCF_933228915.1 of Telmatherina bonti. NCBI lineage: Eukaryota > Metazoa > Chordata > Actinopteri > Atheriniformes > Telmatherinidae > Telmatherina > Telmatherina bonti. The sequence goes on along the minus strand of NC_136627.1, from coordinate 27,562,042 downwards.
GGCACGTGGGCAAGCTTTGTCGTATGGACAGATGGAAACAAAAGCGGTGTAAGAGTTTGTGTTTCTCAATGACTAATCTATGTGTTGTCTTTGATGTGTCAGATGTACTGCGCCGGGGTGTTGAGAAGGAAAATCAATTGGTCTGCCGTCTCACATGCACAGTCAATACACAAGTGATTAAACATTAAACATCCTCATCATGTTGAAATGACAAGGATTTCATCCTGACATGGACCGTACCTCGCTGTCTGGTGCAGCGGCGAATAGAAAGCGTTTCAGTATGCTGTGGCAGCAATACTGAAAGCTTCATAACAGAGTAATAGTTTGTAATTGAGTTTCATTTCCCTCTAATGAATTACCATGAAGACAATGACAGAACTGATCTTTTATAGTCTGTAAGAGTAGACTGCACAGATCCAGCGTCTATGCACAGATTCCTATTATGACCAATGCACACTGTTCACCACCTTTATTATAAAGTATTAAGTACACGAAAATCTAACTTTGATTTTCAATCTTACATTAATTAGAAATGAGCCAGTGCTTCAGAAACGGTATGTGCACAAGTTTTAATTGCATTTTTTGAACTACTTGAGCATTATAAATAGTGAATGCCATTCTAGTCTTTGAGGGCTTTTCTAAAACGCATTGAGAAGTCCCAGTTGTAAGAGACAAAATGTGCACTGAAAAGAGTTTAAAGAAATGATCAGTGGACCATTTCTATCTGCCTCTTGTGCTCTAGTTCATTCTCATAAAGGAACAATGTGATCATGTGAATTAGAAGACAGAGCAAAAGCACGTAGCATTTCTCATTATACCAAGAGCAGTTTATTTAGGATGGATGCAAAGACTCTGGTCATGGGGAGAACTAGACTCAAGCACAGCAACTTCTTACAGGGACACATCTCTCCGGACCGCAGTGGCTGAAGCACACAGGCTTATTGTTGTCGACATAATTGTACGAGGGCCAAAGAGAATCATTGCAGCATGCTGTGTGTTTGAATTCACCCTATGCTGTCATTCACCGTTATTACATAAGACACACACAGAGACATAGTTGTGTATTTTTACATGAACACACTCTACAAATGAAGTCTGGGCTAGTCATTTCTCCAGGTAGCCTGTGTGGCAAGCCACCCACAGCTTCTCTTAGACTGCTTCAAACAGAAAGCAATCAGCGAGCCTATTTGCATCTCCCTACTCAGAGCGGGTACCAACCTGTGCCCCCTCTTCTCAGCCGCTCCCAGAAGGGGTTTTATGTAAGAGACCTTGTTTTGTTTTTTTAGGAACCAACATGCTGCTGTGCATTTATGGTTGGTGAACTCTGTCTCGGCTCGAGCTTTGGTGAATCCCCAGCATGAGACCCCAGGTTAATTGGAAGAGTTGTGTTCTAGGTAACCGGCATCCTCCAATCGTTGGGGTCATGTACCTAGATATCAGAGGTGGGCAGCCCTCCACCTCACCCTCAGGCCATCTGCTGTCAAACAGTGGTCGTCTGCCAAGAGGCTGCAGACATAAATAGATCTTAAAAGACAGTGAAAGGAAGTTGATGGAAAGGATGGGAGGTCATTTTTATTACCAGTTTTTACTGAATGTTGTTTGTCCAGATGAGCTCTTCTTTCTTATGTTTTTTTCTCATTTCATTACCTCAGAAATTGAATTTATCTGTTTTGTTTTATGTATTTGTCTTTTTTTTTTCCACTGCAGATACCTTGGAGATGGAAGATTTCATTTGGAGTCGATCATGATTGCAAACCCAGATATTCCTGCCTTCAGGTATTATAAAACAAAACGGTGCCATATTTTGTCAGACTCTTTCACATCTCAGTTGTTTGCATGCCTGCATCACCGAGTGTAGATCACACTATTTTAACATAAATTCTGTAAAAAAATAAAAAATAAAAAAATAAAAAAAAATCAAATGGAAATCAAATAAGAAATGTAAATGATTTTGGGAGAAAAATGTGTAATTAAATTAACTACACTGAATTTAATTAAATGTTGACAGAAATGAGGTTCTGTGATGTTATTCAGTGCTTTTATAAATGTTAAAACCATCTGCAGTCATGATCATTGTTACAGTGCCATGACAACCAGGTGTGAGTGTCAAATTATGCTTTGCAAATCTTTTTTTTTTTTTTTTTTTATGCAAAGTGCATTGATCTCATTATACATATATGCACCGCCACACAGATTACAAGTCTCTCTCATAAACAAGATTCTAATCTAAAGTGTACCCCTGATACCAGAGAAAAGGAGATTAGAAGCTCAGAAATGCCTCCATTTTCTCCAACATGCAGCAGCCCCTGTCATACTTGATGGCTTTTCATGATTAGATTTTCTTTTCTTACATTTCTACCCTCATGATAGATACCTTAACAACAGCTGGTAATGCCCTCAAAAAACTTTGCTTGTTGATATTCATACATAGATATCATGTTTGTGTGTTTTTTGGTTTTTGTTTTTTTTTTCTTTATCTGTGCCTGTTTGCAGATACGACCCCTATAGTAAAGTGTTCTCCAGGGAGTACTATGACCACGAGGCCATGCGTGCTTTAAGGCTGGAGGCTATTGACAAGGCTCGACTGGCCAATAGGTGGGGCCTGATCTTGGGCACATTAGGTCGACAGGGCAGCCCAAAAGTCCTAGAGGTGAGTTTGCCTCCTCATTTCGTTTCAACAGTCCGCCAGTTCATTTGCGTAATGGCCTGTAATACTTTTTCATCTTGAGTTTCTTCAAGATCTGATTTGGTGAAATGAAGCATTAACAGGACAAGCAGTCTGACAGCTTGTTATTTAACATTGACAGTGATGCAGCCAAACGTCCCCAGAAAGTCTTATCCTTGATCTCGTTTTGGAGGTTGCGAGGGATTTTGGGCAATTTCTTTTATCACTTTAGTAACCATAGAAAGATAATCCAGAGTATAGAAGATAGAGCAGAAAATCCAGGCTGTCCACAATATGTTACAGTATCCTTGCCCATCACTTAAATGCTAGATGTAAAAGATTTCAAACCACATCACCTCTGTTTTATCAGCAAGTACACCTTCTCAGGCTTAAACTGGAGCCCCCCCCCCTCTTGTGTGTAAAAACCAAGATTTGGTACTGATGTGAAAGTGTCCACAGGAGACCAGAAAGAAAAGTTTCTTTTAGGGTAGCAAGAGAGGATGGATTTAAAAGAGGATTTGAATAAAAACTCTCCAGCTCTCCTATAGCGATCGGTCAAGATTAAGAAGTATGGATGTCAGATTACCTTACAAGTGAGAGGACCGAACTATCTCCGATAAGAGCACAGTCGTAGAAATGTCTTCTAATCCTCAGAAGGACAGTGGATATCAGCAGTGCACTTGCCTTCACATCAGCAAATGAACATTATTGGGATTTTGTTCACTTACTGTGGTTGCAGGCTGCATTCATAAAAAGCTCAGTCCACTACCCAAAACTTCAAAAGCCAAATCTTCCAAGGAGAAGAGTTCTCTGAAACTTGCTAAATGTATTTGCTTGTTTGTATGTGAAGCATGTTGTCTGGGCCTGTGCTCGAGGAATCAGAGATCTCACTCACCTTAATGACAAAAAGTTTTTTCCCAGCTTCACCTGTGCTTATTTATTTGTCGGCTGCATAACAACAGTGAAGGCAACACAAAGAACCTCGGTTTTCCAGATTCTTCCTCCTGAATCCCGCAGGAAGAATTATTGACAGTAAAAAAAAAAAAAAAAAAAAAAAAAATCTTTGCGATGTGAGATTGTACCTCAGAAAGGATGCAGCGTTGATTCTAAGACTGGATATGGATGCAAATCTTTTGCAGTGAAAGTTTAAACAGTTTGTAATCATGAGGTAAAGCGGTTTTGCCGAAGCTTCGACATTGCTGCTCGATGATTGGCAGCTGAGTACTTTTCAGTTTTCCCCAGGTAGAAACATGCAGTGTTTTCTCATTTTTGTCCAAAATATGTCAGCGAAGCTTTTAATGCTGGGGATGTAGGTTAGATGTTCGGCTCAGCAAGCTTGTACATGCTTTTTAACACTATCGAGGCACTTCAACCTTCAAAGTTCATCCACACAGTTCAACATTTCTGCTAAATTCTAGATGAACTCTTCTTTTCTAATGTTGTTAAAGTGAATTACATCAACAATGGTGCAGGGGACTGAGTCTTGCTTTGGTGGGACTGAATTTTCCTCACTGGAAAAGATTCTCCCCAAATCCCATAGTAAAATACATCCTCGGTTAAAGTTTTACTGTTTTTTTTTTATTTTATTTATTTAGCTCCTTTTTTTAGCCTTGTATATAGATGTTATGATGCTTGCCTTGTAAGGCAGCTGGATTCTTTCAGTAACTCTGGCCATAACACAAAAGTTTTAATCTTGCTCTGTTGGTGCTATTTTATTAACCCGATTGCTTAAAGGCAGAGTATGTAAGATTTCAAGGCAAATCTTTCCACCAGCAGGTGGCAAACACCAGGTCGTGAACGAAACCACAAAACTGCTATCTCCCCAACGACCACAGGTTGGCAGTGATGAGCAAAACTCACCCCTCACCCCTCCTCCTCGCCAGCTCCAATGAGGGCAAGAATCGCTTGTGAGCTGTAGCTCAGAGCCGCTCTGCAATAAATGGGCTTATACTCACCCTACTGGTGGGAAAAAGTACTTTTTTTTTTACTGGTCAGAAAACATTCAAGAAGGGTCTTTGTCATTAATTAAACTTGTAATATAATGACAAACTTGTAATTTAATAACGCATCAAATATGGACAGACTGGAACCTACATGTTTAAAAAACATCATCTAATTATGATTGTAGTTTTTTTTTTTTTAGTTAATTTATTTTATTTATTTTATTTTGAAAATAAAAAAAAAATGAAAATTTTGAAAACCAGTTTTTTGTCCCGAGTCGTCCATAGTAACCAGAGCCATGATGCTCTACTGTGGCAGCACAATGACCAGAAAGAGTAGATTACATGTCCTAGCTGTCTTACAACACATGGAGTCGCTGAAAAACATGTGAGGAAAGTTCTCGCTACTGCTCTGCTCATTACAGTTAATATTGTGTCGATTCGGCTGAGCAGTAAATGAACAGATGCATCTATGATGCTTCAAAGACTAAGATCTGAGTAAAAGTCTTCTTGCTGAAATTTCCAGCAGAAGATCAAACCCTCCAGACAGCCTTTTATTGGAGGACACGGTCAGTGAAGGAACTTTGTGTGCCATTTGATTTGTAGCTTACTGTTTTTATATACTTTCAACCCTTTAAAGAATTAAATTTTTTGTATGGATTGCAGATCTTTACATTGTTCCTTTTGTTTTTCATCTTTTTCTAACCAGCACCTGGAGTCAAAGCTCCAGTCTCTGGGCAAGTCCTTCACTCGAGTATTACTCTCTGAGATTTTCCCCGGCAAACTGGATCTAATGCCAGATGTAGAAGCGTGAGTATTAAGTTTCACCCACATAAACGCTTGTGCATGCCTTAGTTAAGCAGTAAAACACGTTTCTTTCAGTTATTATGATGGGCATCAATCTCTTCAGCGTCACGCGTCTCTTTTTTCCTCAAAACCGTAATCTTATTTGGTCATACTAATATTCATCATATCTGCCCTTTATCATAAGCTTTCAAAAAGCTGCTGCAAACTTGTCAAACTAATGAATTGTCATTGCAGCCTGACATCTTGACAAGAAAACTAATGTCAGTAATTATGTATCATTTAATGTACTGTCCAATCATGTGAAAGCAGCAAAAGTTACATGCTCACTAAGGGACACTGTTATCAATGAAACTATGAGGTACATCAGTGGAAAAGTGACTTAAATCTGAATGACTGAATGCTGTCATGTCGAAAGGTTAATTATCTCACTGCTCTGACATATAGCATGTCTTCCAAGGGTTCAAAAGCAGATGAAACAGAGAAAAGAGTTATTTTGCTTAAAAACAAATCTAGCACATATTTGTTCTGGAGCTGGTTTGGGGCTGATGCTGAAGCGTGAAAAGTGATTTTGATTTATTTCCCCTAACAAGACGCTGATGTTTAACACCACAACACTTTAAAGTATTCTTGTGCACAACTAAGATTTTGTCTCATGCAGTTAAAAGGTTGCTATTGAATTTGTCAGTGAAAAGACCTGAGATTTTTATGTAGTCTGTTAGGTAGATACATTCTCTTACACCACAAATCCTTCAGTATTTACTTCTTAATTTCTATCTTCTCAATTTCTTTATATGATTAATAATATTTTAGGACTTTGCACTTAGGTTCAGTTTTTATGCATGTAAATGAAATGCCAATTTAGCTGTGAGTCTGCTCCATTACTGTGTTCAGTAACACTGCTGTTCCTGACCTGCTTGCAATACCTTGTTTGTTGTCCAGACTTCTCTCCCTTCTGTTTCAATGTCATTGAAACAAAGTTGCATTATATCTGACTAATGCTTACTTTGGAATATCCCTAATAAACAACGAGCAGCTGTGTTGCTGACCGTTATTTTTATCCACTCAACCGACCAATCAGAAGAAGACTGAGCCTGTCTGGAGTAGAGTCTGCTGAAACCAGAAGAGGCGGAAATGGAGCGTTTCAGACAGACGTTGACAGGAGAAGAGTACAGTATGTTTAAAAAAGAAAGGGGAAAAAAATACTAGGTGTGTTTTTTTTTGTTTTTTTTTATTTTTATTTTCTGTGTCATCACAGTAAACTTCTTCTTGTGAACCCTGACGATACAATTGTGGCCATGTTGATGAGCACAATGTGGACTTTTGAAACTCATTTTCTTCATTTGCAAATTCTTAATCGTGTTTGTTGTTTTGACAGAAATAATTTACATGCACCGTGACGGATCTTTTAAGACTCTTGCGATGAGCCAAGTAGTCAATCAGCAACTTTTGAAATGTATGCTGTAAGCATCATTGCACACATAATTTGGAGTCAGCATAATGCGCCTGTGCATGATGCTGCAACACAGCTGACAAACACCCGTCTTGAGGTCATAGCATATCAACAAAATTGAAATTCACATCTTAATGTTTTCTCAAAGTACATGGAAGGAAGAAATTTTGCTCATTAATAATCTACTTAACCACTTTGGATACTTGTGCATGAAGGCCAGGGTGTAATAAAAAAGCAGAGGAATTCATAACCTTGCCATTGCTCACATTGTCTTCTGATGTTTTTTCCATAACCATCAGATGTTACATAATGTGTTGCTTTATCTGAAGCAAAGTAAACTCAGTCCAACTGGCTTAATAACGCTCACTCCCCCATACACTAAAGCCATGCTGAATGCACGTATCGCATCAATAATGCATGTTTCTGAAAATCGCAGCAGCATATGTTGAAACGTTCTCCCCCATTTGGAAACTGTTATGCAGTGAACCGTTCATCGCTATCTTTAGAAATGGACTCCTCAAGTTTCTTGAATGAAATATCAGGTACTCAGAATACATATATCAGTTTGTCCGACTTATCTGACATCCAGCCACAAGAGCAGAGCTGAAGATGGACCAGGGGTGAGTGAGACACTGATGTGCAACAGCTCCAATCACACAGGCACAGGCGCTCACCCTCCCTCGGATTGGCCTCTCACTGTGGAGTAATGAGAGGTGTGATGTGTGAGGGAGGAGTGGGTGATGTGGTGACAGAAGGTCTAAGAGAGATTGAGTTGGAGAGAGAAGGAGAGAGGAGAGATACAGAGGTAGTTGAGGGGGCTGTGTTTGGAAAGAAAGCGATTGTGGAAAAAGCAATTCTTTACTTTGTTTTTGGGTTTTTTTGGCTCTGCTCTTCAGACTGACGTATGAGTGCAAGTCTAAAATTATGTAATCCAAGCACGATTCACCCAAGCAAAACAAACCCTCATTACAGACAAAAAGCTTTTCAACAAGATAGGTTTCAGCAACAAGTATCGCGTTTATGTATAGCAAACCAAGTGTCTGAATGGAAAATAAAGACTTCGGATAAAACAATGTTTCTGGAAAAGCTGCTGTGCTGTGTAAAACATTAAGACTCAGTGCTCTGCTTGCAGATGAGCTAAACCTAATATTAAAATCTATGCAACAAAATAATTGAATAAATCAAATTATATCACTGAAAGACTATTGTTTTTTCTCTTTTTTTGTGAAAAAAGAATAAAAACTTTAAGTTGGATTCCAGCAGCCAAAGACTAGAACGACTGTCCTGTGTGTTATCAGTGCACATTTAACAAACTACCTGCCGTGATAATACAGGCTTGCTTAAGTGCACATTTTGAAGTCATATTGATAATCTGTGAAGGTCAAATCAGCATTAGGGCTGCAGATATTGATTATTTTAATAATTGATTCATCTGCCACTGTGATTAGTAGATTAATTGGATAAGCTTTTCCCCTTTCCTTTGAAGATCTGAAATGCATCAGAGCAGTTTAAAAGTCAGTAACACTCACATGTTTATGTATTATCACAAATTCTGGTGCATTTCATTGTATTTGCAGCTACTGCCGATATTCTGACTTCCAACAATGGCTCCAAAAAGTAATCACTTCAGTAACACGACATTACGTAGTATTATGATTACAGAAAATAATTATCTAAATGTTACATAGTTAAAATAAAAATACTGATCAAAATAATAAATGCAAAAATAAATGAAGTTTTTTTTTGTTTATGCTTTTGTCCTAACAGAAAAAACTACAAATAAATACAATAGAACATCTTAAACAATGTGGGATTTTTCAGTAAGTTGTTTAGAGGACATTTTTGCTCCATGTACCCATAATCTTCACTTCATATATTTATCTTCAAATCACCATGTTCCAAAAATATCTGAATTCTCTTGTAGACTGTAACCTTCCACATGGTCATTATGAACCACATTATCAATGTTTTATTCGTCTCCTAAAAAACTCTTTAAACCCAGATCTGTTGGTAGCGGTGCTGCTACTGTAATGTGCTTTACATCAGGGCAAAGCTGCATTTCTCTGCTTTTAGAATCCAGTGGAATAACATTGGTAGCATTAACTAAGTGTTACACTGTTTTTAAAAATTTTTTATTTTAGATGCTATTTTGAATGACACAGCAGCAGTTTTAAAGGGCCAAATTTTACTGTCTAACTGTTAAATAATAAAGACGTTCTAATGTTACATGACACAATAAAAAAATTTTTAGCCCAAATTTGCAACAGACCTCTGAGGGGAAGAAACATGAAACAAAAAAGAAATATGCTTGCTGTTACCTGCAGCTGTCATATGACCTTTAATTAACATAGCTGCCTGTCTTCCTGTTATCTTTATTTTAATTTGCAATCACATGCCTTTACTGAAGTCCACTGTCCATGCCAGTCACGGAGTGTGGAGTGTGTTGACCAAAATGCCGGCTGCCAGAGCAGATTGGTGCAGGAATTAAAGTTTCATATACACAAACTGAAAACCAACACAGGTAACACACAACGGTACATGTCATGGTTTTGTAAAGAGGGTTGAATTAAACACCACTCAGCTACAACATTATGAGTCCCATCACTAGTCCTGCATAGTGTACATGGAAGCAGATTTTTTTTTTATATTAATAAAAGTTTGTTTTAATGTGTGCTCCCAGTCAGATAAGCTTTAAGATAAATAAATGTAAGTAATTTGTCCCTTTTTGATGCTAAAATTGCTCTGACTATTCAAGGTGTGCACAAAAACATTGGAGGATACATGGACTTGTTATTTGAGTTGTTTCTCTGAATATTAACAATAGATTCTTTGGACCTTGAAATTTGTATGGAGGGGTCTTAATAGATCAGAATGGCAATCCAAAGATGACATCATATCTCACCAGGTTGGGATCTGAGATTACTGCTGTCTTGTAGCTAGGCCTGTCGCAATAAGCAATAAGTTAATTAATCGCACGATAAGAAAAAATGCAAGCAATAAGTATTCCAGACGCAATAATTTTCATTTGTCTTTCTTTTCTGCCGCATTGTTTTAAGACAATATCAACAAAAGATGGCAATACAACAAGCTTCCATCTGCATTTAAGACCTTAACGAAAAAAAGCTAGCTCCATCCTACCGACCGTCCACGATCGCTGTGGTGTTTAACCGACAGATTCAATACAGGACAGTGCAACATGGTGTGCACTCAGACAGGGTGGTTGGTAAAGCCATGCTGCTCTTTAATATTGTTAAAAAACTGACATTTTAAACTATACTGTAAAAATTTCACAGCCACGATGAATTTCCTGGATAAACATACATGTTAGAAACGGCAATTCCACAGTGACATGAAAAATGACATACTGAAGGCGACCTTTTTCACTTTTACCATTCTACCTCTGGAAAAGTCCAAATATGTCCCCTTATATGAGCTTGACCATACACTATGTAACTGTGTTACATGGTGTTTAGAGATCATATGTTCCACGTTGCCAAAACCCCAGGAGAAATCCTGAGATGTTTTTGCAGACTGGGACCGGTTGAGTCTAGTCTGCAAATTGAGCTAAATGTTCTTTAGAAATTAAAGGATGTGGATCTATGAAAGGGTGTACTTGCAATATTATGGCATTATTGTGTATTTTAGTGGAAACTTGTTTCAAAATGACAACAATAATCGCTTCGCGCAATATTATCTGTCGCAATAATTTTTGACACAATTAATCGCATGGCAAAATTTGTTACTTAGGCCTACTAGTAGCATTTCCCTTATTTTCACATGGTTTCCTTTTACTTTGTCTAGTGATGCAGTGATTGTGAAGTTCCAAGCAACACTGATGTTCAAGTAACAATTGCAATGCGGCACAAGAAAGTTGAAAACTGTTCAACTTTTGTCAAACAGTCAGTGATGGATTCAGTGACAGAACAAGCAGAACATGAATTTTTCTGGATCAATGTATAAAAAAATAAAAATAAAAACTTATGGAAAAATAATCATTTTAACTTATTAAACCTTTACCTAGTAAATAAATATTGTCCATTTATGATCAAAATCAGTGTAATACTACAAATGTTATCTCTGTATCTGATTGGAGTTACCAAACCTATTTGCTTTTTTTTTTTTTTTTTACTAGTTTGTTTGTTTTTGTGTGTGTGTGTGTGTGTGTGTGTGTGTGTGTGTGTGTGTGTGTGTGTGTGTGTGTGTGTGTGTGTGTGTAGTGAAAAAGTGAAAAAACACACATTTAGAGCACCACATACCACAGCCACAACGATGGCCATAATATTGAACCAGGACCGCTCTGCTACAGACATACATACTTAAGCTGGAAGCTGATATCAGCCCTAATAAAGGGAGTATGTTGCATTTATAGCTTAGCATTTTGTTCTTCCAGATTTGTAAGTGTAAGTGTGAGTTTGTAAGAACACAATCATCCCAAATGAGCCACACCACAGTCAAAACAAACCGTCAGGCCTGTTGGGCTTAGTTAAAACCAGCTGTGTCAAAGATGGGACTGAAGAGATGGAGACGGAAGAAAGTGAGAGATATACAGTAGGGTGGAAGAGTGCGTGCAGCTCCTCAGCACTAGCAGGCAGCACACATAGAAGAGCCCACTCCAGGCTTTCTCTGTCATTAAACACTCACAGACTCACCCATGGAAAGAGAGAACCTCCATTAGCATATGCTTTTAAGTGTGTAATTAGGCTGTCCCCAAGCAGGTTTTAAACTATTCTACAGATATCTGCGCGCACACACACACACCCATGCTCACAAATTTATCCCAGCAAAACACAGCAAATGCCATCTGGTTGATTTCAGCTTCTTCATCTTTGCGTTTGAGATTTGTTGGACCACATTTAAATGAAAATGTTTTAATTCAATTAAATGTGGCATTAAAGGTGACCGCTCTTTCCCCCGCAGCTCTGAAAGGTTAGCTGCTCTTGCTTTCGAGGGGTAAAAAGTGTGTGTCCAATTGAAGCGGTTCCATGCAGGCGAAGGTCCTGCTCACAGTGTGGGGGTTTAATGGTCCACAGCAGGTGAAGCAGCGAGGCCAGGCTGGAGCTCACATTGCATAGCAGCAGTAAATGTCATGCAGTTTTACCTTTATATGTCACGGCATGGATTTCTCCTGTCCAGATTTTCAGTTCTCTAATCCTTGTAAGTGCTGAAAGGATCTACTTTCCGCTCATGTAAACACACCTTTACAAGAGAGATGCCCATAAAACTTTGATTCATTTGTGGTTTATTTCACATAACCTCTGTGTGTAAGTTGTTAAATAAGTCTGAGGTACTTGGGACTAAAGCCTCCCTCCTCCAGTCTCTTTACCTTCCACCTCTTCCTTTCCTCCAGCTCTGTCTTAGTTGTTTTTCATGATGTGGATTCTGCAACATAATGGCTTGACTGAATGCTAGACAAGGGCTGAAAAGCAAGTTGGACCACCTTTTGGGGAAAAGACTTGAGTTGGCTTCATGCACTTTACTGAAATGCACGTTTCAGTCCTTCTTTTTGCACTGGAAGTCCCTCCTTGCCACTATTGCCAATCAGCTTTTTGTTCTTTAGAAGCAATCTTCTGCCTACCCATCCCTGCTTTTTGTCTTATTTTCCTCTCAGACTCTACGCTCAGAGCTAATCGGATTTAGTCAGAAGAGTTTTTGCTAATTTATCACAGCCCCCTCTCAAACCCCCACAAGCACATCCCAGTGTTCTTCTTGCGTTTCATTCTACACATGTGCACAATGGAAACAATGGAACACATATACAGAGCCAGTAAGACCCACAATTCATATCTCATGCCATATGTTGACCATTAGTCAATTGTTATTTAACCAGTAAGTTTCATCTGCTTATAAATGACATAAACAAAGGGTAAAAGGCAATCAGACAGCATGCGATATGTGTAAATAATAAACACATAAGCGTATGCAATGTCACAGAATCAATTTCTTTCAAGAGTTGCATTTGTTTTGCACTCAATTTTGGAGTGATGATGACAGGATTTGACCACTGTGTCTCCTAGATCTCAAAGATGCTTATTGGGATAAAGGTCTGAGCTCTGCGGTGACCAATCTGCCACAGAGTTTTGATATTTTAAAATGATGTCTCTTACTCACACAACCACTGTTTCACTGTTTGAGTCAGACGAGATCCTGGAGTTGTCCTCTTGGAATATGATTCTCCCATCAGGAGGAAAAAATTCAAAAGATTTGTGGTACACTCTGTATACTCAGGTAGGCAGCTAAGCTCATATTTTGGGCACATAGTGTTACTGAGCCTAGCCATGGGAGGTTGGGTTGGTTTTTTTTTTTGGTTTTTTTATTATGTTGCCCTAATAAGTGATTTTCTTATGGGACACAGACTCTGGTGGTGGAGTCGTTTGTCATGTGGCCGATGGTCAGTGGGCATCCGGCGTAAAACGTTAACTAATTCACCCGAACGATTATTCGCTGTGGCAACCCTTTCGATAAGGGACAAGCTGAAAGGGACACACTAGTAAGTTGTTTTTTTTTTCTTAAAAGCCACACTATAGAACTTTTGCCATCTTCCCCGTCAAACCAGGAGAATGGTAAAACTATTAACTGTAAATTCGGCATCCATCTTCCCTCCTATTTGAAATGTTATCTCTCTCCAGCCAGCAAAAGTCAATCTTACAATGACTCTTGCTTTGTCCCTTTCTCTCTTTAAATTGTTTTGATTGCATTTCTTTGCTGAATCAGCGACTTTACATGTTCAAAACAGCCAGTGCGTTATTTTAAGGGTGAAGCAAAACGTCACATATCATCCAGGTTGAAAAAGCTCCATAGTGTGGTTTCTCAGCCTCGGGACACTGCTGGGCAGCAGCAGCTCCAAAAATGTGATAGATGTCACGATGTCATCGAAGTCCGCCACCTTTAAGTTTTAGGATCAGAAAGTTACATTTTGCGTCTTTGAAAGTCCACGTAACTTCTTTCCAGTACATTGATTTTTTACTTTTGTGTATTGAAGTAATCATGATTACACCACTAAACATCATTCTAAGTTCTACTTTTACTATTTTAATCTCACCAAATGTTCAAGTCATCCCTAATTATTCACAATTTTCCTCCAGTTGCATTTCTTGCTCAAGGATGAAGTTTCACTGCTATATTTCCTGGTTTTAATAATGCCTTGGATAGTTCTTAAACCTGTTTTGGCAGTTCAAACAATCTCCATTGTTTGCTTGTTTGATTTGTACCAATAATGTGGCCCTTCTAAGACAGACTTAGGTAGTTGTTACAGCTACTGGATGTTTCTTCTAAGGTGGTTGTTTAAGAACAAAAAACCTTCATGCAGACAACAAAAACAGACTTGATATAACATATGGCAATGGCAGCTCCCATTACTTAAGGATACCTCAGGTCTGAGGGGTTCATAAGAGCTTAAATAAAGGCAACTCAACTAATCTTTATTTATAAAGCACTTTAACACAACGCCAGCTGCAACGAAGTACTAAATATAGAAATAAAACATTTACTAGACTTGTATTTCTTGGTTCTGGAGAATGTTTCACCTCTCATCCACAAGACTTCTTTATTTTCACTTGGCTAATACTTGGCTCTGGATATTCAGCTTGCAAGTATTTAGAATGGCTCTATTATGCACATTTCAGTCTAATTTATTTTAATATGCAAGTCCAGGAGGGCCATGCGTTTAGGTGATAAACGGCACTGCTCATATGTCTGATGAGTAATCAACACTATAACACTGTAGAAAGCTCAGAATCCCAGAAATAACAAATTAGAACCCCTTTAAGAAATAGTCACATATCAAAAGTTAAGGTCACACGATGCCATCAACTCATTTGACCTATTTGTTTGTCATTCAGGTCATAATGAGTTGCTTACTTGTCTGAACAAAGCTGTTTAGTTCAGCAGATCCAGTGTGTGAATTGTAAGTCAAGGCTGCATTGTAAGTGTTTGGAAGGTAATATGTGAGGACACTTCATCTGTTCAGATGGTTGTTCCATTTAAACATAGATGTCTTCCTTGACAATTCTGTCAAACTATTTGTGTTCTCTGACTAAAATATGTACATTGCAATACTTTTAAATGTCTTTGGACCTTCAGATGCAGGTGTGGCACCAAATCTTGTAAAACTGAAGAGGCTTTTTAGATGAGAGGTGTAACGTCTTCAACAACCAAGAAATAGGAGTCCAGTTGAATTTTTTTAAACCCCTTAGAATTACCATGACCTGCACAACTGAGAATCTACACCAGCATGCAATCTGACAGGGTTATTTATTTACCAAAGATGCAATGTGCACCATTATTTAGCTCCACCACCATTCATCCCAAATATTACATTTAAAAAAAAGTACTGTCAATTACAAAACACATACCACAAGAGTTGTTTGCAAAGATGCTTGTGTGGTGACATTCAGAAGATATACCTTTCCAAAAAACACACTTACTGTCCAAAGCAGCTTGTTGTGGAAGGGTTTACCATGTTTAGTCAGAGAAAACCAGTGGCCAATAGGTAAAGTCTAACACACTTACACATAAGTGTTCAGTTAATAAATATATTCAAACCTTAAATTTAAAAAAAAAAAAAAAAAAAAGTAAAACCTGGCCCCATCTTAATTGCCATCATAGCATGAGATTAGACAGTTGATAGAATTGCTAACTGGTTTCTACACTACTAGGAAGTTTTAGACCATTTGATTTGAAGGTTTTCTTTTCATCATACCAGCCATAAATTCGTCCGGATTCTGGATGAAAAAAATACACACATTTTGGCATGGTCCAAACTGTCTCCATGTACTTTATAGATATTTTTTAAACTTTGTCTTATTGTCTCATTATTTGTCTTATTGATACGTTCTTATTGTCATTGCTGCTCAAGGCAAAGATTTTCGTTCCATAGCCTGATATTTTCTTCAAGAATCTCAGGTTGTTAATAGGATTTCACAATGACAATTGCTTTGACACATTTTCTGAGCCACCAGTTCACAAATAAGCCCAAAATGTTGCATTCCCATCCATTTGCCTGACTGTCAGGATGGTGTTCTTGGGGTTGAGTAATCGTTTTGCCAAATGGCAACCCCATCCCTGTGTTAAAACTACTCCATTACCATCTTTTCAAACCCCAGAATACTTGTTTGTTTTTGTTTAGTTGAGTTTTCCCAATGTAAAGGTGCATTTTATGTGCCTTTGTTGGGGAATTGGAGTCCTCCTTGGCCAGGACCGTTCAGGCCGAGCCTCAGGCAGTTCCACTGAATTATCTTCTGTGGGAGTGGTACCAACATCTGTCAAAATCATCAGGATGGCCTTGGAGGTTTTCCGTGGACCTTAGAAAAACATTTGAAAAGATTATATAGAGATTTTAGACAAAATGATCCTGCAGTGTTCTCAACAACATTAGCCAAAGGCATCACTTGCCCTTCCAACAAAACAGGAACTCAAAGCAAACAACTAAAATGGTCAAGAAATTTTAAAAAGGAAAAAAAAAGATTACCATTTTAAAGTCAACCGGTCACAAGTCCCTTTTCACATCTGTGGGCGCAACTAATGACCAAGAGTGATGACAAAAACTTCCCACCCTCAAAGGCCATATTAATGTCAGTACAGAGGGGTAGTTGGCCACATGTAAGAACTGTTTGATCATCACAAATAAAGGGTTTTTGTGACTTCATAATGACAAAAGGTATGAATCATATTGTAGCTTGCATTTTTACCATCTCAAAGTGTCTTTCTGCCATTTTCCATTTTCCACCCAGATGAGCACTGTTGGCCTAAAAACTGTGAATGAAAATTTTGGTGCATGTATTTATCATTTATTTTTAGCTTCACTGCAAATACAGCAGCAGATGTATAAAGACCTGTTCATAAACATGTTTACTGACATGCAAACTGACAGTTTTCTGCTGGTCCATATGGACTGCAACAGTTTTGATGTATCTGCAGTGTTTAAAGGTCTCTGATTATGGAATAGCAGCCGATCGACTTAAAGGTCACATCACAGATTCCACTCTTCCTCTCAACTCAGCAGACTTGGGTCTTTGGAGATTGGAGCTGGGCGCTAATGTTTCAGACTTAGCTGACTCCCAAATTAGAAGGATGAATAAGATTCACTCTTCGGGGGGGAGACTTAATGTTATTTGAAAATGAGAAAATGCTGTGTTTGCCCAGGGGTGGAATATATTTGACTGAAAACAGAGTGAAAGGAGAGTCAGTGGCGCAGACAGTTCCGCATCTCAGAAACTATGTGAAAGTTGGGAACTAAACAAGAAATATTCTGATGCAGTACAGTTTCCTAGAAAGTATTAAAGCGATTACTGCATTTATTTTCTTTTTTCCGCATTTGCCACCTACCGTCCTGTCCTCGCCTTGAATCTGAAACTCGCAGCTCAGATTGGTGTGTTCTTGACATTTACTTTCACGTAGTATTTGTTTTTCTCATCTTTATGCGCTGCACTTCAATCCGTATTTATCAATATTTCTGACAGAACTTTATCATAAGGATTAGGGACATGGGAGGGTACACAGCCTCAGCAGAGACGAAGCTGTGAGTAGCATTGATCTGTGAAAGCTAACCCTCGTAGCCTCAGCCGCTTTCCATCTTCATTTTCCCATTGTTCACTCTTCCCTGAAGCTGTTTACATCCACACCCCCCTCATTCCTCTCATGTATTTTCCAGAGTAAACACTTTTCTTTTTGCCAGTCTTCTCCTTCTTTTGCCTCTTTTTTTGCTTTCTCTTCTCACTTTTGCCTCCTCAGCTCCTCCTCTCTGTTTTTGTCTTCTTTTCCCTTTCTCCCTGTTGCTGCATATCTCTGTCCTTCTCTTCCTTTTTCCACTCCACTACCTCCCCATCTCTCTTATACACAGCTCCCCCCCCCCCCCCGTCTGCAAGCTATGTAGGCTACCTCCGTGGAGACCAGCTGGTGCGGCTTTTTTATTCACACTCACCTAACCTCTCCTTCTTTTCTATCACAGCATTTCTTCTCTTTTCACCACCCTTCTCCTCTTTTCCTGTTTTTTTTCTTTTTTTTGTTGTTGTTGTTGGTGCCTCCTGCAGTATGTCCTCCCAGCTAGCCCACTATAAACTTTCCTCCCTCCTTTCCTTGCCCCTCCTATACTGTGGCTGGCTATGCATTCAGCCAGTGTATCGTGGCTGCCTTTAGAGCTGTTCCAAATCAGGACAGATCTCACAAACAGATGCTAGCGATCAGGTGGAGGGAGGCTCCCCATACAACCCACTGCATCACGTATCCACATGCAGCGTGCAGTCGCAGATGTGCCCTGCCTGTCTAATAAGCTCGTGGTGCTTCAGTTTCTCTCTTCGCCTCAGATCTCCAAAAACAATTGCATTCATGAACGTACGTTTGAGTGCAAATTGGTTCCTTGTGTTTTCTCTGCAGGTGGGTCCAGATTGCTTGTCCACGCCTTTCTATCGATTGGGGCACAGCTTTCTCCAAACCCCTGTTGTCTCCATATGAGGTAAACATGAAGCTTGCAGTAATCTCAACAAGCTGCCACTCACTTTTCAGACACACCCAAACACACACACACACACACACACACACACACACACACACACACACACACACACACACACACACACACACACATGCAGACCTTCCTAACAGTAAATGGAGCCCTTGTCCTGCTGAAGCTTTTATGGTAGTACAGGAGACAAGTTACCATGTTAAGTATGTCTGAAAGGGCAGTGAATTTATGAAGCACTCATCAAGGCCTGCTTGTGCTTGAGATGGACTATCATGCTTGCTCCTTCCCCCTTTTTCTTCTCTGTGCCATTAAGCACACCAGTACACACACACACACACACACACACACACACATATATACACACGCTAAACCCTTTGAGCAGCAGACTAGCCCCCCCTGCTGGCCGCAGCACCACATAGTCGCACCCTTCCTACATCCGTCTTGTTTTCTAAAGGGGGAAAGATAGATTGGACATCAGCCCGTTTCAAGCAGCCTCTTCCGTGTCTCGCTGCAGCTGTTAGAGTCATAACAATAAGAGAAAAAAAGCTTGTTTACTCTCTTATACACATGACCTCACTAAATACCATTTGGCTTTGAAATTCTTCAAGGATTTTTTTTTTCTTAATGACGTGCCACTGATTTGAGTCCTTGTTAAATAGTCGCGATAGGAATCGCTGTCTTGAATATTGGTTTTTGCTTTGAAAAGGTTACAGTTTTATTCCGTCTCTCCATCTTTTTCGCTGCGTGTTGAAGCACCAACGCTTCAGAATGAGGCCAATAAAAACTGATAGCATTCAGCTGTGAAGGAAAACGTGCTTGTTTTGTATTGTTTGTCACTGCGGTCGATAATTCTATCTATGAAGTCTGAAATTCGCCCTGACTGTTATGAACACAGCAGAAATCTGTTTTCCAAAATTTCTTTGTGTTGCTGCAGGCCTTGCTCTCCACACCAGCTATTTGGGGAACAATGTGTGTGTATTTAAATAATTTGCAGATGCCCTTTGTGTCGACGTGGTAGTAATACTTCATTTCTCCTCATCTCATACCTTTGAGTGTCCTGCGTCTCCATGCGCTGTGCATTTCACTGTGGCATTCAAGATGAAGATAAAGAGGAATGAGAGGGGAGGGTGGAGTGAGCTCGGAGAAGGATGGGGGAGAGCATTTATTTTCAGTGCGTCTCATGTTATATTTATAGTCAATAAGACACACTTGGCTCTTCTGACGGAGCAGGGATTAGCAAAGGAAGCTAGCTTCCACAGAGCAGCAGTTGGTGTGAGGGGAGAAAAAGAGAGCAGTGGTTAACAGTAGGATGAATAAAAGAGGAATGGAATGAAGACAGAGGAAAAGAGATGGATGTTTTGGCAATGAAACATCATAATCTTCTATTTCAATGTAGTTTGCTTGTTTAAGAGGGATCATCTATGGAAATGACTTGATAGAATATTTTTTAAGCTGGATTTGAAGGAAGATTTTGTTATCACTAAGTTTCAAGTGAAAGTCTCATGCTTGTAAATATGTTTAAGGTGCAGATTTTCTCTTTGAGGTGCTCTTAACAACAACCAACTCAGCATCTATCTTGCATCCTGACTTTACTCTGAGCTCTTCCTGGCAAATAAAAGTCAGTCTGATGTTGACTCTCTTGCTTTTCTTTGATTTTTCTGTCATGGTGCATGTTTAATAGAGCCAGTCTGTTGAAATCTGGTTGCTGGTGTGTAACACAATGCTGTCTCATGGAAAATAAAAGAAAATGCTGAAGTGATGCAGCACCCCAGGAAAAATAACTTTCTCAGCTAAAGAAATGTACATAACAAATGACAGTGTGCCATCGAAAGAAGTTGGAAAAATATTTTTAAGAGCAGTAACTCATATAACGCCACTAAAGAAAGTTAAAAAATTAGATAAAATGATAACTTTAAAGAAATCGCCTTATGTAGTACATGTGTTTTTTTCTTAAATATTTCCTCTGTATTTGTGTTTATTCTGGTTTTATTTAGGCTCTTCAGTTTTGTTGGCAGCACAAAAGCACCAACTTGTTACAAAGTTGTGGCACAGTTCAGAAATTATGACTGAACTTTTCTTATTGTCTACCTGTATATCATTAATTTATTCATTATCCTAACCGCTTAATCTATAGTGAAGGGTCGTGGGGAAGCTGGAGCCCATCCCAGCAGTCTTTTGGGCGAAAGGCTCTACCTATATTTCTGTTTCATTAATCACTTGAACTAAATTCTCCAGTGATGTACAAGTGATTTTGTAGCTGTATTTTACTATGATTTCTTGCCGTGTTTTCATGTATTCTCTAAGTTATCTTGAAGCTCTGACATCTAAGTAGTTTGAAAAATGAATGAGGAGTTGGATGAATGAATACATGAATAATGAAAGCATTTATTTCTTCATTTGTAATGCTTGTTTATTCATCTGTTAAGTCATCCTGCAGCTTTTTCCCATTCAGAATCATTATTCATAGGCACTTCTCTTCCATATGGAGCAGTCTGCTCTTATGTCACAGCACTGTCTTGCCGTTGCTGTTGTTCTCTAACAGCTGTTGTGTCAGACAGTGCACCTGCATAGGGATAACATGACAACTCTGTGTGTTATCCAAGCTAAATGTTATGATGCCTGTCTTGTCTGTATGCTCAGTCTGTTGTGTTTTCTTATCACTCAGTGGTTTTCTGCTAATCTCTTCTGCAAAGCTACAAATATTGCACAACATCACAGAGAGATTTAAAATAACTGTGCAGTATAGCGCCTCAGCAGTGTTCTTTTTTTTTTCCCCCTTCTCTTTCCTGTGACAATTCAGCCATTTATATTTCTGACTCTTTATCTTTCAGGCAGCTGTTGCTCTACAGGAAGTAAGCTGGAAGGAAGTGTACCCCATGGACTTCTACTCTAATCAGAGCTTAGGGCCGTGGGCGCCCAACCACCCTGACAACCAACCTGTGCGGCCTGTTCGGAGACAGACTCAGGTGAATGGGACTGAAGCAAAAAATAATTACTGATAGAGAGAAGAAGGGGATGAGCGAGGTCGATAAAGGCAGGAATCAAACAGTTTGATAGTCTTTATCAGTATGTCACCACACTGACACCCAGTGGTACAGTGACATCAGGACACACACACATTTTTCCTGAAGGAGTGGCTGTAACCCTGACCTTCATGTGCTTCCTTAATTTTTTTTTTGTTTATTCAGGAGATGAAAACACAGTTAAATATCATCCTAAATGCAGCTCTGCAAATGCATCCCACAGTAGCCATAATGTCCAGTATTGCCACTAATCTGTCTGAGGTAGGTACCGTCACTGCTCCAAGTGTTAATGCTGTCCCATTGCCTTCCTGCAGAAGCAACCCGACTCAGCCCTTCCTACCAAGCAGTGTGAGCGGAGTCAGTGCACCCCCGGTGGCTGTCAGGGGAAATAACTGGTCTCATCATGACTGGCGCTGTCTTTGATTTGTCTCATGACTGCCTGGTGAAGGGAAGGAGGTCAGAGCAGATGAGGAGAGTGGGTTTTTGTCCAAAGCATCTATCGCTGAGCAGGACTAAAGCCAGAGGAGTTTTCAGCCTCATCAAAGGGATTACCAGCTATATCTAATCCCTAATCTTACAGCACAGCAGATCAAACCAAACTCATTGCTCCTTTTCACATTTTGATTACATGAGTCGTCAGCTCGGAATACGCGCAACTGGAAGAATAGGTTGAGTGTTTGAGTTCATGCATGCACATGTGAGTCAAATTCAAATGAAGGAGCTTCTTTCTGTTGTGCTAATGCAGTAATTCTTCTTGCACAGGAGTCATGGTGGACCTTTTTGTAATGCAGCTGTGCTTTTGTAATAAAGAGCAGAAAATGACCTTGAGTGTGTTGTATGGAATGAAGTCGCTGTTAACATTCGTGTCTTTAGTCAAATGCAAACCGTTTGTCTTAAAAAAATTCTTCAAATGAGGTTACCTTTATGATTGCAGGGTGGTCAAAGGAGGCACTTCTGTGCATGTACAGTGTAAACAGAATTAAACAAAGACGGACATGCTTTTTCTTTTATTTCTATTACAATTTTGAAAAATTAAATGAAATTTCCTTTTTGCTCCTTGTGTGAATGTGTTTTATTTTAAATGCAGGTCCATGCTTGAGTGATGATCCTGTTTTTAAAGCTGAGAGTTGTGAGTTCCTAGATGTGTGCAGAGCTAGTCACAACTGCTCTCCATCCTCATTATTTATTGATATTGGAGTCTGTCAATAAGTAAAAAAAAAAAATAAATAAGCACTGTATTGCAGTTTCTGCTATAGTAATAACTGACTGACAGACACATGCTTTGGCCTCTGCAGATCTGAAGAACTCATAAACCTTCCTCAGGTGGCCGAACATTGTCTCAGGTGGTGATGGAATTCCGTGAGTTTCATTGACAAGAGAAGCTACTCAGCTTCTCTTGTCAGGTTCATCATCATGTCTTCTTGATGGCAGGCCAGGGTGATGCAAGCATCTGGTCAGATATCAATATTTCTCATGATGTCAGTCAATCAATCTATCAATTCCTTTGTTGTCCCTAGAGAAAACTTAGCTTTGCAGCCCAGAACAGACAATAGAGGACATGCATCACAATTTTAAAAAACAAAATCAGAGCCAATAATGTATGTCAAAAAATGAGATTTGCACAACCCAATGATGATACATAAACAAAATTTTTTAAAAAAACCCAACAAGGTCACCTCGATGGTTGTTGTCACTGAAGAGATGAACAGCAGTAGGACAACCGACACCTTAAGTCTCTGTCCTCCCTAACAGCAACACCCCGAAGGTACAAATTTGCAATGGAGACGGTGATTCAGACAGTTCCATACAGGATGAGCCTTCGTTACCATATTAGTGGCAAAGCTGGCAGAAAGCTCCTTCTGCTGAAACCCAGAAACTTTTCCAGCAGCTTTCATAAAGAAGTTGTCATTGGCCAGATTTAAGCTTCCAAACCAAACAAAAATACAAAAAGACACAACAGATTCAACTACAGTTTGATTTAATAAAAAAAGAAAAAAGAAAAAAAAAAGAGACAACATTTCAGTGCAGACATTAAAAGAGCTCATCTTTCGATGTGTCCCGCTAGCGGCGGTTATTTTAAAGAGCTCAGTACTTTGCACCGTACTCTGTGTGATCCGCAGTGGTCAAGAATAAATAATTGACCAGCGCAGTGCTTTCCATCTCTCTCCGCTGATGTTTTATTTATCTTTGGCATATTTTGTCAGGAATAAAGAGGTGAGAAAAAATCTCCTCCCATCCAAAACATGCTGCTTTTAACCTCAATCTTAACAAATTTAAATAAAACAGATTCATCTCTAATTTAAGTGCGAGGAAAACGAAAGCAGGCAACTTAACTTCAAGGTTTAAGAGTCTTATTAGATGTTGTGAAATGCTTACAGCTCTCATGGCTTCCAGCTGCTCACAACAGAAAACACATGATATGACTGGAATATTAAACATAATATCTAAAGTTAACTTCAGTTTTTATTACTTTATTAACTAAATGAATAAGTGAATTACAAATCTTGATACTTTAATATGTCATTTTTATAACCAAAACTAATTTGTTTATCTTATTGGTGTCAAACAGTCTTTTTTTTTTTTTATGTTTATTGCATTTTCTGTTAATAAAAAATGTGAATCTTGTTAAAGGAAAAGGAACAGGTTGAATATAATTAAGTGTTTTCTGTGGAAATATTAACAGAGTATGATTCATGTTGTTGCTCTCAGTTATAGCTTATTAACTGTTGCCTTGGCAACGACTGTTCTCCTATTTGTGTCTTGTAAAAAATATATTATCATCTACTATTACTGCTACTTGAAAAACAGAACAATATATGTTTGTTTTTTTTCTTAACATAACCACACAGTCTTTGAAGCTGGAGAAGAAAAAATGTTCCACTTGAAGTTACTTATTTAAAAGAGAAGCAAAGCATCACTGGATTAGTCTGTATTTACAAATACTCTTTCTCCCTCATTGGAACATTACATTTAAATGAATATTCCTCTGAAATATTCTTCTATACATTGCATCTTTCTGTGCATATGCAGTAAATGTACTAAATTGATGTAATTAAAGTGATGTCTAAGTAAGGGCTTGTAACGGTTTCAGAGCATGTTGTGCTTATATTTGAAGGCACATAGAATCAAACCAGCCGAAATGTTAGATCCTAATGTTGACGAGGCGCTGATGTGCACATCTGCTTCACCCGGCAGTCGCAGGCTGACATCCTCCGTGTGAGTCATCCAAACCTCAGCTTCATTCCCTGCGATGCCGGCAGCATACTGACCACTAAGTGGAGCTGTTTTCATAGCTTATTTGCAGTCTTGAGGCATTGAAGTTACACACTTACTGTAGACAGGCTGTGTGTTGGGGGGGGAGATATGCACCGTGTGCTTGGCATACTGCAAACACCCTGTACTTTCTGTAGCTGCTGCTGTGTGAAGCTACTTTCGTACATGAGGGAATTTAACTCCATACTTGCTCATCCTGTTTGACCTGCAATCACTTCCATTCTCGCCTTCTGACCTGAGTGTGTTTGAAATTAGCACCCAGATTTGTTCTATATTTATCATGACTGTAGATTTTGCAGTTTTGCCCAACCTACAGGCATGGGCTTGACGCAACAGGTGCGTATAACACACAGATTTACCCTCCCTAAGTTTTTTTTGTTTTGTTTTGTTTTGTTTTTAAGTTGCCATTAGTGCTGTGGGCTTGTGTGTGTAGCACACAGCAGTCAACAGTGATATAACTCAAAAGTCAGCATTTAATGCATTCTCAACAGCCACTCATCATCCATAAAACACAGGAGTTGATTTGAGATGATATTTTCTCAGTAACCACATATGAACTGTCGGCTTTGCTTTTCTATTGCTTTGTCTGGTACCTTCAAGTGGGAAAAGCATGTCAGCGCTTGTGATGTATTTAGTTGTTTTGCTCTGACCAGGGAAAGAATGACTCACAGCAGCGTCTAAGTGTCCTATCCTCCCTCTCACTTTCACTGACCACGTGTTCGACACCCTCCTGCATGTCAGACAACTTTACATTTCCCCTCTCAGAGACATTAAAGGTTTTTTCTAAATCTTTTCTCCCAGAATCTGTTTCCTTCTGTGATGTTTGTTGCTTGTTTCCCATCCAGAACAGAGTCAGGCACCAGTAGAAACAAAACCACTGAGCGTTTAAATAAGTTTTTTGTTGCAGTACTGGGAAGAGTTTAAAGGGTTCAAACTGACTAAGTGTGAGTGTTGTGTGTTCCATTATTGGCCTCTATGCATGTCTTCTTCTCTGCTTTTTCTACCATTAATTAAATTACATACATTTTGAGCAGAAAATGACAGACTTTCTCAAACTTACCCGTGTTTATGTCTATCAAAACACGCGGTAAGTAGTTAAAAACCTGTGAAGGACAAAATCTCGTGCTGTGACAAGCAATATAAGATATTTCTTTGAGCGGGCTGTTGCCATATTAATGGACTTCTGATGGAGTTACATGTATAATTATTGGTTTTCTTTTTTAAGATGTCATTTTCTAACCTGTCCAAACCTAATTATAATTAGTTACTGTGTGGCAAGTGGTACTAATCTTTTCATTGTGTTCTGTTTCTTTATGGCAACAGGTCCATTAGGGGCAGAATAAGAACAATGAATAGTTAGTCTGAAAAGCCCCCCCACAGTGTCTGAGGTAAAACTTGTCTAATTTCAATTTGTCTTTGTTTCTGTGCAATTGGCCCTTGATAAGTAAGCTCTTGATCGGCATCCCTGTGGAAATTTGAACAATAAATAATCATATGTAGAGGCCGGCTGACTGTGTGTTTGTCTGTGTGGGAGAGAACAAGTGTGTGGTGGAAGGTTGCTACTAGGTTGAATAAGAGTCTTAAGTGGAAAAAAAATAAATAAGTGGCGAAAAGAGATGACTAATTCTGTGTGGGAGGTCAGCCTGTCCCAGATTATCCGGCCAAGAGCCACCCCAGCACAGGGCTGTCACAAAGTCACCTCCTTCCTGAACATCCTGCCATCGAACGTCGGCATTTGTTTCTCATTCTTTCATCTGCTTTTTCGGAACGATAATTTGTCTCTTGCTACGTATTTAGGTTTGCAGTTCTTTCCAGGGATGAATGAAAAATGCTGCAAATTTTCGTGGATAGTCATTTTCTTTGAATTGAATGTTTTCATGCTTTTTTAGTAAACATAAATTTGCACTGAGGACACTTCCGAACCGCAAGGAGTTTTAAAAACGTTTTAAAAATCCTAAATGAAACACACTTTTCTGAACAAAGAATTCTATAAGATCCTTCAAACTATTTAACTTTATCATCCAACAAAGGTAAAAACACTCCCTTAATCTATTTGAATATGTCTGGCCATTCAATTTAAATATAAATGAATTCTTATCTGTGTGCTAATTCATTTGTAGATACAAAGTCAAAACAGGATCAGTTCCTAAATCATGTGAAAGAATAAATAGTAAATATTAATAAAGCTGCTATAACATTAAATCTGAGATGAATAAAGTGTTTCTCAAACAAGTTCCGTTTTACCAAATAAACTGGACTTGTTGTCCAATTACTAGACTTTGAGTCAGTACAAAGGAAAAGAAAAACAACAGAGTATCAGCAGTTTTTTGCTTTATGCACCATTTATTAGTCATCCATATCAGTGTGATTGTACAGTATATTACAGATGTATTAACACGTCTTTGCAGGATCACATAAAGTGTTATCGTTACAAAGAGGAAGAAACCATCAAACTGACTCTGATCAGTCTCATTTTGTAAACACAAATTGTTTTCTTAGATTTTTTTTCACAATTGGACATTTTGAGTCAAATTAAAATTATTTATTTTTACTCTTAATTTATGTTTTTGTGATGTTGCTCTTTCTCGAATCCAGTGATTTGTTCTTAACAGGCTTTCATTTAATATATTAATCGAGCTTGTTCAGTATAAGCTATTGTTTTTACTCTGTTATTTATTATATCTGTGATGGTTTTTCAGCTTTGAATTAATTTAACCACTGAAAATATTTGAAATTTTATCATAACATCTGCTAACAATTAAAGTAATGAAGACATACCATTTAAATAAAAGACAAACATTTCTTTATGATCCCAAAATAGAGGTTAGGACTGATTTTAATATAACATATGTTACAACAGACAGAAATATTTAGACAGTGGTCTTTACCAAAAAAAAAAAAAAATTACAACACTTTACAAAAAGCAAGGTAGTTTTTTTTTTTTTTTAACTATTCAAGTTGGAATAACATTTTATGTAGTTATTGACATTAGAAATAAAGCTAAAGTCAAAATAAGATGTTATTGCTCTAGATCATATTAATTAATATTTCACTTACCTATCCACTCATTGTTTTAAAAAAGTGTTTTTCCTAAAGACTTTAGTGCAAAAGCTACAATTATGAAAGTTTCCATTCATTCAGTCATCATCCCAGAATAATGGTGTTTATTGTCAGGTTGAGGAGACGAAACAAAATCACATAAAATTAGCTGATTATTTTATACTCTTTTTTTCCATGATTTATGTAGCATTTAATTTAATTGATATACAATATTTTGATAGTAAAAGGTTAAAAAAAAAAAAAAAAGCCCAAAAAGGTTTGACGAACTGTGTCCTAACAAGGTCTCCTAAACTCTTAGACAGATTTTTTTTTTTTCCTGACAAGAGCACTTTATGGTATTTATTATTGAAAACATGTTTATTTTAACAGGGTTGTGTAGAATAATTCACTTGGAAGAGATCCAAGAGCAATTTATCAATACTATTTCATCATATTGTATTTCATCAAGTCAAATCTGTTAGACTGAGTTTCTTTGGGCAGAAAGAGTTTATGTCCTTCTTTAAATCTGAGCATGCCTCATCTTGTAGTGCAAAAACAAAGGCCCTCATCCTGTGGATAATGCAAGAAAAACTTGATTTATTTCAACTAAATGATTAAACCAGTAGATCCATGTTTGCCAGGCTGTGTCCTTCAGAGACATATTGAACCCCTGCCATGTCTAAGGACACTGCTGTGTGGCTAACCTTGAGCTTTCACATGACTCTGAAAAACAAAAGACAGAACAATCATTATTACTAGAAACACATGGCTTCATGTGCTCTTATTTAATTTACTTACGTACAGGGAATTATAACAGGAAATGTACAATTCAAACGTGCATTTAACAAACCTGCCATATTTGTTTGATAATGAAACAGAACAGTATAATAATCCTTTACAACTGCTTGCAGGTATGAACAAGATTTCAAGACATTTTAAGGCGATCCTTGAACACAAGACTGCTTATGATCAGTACAGGTCTGATAAACCTTCCAGATCCCTGAAATCAATTTCTTAGTGAGATATTAACATATCCTTACAGGAAAGGCTCTGTTCACACACCAGCTTATGTATGCAACATCTAAATGCAGCACTTCTCCTTCTGTTCTTTTCTGAATGAGAGCAAGAAGCTCTTTTTGGTGACATTCCCATCTGCACTGCTCTGGTTCAGATGTGGGTTTTGCCCCCTAGCGACCATGGCTGTAGACTGTTACCAGTGGTGCTGTTGCTACAGTAACAATCTAATGCCACGGTTACCATGGAGACAGCAAGAGTAATGGGATTGGCTGTGGTAACCACTGACGTCGACTGTGGTTTTCATGATGTTGGTGATGCAGCCTTCAGTTGTGCTGGGCTCCAGGAGGAAACTTTAGACAAAACAGCATCATTTTAACTCTCCTGTGAATTTGACCACAGAGTGCAGAGGCTTGCCAGGCATCAGTAGCCATGACTGTAGACTGTTACTGTACTTTGGAGGAGTTTTAGCAGTAAGCAGTCTAGAGCCAAGGTATTGATGCACTGACTGTGAGCAGCAACATAGAAAAACAAAGATCAGGCTGTTGTTAGGACAAATACAGACTGACAACATGTATAAGTCAACGTGTGGGTGTAGAGTGAACAAGATGCTGCCAGCATTTCAATGTGATCTATAACTGTTTTACATTAACAAATCACTGAGTACAGTACAAGGAACATCTAACTAAAGAATATTTCTGTGACACACTACTGGCATTAGGCATACCAGATGACACACTGCTCCCTGTAGCACACTACGTGCCCTTTCCTTAGACATGTTTTAGGCCTTAGACTATGTATGGCAAGGCAGGCAGTTACATAGCCCACTTGTTGTGCTTGTTGTATCGATTTCCATGTTGATTACATATGACTCAGCCACAAGATAGGAAGAACACCAGGTGAACTTGTGGCTTATGCAAGCTGAGTTACTGAAGAGCTGACGTCAGCAGTCAGGAAATTTGAGTTCTCTTTAGCAACTCATCTGATGGATGCCAAAAGGCTGTCTGACACACTGCTAAGTGGTTGTGCAGAAGATCTATGCATTTTTATACAAATGGCTTTGCTCTCAGGAGAATTCAGAAAGTTTCAGCTCTGTGAATACAAGTTGCCGTTCAAGCATATAGTCAGAGGCTGCAGCTGACTTAGGAGTGTTTCTCTATTATACTTCTGTCTGTCTGTCACAATGTGATGAGTCACTTTATACCTAACCTGACAGGGGTAGAAGTAAGGAAATGATAGCGTCTACTTGTGTGGATTATTATTATTATTATTAATATTATTATTATTATTATTATTATTATTTTATTATCATTATTTTACTATCATTATTATTATTACTTTTAACTTAATAAACTGAGACATATTCCAAAGTATGTGGCTTGTCGCTGTCCCTGGTCCTGAAAACGAGCACAGCCGGCAGAGTTTCAGCTACGTGAACCGTAAATAACGTAAAAGATGCGCTTCGTCATTTGTAAGAGACGTCCACATGTTCACCAGAGGTCAGAGAGTTTACAGTATCTTGTCCCTATGAATATTTCCATAATTGTTAAACGGAACAGACCCCAATGGAGCACAGAATAAGCTGTTATGAAATTTTAGGATGTTGACGTATTAATACTTCCTAAATATATTTTCTGTATGTATACATTGAACAATGATGCTTCCAGTCACTATGAACACAAATCATCTCAAAGTTGTTTTATTTATTTATTTATTTATTTTTCATCCCAGCGTCTTGTTTGATCGCAGTGTTGTTTAAATAGGTCATCTCTTACAAACCTCGTTCAGAACCGCAGACAGCTACTGGCAGCTCATTTGTATGCCTGGCAGTGTTTACTGTGCCCTGCCTAAAGCCAGCGTGGATGCCCTGCGCAGGTGGACATTCAAGCCAAAAACTGAGGGAGAGGTTATTGAACAGCGCTCATTATAATTCTGGTCATAGCTACTTTCAGGAGTTACCTTGGGGAGTTTTCATCAGACTCCAGTCCTTTCCACCCCCTCATCTCCTCTCCTTGTACAGAAACACATCGCAAAGCCGTATATAGGCGACCCAAGCCGTGTCTTTACAGCGTACTGCTGAGTGATTGGAAGTCGTGTCCATGTACGCAGGAATGACGCAAAATCGACTTCACCTCAAGAGCGCGTCATGATGTCATTTCAACATGAAACAGTGGGAGGGGAGGGGTGGGGGGGCTGTAAGGTTTACTGTCTGAATCGGTCACTTTATTTCAAGCAGATCTATCCATCTTTACACGAATAGATAGATGTTCGTCAAATATGTCGCTCATCTAACATCACAGATCATTTCATTTACCCGGATATTTTACACTGGTTTTGGGTTACGAATCGACACGTCCGAGAAACAGCTGGATAGGACGTCCCACATAGATTGAAACCTTTAAAATAACTTTAAATAAATAAATACAGTGCATGTCGTGATCCGGTTACTATCTGCGGGGATGCTCTCTGGTTAACATGCAATCAGCGTAGCCTACACCCCACAAGTCATTCTCTCTTTTTTTCTCCACAGTTGTCACTGCCCATGTGCGCCAAAGTGACTCACACTGCAGTAACTTCCAGCCTCTGTAATCTACCGTAGTTTCACAAAATGACACGCAGGGGAAAAATTAGATAACAGGGAAGAGAAAAGAAATGACTTTCCAGCTATTTAAAAGGTTTATAACTGCTCGACATTTCTTGCTACACAAGAAAAGAAACTGTTATTACTACATTTATTCATTTGAAGGAAGATAATAAGGAAAAACTGTTAGAATAAAAACTTACCTTTCGGTCGTCACTTGAGATTTCATTAGTTTACGACTTGATTAAACTGATAGACACATTTTGCCAGTTCCACCTCGTGAAACTATGACGTGATGGCGGCAAATATGTCCACATTTAATAAGAATTTTCTATCTAATCTCGTCGGCGCTGCTGAGCTCATTTTATTTTTTGACAAATTGCTCTAATTCTGATTTCTTTTCAGTCTCCCACCTCTGTCTTGCATCTTGGTATCTCGTGAATTTTAGCGGGCTGTCCCGGTGATCTGCTCTTATAGACATCCCGTAGTACTAGTAATGGGGATGGGAGGAGACACTCATTCATTCAGAAGCATCACCTACATCGACGATGTACGTGGACTCTTACGTCATCGAGGAAATTTACTCAACAGGGGGACGCTCAGGGTTCCGCGAGGGGAGGCAGGAATAGGGAAACAGAGGAGAGGGAAGGATGACAAAGGGTTGGAGGAGCAGGCTATTTTTTTTTTTGGTTTTTTTTTTGGATTTTCATTGGGTACAGCAATGCTGCCCACAAGTGCTACTTGTGTTTGTCAGGCACGTTTCAGACCAGTGGACTAATTGTCCCCCACGAAATTGCTTTGGAGGTGTTCAAGCATGTGTGTGAAAACTGAGGTGCGATATAGTAGTCCCACGGGAGGGAGGAGGAAAAAGTTTACTAAGAAATGATTCATTTAGAAGCTATTGTTGTTGGGATATGAAACTACTTGCTTTGGGCTGGTAAAACTGTGAGTGCGCCATGTGGATTGTCAGTAACTCACTTCTTTCCTCCTTTTGGTGTGAGCATCCCACTTTCCTCACTATGTAATTATTGCATATATATATATATATATATATATATGTATATATATATATATATGTGTGTGTGTATATATATATATATATATATATATATATATATATATATATATATATATATATATATATATATATATATATATATATATATATATATATACACACACTAGTGAGCATCAAGGCCACTATCCAAGATGTATATATGTATGTATATCAGCAAGTTACTCAATTTAGCTTTCTTGTTTGACTTTGTTGCTTTTACCACCTCACACATATTTCCCCTGGTTTTTTTTGCTTTTTTTTTTAAATCTTCACCAAAGTACTAATTATTGTAATTATTAGCTATGTGAAAAGACAGAAAACGTAAGAAATGAAGTAGTAGTTCATCAAAAAAAATTGAATGCAGAGAGCTCAGAAAGTAACTCATAAAATAAAGGAAGCATCTTGCAACCAGTTAAACTAATTGGAAACATGTCAGTAACACGTTTATGTATAAAAAGAGTACCTATAAGGCTGAGTCTCTCTCACCCCTTCGCACGAACAGGGCTCTGTGCCAGTTCCCAAACCTAAGTTTGAACCAGCTTCCATGTTCAGATCAACCTGAAAAGCTGGTTTTCACCTTTGGTCTAAATATGGGTGGCGGTTCTTTGTAAAGCATGACATCATCAGTGGGCAAACACTGGGTTCACCCTAATGCCAGACCTCGATGTTACTTATATTAAAATCAAATTAAAAATTACCTAAACATCACTTGGCTGTCTGTACATACTGATTTACAAGATTCTCTTTTGAGGCCTGACAACTCAACTATCAACTTTCAGGACAAAATCCACAAGCTGTTTATGTTTACGTCCACAGAGTAAAGTCCTCTCCCTTTAGAACTGGTTATACTGGTGTGAATGCAGGCCAGTTCGCAGAATGGTGCCAATTTTCAAAGACTACAGAAAGGAAACCAGAACGGTGTCTGTCTGAAAGCAGAATATCCGAGGTAAGGATGGGTGAAAATGTATATACAAAATTAACAGGCAATTTTAGTAAACTATAATATTCATTAAGACAGTAAACTATAATATTCCTATAATGTTCCTAAAATCACAAAAAAAATATTGTAATATTTTATCAAACACAGCATCAAATATCATAAATGATTTCTAGAATCTAGAAACATCTCCATCCACAAGAAAAATGCTCAAAATGTAATATTAGTTGTTTATGATTTCCAGGTAATACTACATTATGAACAGACATGATTGTGACCTGAAATCACTACTCAGCAGCACTTCCTGTCTGGGAACACCGTCCACTGTGAAACTGAGTGAAGTCTATAAATACAGGATAAAAAAAAACTCCACCATGTGAGAAGACGGCATGTGAACATTATCCAGAAATACTGGCATCCTGTTTTGGCCAAAGCACCTTTAAAGTGGACTGAGGGCAGATGGAAATCTGTTCAATGATCACATAAGTCAAAAGTTGACTTTTTTCTTTTAAAATAAATTACAGACACAGTGTCCTCCAAACAAAAGAGGGGTTATCATCAGCACTTCATTCAAAAGCTGCTTTTCTGATGGTGTGAGACATTAGTATGGATGGAATTGGCAACTGACATTAAGGCTGTAAGGTGAAAGATGATTTTATATGTTCATATCTTATAACTTACTTTGGTGGAATAATGAGGAAGTTTTTATTTAACTTAATTCGTGAAGAATCGTGAATAGTTTATTTATTTTACAGCAAATCACAGAATTTTGTATATACCGGTATATACTTTTATCACAACATGGTAATTCTACAGGACATATGTCTGTTGCGATGCTGAATCATAGCTGCAAGGTTAGTGTCCATTATTAAAAAAAACATCTTGAATACAACTAAATATCTGAAAAGATTAAAGAGATGGATTTTTTTTCCTTCCTGTTACATTGTCTTGACTGACAAAAAAAAGAATTGCACTAAATGAGCTGATGACTTAACTGTATAGAATTTGCTCATCTGCTCTGGTCACTTATAAAGATGGAGGTTACAGGGGTTCAGTCGAGAGGGGATATAAGCGCTTGATAACGTCACAGGTGGATAAAATAATCATCAACATGATATCTGGTTATCAGCAGCTCAGTTGTTTTATCCTTTTCTATTTTAATCCTCAGACCTTCCTTAAGAAATCTCGTTCTTCCTCTTAAGGACCTTTTTGGTCACCTGGTCACATTTAAAAATATGTAATTAATCATATTTAGATCAAACCACATACAAAGTTAAGTTTATGGAAAATGTCCTTTTTTAAAGCGTCTAAGAATACTTTATAGAGTGCAGTGCACAAAGTGGAGAGAAATGTTTTAGAAACCATTAATGAATATGAAAGGTCCCTAAATCACAAATACCTGTACTATAAAAAAGAGATACAAATGTTTTACTAAAACAGCAGCTGGATTGAAGATATCATGTTTTGAGGTTTTCCACTTCTTCCAGTTCAACTAAGATGGAAATATATTTGACAAAAAGGCTAAAAATTCATCCATCCATAGTACAGAAGAACATAGCAACAAATTTATTACAATCAAAACACAGTTTAACATAAAAATGTGACACAGACTCAGTGTTTCATATTGCATGGTACAATATGTAGTATTTTTTACTTTTACTTTAACTGTCAGTATTATTGTCTTTGTCTTAATTATTATGATTACTGTTACACTTGGAGGCTGTAATAGGGATACCATTGGTAAAATTTGCATGATATAATCTAAGCCTTAAGTCTCCTGTGATTTAAGGCTTAGATTAAAAGACATGTCAAAGATATTTATGTTGCAGCCTGTTGTCATAGTTTCACAGATGATGTTACCAGTTTTAAAAAAAAACATGCCTGTGACAAGTGGACACATCTGACATATCTGGTGGTCTTGTTTTAAACTAAAGAGCAAAAATAGGAACATTTAAGATAAGGCTGGCTAAAAAAAAATACTTCTAATGATTTCCTCCCAAAGACCCAGTTTGTCTGGAGAGAGCTCAGTATCAGCTCTGCTGCTGATCAAGTTGCAGACAAAGCCATCTACAGGCTTTAAGAAACCTGTCAAAGCAAAGCTAAAACATCACATCAAAGGTTGAACAAAAGGTGCTTTTCCCTCACATGTAAGTTTTATTAAGGATCCTAATAATTGTTTTAATAACTTAATTACAAGTCATTTCCTAAGCCATCCTTTCACATCTGCATTACCAGTCACATGGTCCAACACCTTCTGATGTCCAGAGTCGTGTCTGAAACAGAGAACTAAAGATGTGATGACTGATATAAATTAATGAGCCAAACATTAATAAATAATACCGAATCAAAGATAACTTTGGTCAGTACTCTTAACACAAATGCCAGAACCAGTCATCAGTGTTCTCACCAGGGCATCATGAATAAAGTATGAAACAGTAATGCGTCAATGGGATTGAAAATCTCAGTGCACCTCATGTTCTTATGCTTATTTTACCCCCTTCAACCCCCACCCCTCTCACCCTGAAGCTATATTTCACAACTCTTTGCTTCAGATTCCATCTTTTCTCTTGTTGTACAGTAAGTAGCATCATCTCCAGTGGCCTTATCTCAACACAAGTTCTACTCCACAAAACAGAAACTCTGCTCTCCAAAGCACGATTTGCATTTGTCAGAAAGAAAAGAAAAAAACCCCAAAACAACAAAAGCAGATAGATGGAGAAATTGAGAAAGAGAGGGATGGGCTTAGGGGAACTGCTTCTGTGTCTAAGGAATATCTTCATTTCTGCTTCTTCATTCCTGGTGTCATTTTTATTCTGCAAGTGTAAAATGATCCACCTCCCTCTACTAATTCTCTTGCCGTCCTTCACACTCCTACTCTATCTATTTTGTCATGTCTTCACCATCTGGTAGGTGTCTTTTCATTTCTACATGTGATGGTTACACAAGCAAACAGAGAGAGAAAGAGAGAGAGAGAGAGAGGAGGAGGAAGACCCCACAGGGCTTAGTGCTCACCTGCAGAGCCCCACTACCCCACCCCATGACTCTCCCCCTCCCTCTCACATTCTACTAATCAGTATTCTGCTTTACCACTCTTCTCCTTCCAACTATCTCTCTTTCTTCATCTTTTATTTCCATTCAGTCAGTGTCTCCTCCTCTACCCTCTACTGTCTTCCACAACTGCATAGTTTTACATGCACAGCACTGCAACACAGGCAGCGATTCAGACAGGTTTCCAATCTGCAGCTTGTTAGAAGTCAGGGCCTGGAGCATGTCAACAGCGGTGCTGCTCTTTGAATTGGGATTCCCCCCTTTGCTCGCTGCAGCAATAAAGGAAATCAATGAGGGTGTTCCTCCTGCTATGTGGCACACTGATTTGTTTGAGTTTTGCAAAAATGTATTGTGATGTGTATGTGGTTCTCCTGTTACAGCATCGGGTTTCTCTGAGATTGACATGAAACCCCTATCTCCAGCCTGACATCACCACTGCTCATGAATCTTTCAACACATCCCCCTCCTCTTCCACAGCTCTCCCCCTCCTTCTGCAAAAACCAGTGTTAGTGGGAGAGAATTAATTAAACAGAATCACCCCGAGTAAGTTGGATTCGCAAGGCGTGACTGATCGTACACAATTACAGGTGGGAGCAATCTCATAAAAGATGGAGAAATAAAGGGTTTATAGCTCATTTGAAAATATTGTTCCTCTACTCATAATACATCATGATGTCTCTGGTGAATTTATTTTTGCCAGATGTATCATATGAAATCGAAACTGTGTTCTTCACTGATTGTTTAAAGGTAAAGTATTCTTCATTGAGGTAATGACCTGAAGTCCCACTGACTCACCGACAATAAACCAGATAGATTTGGACAAAGTCTGCAGTCTGACTCAACCGATCACGATTCTTCCAACCTGAGAGATCCAAGCACAGCAGCAGACTGTTGATGAATAGCATATAGTTGCCTTTCTTATTTTAATATTTTTCATACCACTTTCCTTTGTCTTATATGTTATCTAGAATACAGAGTGAAATGATTGTGGCAAGCCATACCATATTATGGTTGTAACTTGGAGTGACTGTGCTGTCAGGGAAACATAGCAGTCTTTGATGTGAACCAATTTTCCATGGGGAAAAGGAAAAGGAAAGGGAAAAGAGTGAGGAAGGAGTGTGGGGATGCGCTCATTAAAAAGCAGCCTTTTTAAAAAAAAAGTACAAAAAATAGCCAGAAACCGGTTCTGAATCTAAAAATCACCTTTTGTTTGTCTTTATTTGCTGTCATGATGTCCTGTTTTCTGTAAAACTTTCTCACAGTCATTTGATTCTTTCTAGTTCTCTAGTGTTGCTGCTGCCTTGGAGATGTTACCTTCAAGCTGCATATTTAGAGGCCCCCTGCTGGTTGGGACCAAATATCACAAGCATGTCTCCGTGTGAATGATATTTTACTGTATTTGTCATCATGCCTCTGAGGAAAGCATGAAGAATGGAGGAGGCAAACCATACAGTAGCTTTAGGTTTGTATAAACAGTATGTATACTAATAAAACAATGTCAGCCGGTAAAACATCTGTTACTTTGCTTTATTTCAATTTGGAGATCTGTGACACCTCAGACTCAACACTACAGCCCTCTTCTCCCTATCCATCCCTCGCTAAGCTGTCCACACACATTGCACATGACTCATCCAGATGACTCACCCCCCCTCTCCCCCCACCTCCCCTCTTCCATGCACATGCTCACACATCTTTGTATTATCTCCCCTGGCTAACCTTGACAGAAGAACACAGAAAGATGCCTGGAATTATAAGACATAGTCAGTGATCTGCTCTTTTACGCAATCTCAGTGATTTATATAAGTGCCCCTTGGACCAAACCCAAAAATATTAGTGTATTTATAAATGCATCTGCACACATTGCCCTTTTAAAAATAGTCCCTCTGTTCAAATATATTTAGTGACCAAGGACTAAGGTGGCACAGTATGAATCACTGAATCATTCATACACTGGTTTATTCATTTGATTAAACACAAATATTTTTGTCCAGGCCTCGACTAAAAGGAAGGGACGTTAATCCAAGGTGTGTCCCCTGATTAGCATCACAGGTGTCTACAATCTTGTAATCAGTCAGTGGGCTTATATATAGGGCTACAGGTCGTCACTGTGCTGTTTGGTGACATGGTGTATAGCACACTCATCATGTGTCAGAGGCAGCAAAGGAAAGAGTTGTCCCAAGGGATTGGACAGAAAACTGGAGACAAGCATGTTAAAGGTAAATGCCATAAAACCATTTCCAAGCAGCTGGATGTTCCTGTGACTTCAGCTGCACATATTATTCAGAAATCTAATCCATTGAAGTGTAGCCAGCCTCCCTGAACAGGAGGAAAATTGATGATAAATCAAGAAGATAGATGAAACGAATGGTAACAAAAGAGCCCAGAAAGACTTCTAAAGAGACTAAAGATGAACTTCAAGCTCAAGGAACATCAATGTCAGATTGTGCCATCCATTGCTGTTGTCATTTACTTTTTTATATATATATATATATATATATATATATATATATATATATATATATATATATATATATATATATATATATGAGAGAGAGAGAGAGA
The DNA here is from genome assembly GCF_933228915.1 of Telmatherina bonti. NCBI lineage: Eukaryota > Metazoa > Chordata > Actinopteri > Atheriniformes > Telmatherinidae > Telmatherina > Telmatherina bonti. The sequence goes on along the minus strand of NC_136627.1, from coordinate 27,523,188 downwards.
GATGTGTCAGTGGATTAATGTACTGTTGTGTTGTTTGTGTTCAACATTCAGTGTTTTTTTTTTTTTTTTCTGCAATGGAAATATGGGTTCACTTTTTTCCACACCTACTTGTTTTTACAATTTTTAAAAGATGAAAAAACTGAATTGATGCAGCACAGCTTAATAAGGTGCTCATCTAATTCTGCATATCAACACAAAACTCAAGTCAAGAGGTCAGAGGGTAACACTGTTAACACATGACTGAACCGTGCCAACTTGTAGACTAGACAAGGGTAAAGCTGCTTGTCAGGGGCTCAAAGGGGTTGGTGTAATTATGATGTTAAAGAAACTAAACAATACAAGGTCTTTTAGGAGTTGCCCTTTATTAGCAGTTTGAGCAGCCAAGTAAGTTGATCATGATCTTACAAACAACTACGTGGTCACCAACAGACCTTCTGAAATGGCTCCAATCTCAGAAGCTCTTAACTGGATCTTTATGGTTGATGGCAGCCACTTGACAGAATAGAAGACAAGAGGGCAGCATTTTCTCTTTTGAAACTTTTCCCATTTGACTGATGATCACTAAGAACTTTTTTGCTTCTGATTTGACCAATACCCTCCTTATGAAGTATGTCGATGCTCACAACATATACTGCTCAAAAGAATAAAGGGAACACTAAAGTAACACGTTTTTAGATCTGAATGAATGAATGAATGAATGAAATATTTTAATCAAATACTTTGTTCTTTCCATAGTTGAATGTGCTGACAACAAAATCACACAAAAATTATTAAGGAAAATCAAATGTATCAACCCATGGAGGTCTGGATTTGGAGTTATACTCAAAATGAAAGTGGAAAAACACACTACAGGCTGATCCAACTTTGATGTAATGTCCTTTAAACAAGTCAAAAAGACTCAGTAGTGTGTGTGGCCTCCACGTGCCTCTATGACCTCCCTACAACGCCTGGGCATGCTCCTGATGAGGCGGCGGATGTTCTCCTGAGGATCTCCTCCCAGACCTGGACTGAAGCATCTGCCAACTCCTGGACAGTCTGTGGTGCAACTTGGCGTTGGTGGATGGAGCGAGACATGATGTCCCAGATGTGCTCAATTGGATTCAGGTCTGGGCAACGAGCGGGCCAGTCCATAACATCAATGCCTTCGTGTTGCAGGAACTGCTGACAGACTTCAGCCACATGAGGTCTATTGTCTTGCATTAGGAGGAACCCAGGGCCAACCGCACCAGCATATGATCCCACAAGGGGTCTGAGGACCTCATCTCGGTACCTGATGGCAGTCAGGCTACGTCTGGCGAGCACATGGAGGGCTGTGTGGCCCTCCAAAGAAAGGCCACTCCATTACTGACTCACTGATGTTGCAGGCAGCAGAACATTCTCCACGGCATCTCCAGACTGTCACGTCTGTCACATGTGCTCAGTGTGAACCTGCTTTCATCTGTGAAGAGCACAAGACGCCAGTGGAAAATTTGCCAGTCTTGGTGTTCTCTGGCAAATGCCAAACGTCCTGCACGGTGTTGGGCTGTAAGCACAACCCCCACCTGTGGACGTTGGGCCCTCATACCACCCTCATGGAGTCTGTTTCTGACTGTTTGAGCAGACACATGCACATTTGTGGCCTGCTATAGCTCATTTTGCAGGGTTCTGGCAGTGCTCCTCCTATTCCTCCTTGCACAAAGAAGGAAGTAGCGGTCCTGCTGCTGGGTTGTGTCCCTCCCACAGCCTCCTCCACGTCTCCTGATGTACTGGCCTGTCTCCTGGTAGCGCCTCCATGCTCTGGACACTACGCTGACAGACACAGCAAACCTTCTTGCCACAACTCACATTGATGTGCCATCCTGGATGAGCTGCACTACCAGAGCCACTTGTGTGGGTTGTAGACTCCGTCTCATGCTACCACTAGAGTGAAAGCACTGCCAGCATTCAAAAGTGACAAAAAAATCAGCCAGAAAGCATCGAACTAAGAAGTGGTCTGTGGGCACCACCTGCAGAACCACTCCTTTTATTGGGTGTGTCTTACCAATTGCCAATAATTTCCACCTGTTGTCTATTCCATTTTCACAACAGCATGTGGAATTGATTGTCAGTCAGTGTTGCTTCCTAAGTGGGTGATTTTGATTTCACAGAAGTGTTGTTGACTTGGAGTTACATTGTGTTGTTTAGGTGTTCCCTTTATTTATTTATTTATTTTTTTGAGCAGTGTGTTATGGCTGTGCTTCCCACCAACAGGGGACATGAACACTGTGAGAGTTTAAAGGAGGATGGCTGCATCAAAACACAAAGGATATTACAGGAAATGTGATGCAAGTTGCCTTTGAACAGAGAATGAAAATAGTGAGATGCTGGAGAGCAAATAGGAGACTTCTGACTTTTCTCAAGTATCTCATATTTAATTTGCCTGTAAGATCATCAAGACTCTATAACAGCTCAGATTTCACATCTACTACAACAAAACGATTCTGCCAGGTAAATGGTATTTGAAATTCACACTCTATCTGAGATGTAAGAGATCGGCTCACCAACAGATGTCAGTGTTGACCAGACAAAATCTTACCCATGACTCGTGTGTGTGTGTGTGTGTGATCGTGTGAACATTTTGAAAAATTGTGTGGAGTGTAAACAATACCCTCAACACAAGTACCTAAAATTATTTGTTTTCTAACTTCTTGCATCAGGATTTATAAATTAAAGCTCATGAAATCCTGCTTTCATGTGTTGTGTTGCTGGATCACATCAATTATTTATGGATGTTGCATGTTTCACTTTCAACAACTGTTATGTTTGCATCATGTGAAGCCTCTAAATCCCAGAACCTGCTGTGGAAAGTATGTGACTTTCCAGTTAAACAACATTTATTATTGGAAATATTGCAGGTGCTCGTTCTGTACTACTTGTTTTCTTTACTTCCTTTTCTTTTCTGAGGTAAACAAAAAACATTGATTTCTTATGTTTGTGTGAAATTTTTTGAATTTGCAAACTTGTGAAACCCGAGTGTATTTCATCGGACATTCCTGTAGTGATTGTGTGGGTTAAGATTGCAGCTCGTAACTGCCATGGGAAGAGCAGATATGGCCATGATATGATATGATTTAGTGCTGAAATCTAAACCACTGCTGGTTGGCTGTAGCGCAGGTCACCACATACTCTGGGTGTGTAATCTATCTCTGGTCAACCTCACACAGGATATGCCAACACACACTTGAAACCCACTGAATGCCTTCCTTTTCAAAATCTGCTTTTTACACTCAGCAGGGTTGTGGTGGTTTGTGTTGGGGATTTTCAAAGCACTTCTGAGTATTTTTCACTGTTTCAGTGATGCAGCAAAACACAGAGACCTTCCATTTATTAGAAAAAAGAGGCACACTGATTGTGTGACAGAAAGGAAAAGGCCACTGGAATTCTGTATGTCCACCCTTCATAAATTTGAGGAGCAGTTTATGTTAGTTGGGAACATAATTAAGTTAGAATCTGAGCACAGAAAATTCTCAAAAAATGAAAGAAGCCAACATTTTCTTCGTATCAAACAGAGGAAAGTGTAGAGTTTAAAGTTGGGACGTTGAAGCTGTTAAAGAGCTCAGAAAGCACAAAGAGAACGTAAAAATGCTAAAAACTGAGTTTTTAACCAGTTAAAACGCAAAGTTCAATTGCCTGTTCAAAATGTTTGAAAAATCACACAATTCCCTGCATATTTAACTTAATGCAAGAAAACAGATATGCTGGCATAGATTCTCAGTGATCTAGAGTCGACCATGGTAATCAAAGGAGCTTGAATAAAGCCAGCTAACTTTTCTGAAAGACTTTTTATCTTTTTGTCCAAAAGACTTCAGTTCTGACCAATTAGAGGGAAGTTTCAGCAAATAAACAATAAGTTACTTCAGTCACATGATATCACTTGGGACATTGTCACTGGACCAAACAGGGCCAGTTTGAACAAATCCTGTTCAAACTGGATTCAAACTGGTGAATCATAGAATGTGTCCTACAGCAACATGCTAGATAGCTTGTTGCCTCTCCTGCAGCTCATGGTGGACATCTTCTCGTGAAAACTATTAGGTGTGACCACAGAAGTAAAAACAGAATTGCATGAAGGAAAGGTGATAACTGAGGCCAACTCCTCTGTTCAGAGATGCTTCTGGTTTTTAGTTTAACATGCATTGCTTCTTTAATACAAAAATCTGTACAAGACTGTCCTTAAAAGTGTCCTTTATCCTTAACATACAATAGGTTGTGAAATCTTGACTCGAACAGCTGGCTCACTTGTGTTGTCATTACAAAATAGTTGTTTGGTCTCCCCTCATGCTCAGAAACTAGCTTCTTTCTAAAGGTATTGCTTTGTTTGAAATGTACTGGGATGTCATGTTTGGAGAAGACCCCTTTGAGTTTCTCAGAACCTCCTGGCACCATGGAATGACAATAATCCTCTGTTAGTGTTTTTCCCAGCTGACATCAATCAGGGACTTGTCAGTCAGTCAGTACTATTTGTCAGCCATCACTGGTGGAAAAATAACTTTATGATGGGAATTTGTTCATGTCTGTGTATGCATGATATTACTTAATGTTATATTGTAGTTGTTGCTTTAAGGTGCAACTAGAATTGCATAGTACCCATAAAGGTACTGTAGAAACCCTCGAGTAATCTGTTTACCAGTAAAAATGTTCTGAGTATTGATGGGTTGTAATGCAATGAGAGTTTGTGGGGTAAAATGTTGTGATCTTTGCGTTTAGGAAAGTTTTTGTTCTTATTTTGTGGTCTGCATATCATATAAACTGCACATGTGTAAAAGTCGTAGTTTTATTCTGACCTACTGATATTATCTCGAAGTTCAAAATCAGTTTATCCTCATCTTATTGAGAGCTCTTTTCTTCTAATTATGGATTTCTTTTGTTCAGTTAGAGGGAAAAGAGCCAGCAGTCAATCAAACTCTGATAAATAAAAGCCAATGGAGATAATTTTTATTTATTTATTTATATATATATAACAATTGTTTATTTTTTTCATGTTATTCAGTAGGATGGAAGATAATCTGGCCTGTCTTCATAAGTGTAGAAATCTTGAAGAGGAAAGGGATCTTATTTTCTGGTAAACCTCTGCCCTCTTGTGGTGTTTTCCAACTGCTAAGCAACAAAATCCATTCAGTCATCAATTCTATAAACTCATTGTTGCATCTGTTTTCTGTCTATTACACATCTTCTGTAAAACCCTTCATCTCCCCCATTTGAACCTCATCTGGATTTCCCACGACATCGTATGTTCAGTCAGTGATTTCAACTTGAAAACCAACTGCGATCTAGACCTCTGGGGAGCTTTCCTTCATTTGCTTTTCAACTGTATTTATTGCAGGTTGAAAAGCAGCTTGTACCCACCTTAAAGCCCCACTGCTCGATTATGGCTGATTTTCACATTGGAGCACCCCCAGGCAGGGGCTAATTTTCCATCTGTCTTGCATCCTGTCTCTTCTCTGATTCCTCTCTGCTCAGTAAACATCAGTCCAATGTTGACTCATCTTCTCTCTTACTGTCACTTTGTCTTGTTCTTTTTCTCACTACCTCTGATAATGTCCTATTACATTTGTTTGCTAAATAAAACAGAATTTGGGTCCAAAATAGCTAGTATGTTAATATCTAGTTCCTGGCATGTGGTGCTCTACTGTGAAGGAAAACACAGTTGTAAATTAGTGCAGTGCAGTTTAGTGAAGTGAAGCCTTAGTAGATGCAGTGCAATGACTGTCAAATACCACCTGGAATGAAAGTTAAGATCATCAGTATCAGCTTCCCACCATTGCTTGTGAACTTCTGGATGGACATATCAAACTGGTGATGTTGAAAGATTTGACGTTGCATCCTTCTTGTATTACTTTAACTTTACAACTATTGCACAACACTTACTGAGTATATTTCAGCACCATGAAAAATGTCCACACTGCTGACATTTTCTTCTTCACTACAGTTAAACACAGTTCAACAGTTTTACTTATTGGACAAATATCAATATGTTAAAAAGGTACTAACATCTGCCATTACCTGTGTGTGTGTGTGTGTGTGTATTTGTTTTTGCTTTTCTTAGGAAACTAGCAAGTCAACCTTATCAGAGAATGACATGTGCATGTATAGTTATCTTTGGTCAAGTATTCAATATGTGTGCATGTGTATGCTTTACGATGCTCTGTGCACGCTGCCTGTGGTCTGGCAGCAGCAGCTTCATGGCCAGAGTCACGTCCTCCAGTGCAATGCTTGTGGGAATGTGGTAAATTTGGTTGAGACCAGCTCATAAAACTTTGCACCCTGGCACTGTCCTGCTTCCCCTGCAGACAGGGAAGCAGCAACCAATGGGGAAGCCACACAGTCGGCCAGTGTCGAGATGCTTCTCTCTACTGTTGCTTTTTTCAGTCCCACACATGCTGCAGCTCAGCTGACCCAGGGGTCAGGACCTTTAGCTTCTGGCTGATGTGGTATTCTGTCTCTGTGACCAGTTTCACTTCAGCTGAGTGGAGAACAATGTTATAATAATCACACAAGCTGCTTTTAATCATCACACTTGAACTATCAGTCAGTTATTTGCATTGTTACTTTCTTAAATCATTCACTAAATTAAAATAATTAAGTGTTAAAACTGGTGCATTTTTGTTTGGCAGATTTGTGCAGCATAATGGTTGGTGCAATTACAGTAAGTGTCTCAAAAAGCCATAGAAGTTTACAGTGATGTTAGTTAAGATCTTGAATTGTTGAGAAACTGCTATCAAAACTAGATTTTTATGCTTAAGTTAACCAAAATAACAAGTTATTCAAGGCTGGGAATTTTTAGTGTTTTGCAGAAGTTGCAATTTTGTTCAAAGTAACTTTTGTTGATCTAAACAAACTGCATGTTTATAATTCCAAATGCATAAAAAACAGTATTATTAATAAAATAAGACATCGATCATCTTCTTGAATACAGCTGCAGTTTAAGGGAACTGGACTTCATTGAAAATAGGTTCAAGATCATATTTGACCTTTTGTTCCAGTAGAGGTAGCAGAAGTGACTCTGTGGTTTGCTGATGGGTTGCACTGCAAGTGAGGGTGGAAGTACCTCTGCCCTGTCAGTGCACTCTGTGGGTCTTGCTCCCACACTTTCACAAGCTCACTTGTGCACTCATACACACTTACATAGAAGCTCACATGCCTGCGTGAGCCAAGCAATAATTAAAAGCAAAAGTAAATCAGTGGTTGTTGGATGTTTTATACATTATTACAGTCCATGGAATACTGAGCCACAAACGTAGATCATCCCTGACAGGTCTCATTTTCTATGAAGTGAAGAAGCTAAATCTAGACCTCACTGTACCCATCCATACATTCACAATTACACGTCATCAAAAGTCATAAAGAAGGGGTCCAAGAAAATGTCTGTTTGCATGAATGCCTATATGAAGATACATCTGTTTCTTTGTTTGTGATGTTTGAATGCAAGATCATTGACACCATATGCCAAGATTTGTTTGCGTGCCTGTGCAAATAATTGTGCAGTGTGAGAGTGTCAGGGCAGAAGCCTAAGCCACCGCTGGCTCCACAGGGCTTCACAAATTCCCAGAGGTCCCAAACCCTCTTAGCTCCAGCGTTGTCCTGGCCACAGTTACAGTCTCCATTTCTGTGCTTTTGCCATGCCCTCAAACCTTTGGAAGGCCCTCTTCCTGCAATAAATGTCAGTCTTTGCTCACAAGATAAATGAAGTTGCAGCCATGAGCCAAATGAGATTATCTAAAATCAGCAGCCGTATCTTCTTGTACCTTCTGTCTCGCTGTGATACTTTTTTTTTTTTTTTTTTTTTTCTTTTTTTCCCCACAAAGTCACAAGTTTTGAATCAGTACAGACACATTGAGAGTCTTCCTTTTTCTGCATTTGCGTTTTGTAAATGAAGATGTTGGGAGGGTTTGGTTTATTAAGGAGATCTTCAGTGTTAGTGAAAAAGTTTCTTTGAGAAGAGGAATATGTCAGAGTGTAAAGAATTATGTTGTGAAGACTACACTTTGTATTGTTTCCCACAGAAAAAACCTCTTGCCTTTCACCAGCTTCTTGTCTCCTGGCTGAAACGCATGGATTTTGTACTGTGGCTGAAAATTGATCCAGCCTCAGTTAGTTGCAGGAGTATGACAAGATTAGTTTAATCTCAACGTAAATATTGATATTGGGTATCTTTTTTTTAAACAGATCATCCTGCCTCCTTTCTTTTTCCACTGCAAGTCTATGATACTTAAGAATATAAGATTCCTTTCATGATGGTGATTTTTTTATATATTTTGAGATTTTTGTTCAGCTTTGCTGAGGAATTTCCCTCACAGCTTTCTGGGATTTTATGTGCATTTATTGTTTTTTGTTTTAGTCAAAATCATTATCAAATTGTTTTTAAAGATGTGGGGTTTTTTTTTGTTTTGTTTTTTTATTATGACAAATGAAGATGTGTCTATCTAGTGCGAGGACTACAAATCTTTTTCACAGTCCTGACTTTTCTGTTCTGGGTCCACTCAAAGTAGTTTCAGAAGTTCAAACTATTTGGTTAGGGTTTGATTTAATAGGCATGTTAATGTTTAGATGTTTAAATTCAAATACTACTAGAATTTGGACCTCCATATTTCTAAAGGAGCCAATAACTGAGAAACCACTTATAGACCACAGGCATCAAACTCCAGTCCTCGAGGGCCAGTATCCTGCAGGTCTTTGTTGTCTCCATGTTCCAACACACCTGACCTAAATTCCTAAATAGGTTGACAAGAAGCCGCTGGATCTATTTGATTTGAATCAGCTGTGTTGGTAGAGGGAAACAACAAGAACCTGCCGGATACTGGCCCTCGAGGACTGGAGTTGGACACCCCTGCCTTAGATGGACTTATTTTCCTTTAATATCAATTTCAGCCTCTGCTAATGTTTCTAAATATCTTTGAACTGGAGAGCTAGTCCCCATGCAAGTTTCTCAACTTCTTCCAGAAATTTTCCAGAATGAATATTTCATTTTAAAATAAGCAAGTTCAGAAAACTGTATAGTTCATAAAATAAATGCATCTGTTACTTTCAAAGAAAGAATGAATGTGTGCGTTCTCTGGCTTCCTCCCACTATCCATGCATAAATAGTTGTTTGTATCTCTGTGTTGACCTTGTAATGGACTGGCGACCTGTCCAGGGTGTACCCTGCCTCTCGCCCAGTGATTGCTGGGGTGGACTTCCCTGCAACCCTTAATTGGACTAAACTGTTCAGAAAATGACTGCCTGCGCACAGACATCAAAAGAAAACATGTCAGAGTGTAAAGTTTGGGTAACTTTATCATTTGTGCACAGACTAGAATATAACACAAAGAAGCATGTGATGTGTTTTTGAGTTCATACAGCAAGTAACAGTACTATTTCTGTTTGTTTCTTAGTAAAGGGAAGCAAGAGTGAAATTTTTTGGCATCTCAGTCTGTGTGCTCCCTTATCTTTGGTCACACTCTGACATTTTTTTGCGTTTGCGGTTTTCTTTTATCCTGAACTGTGCTCTCACCTCATGGCAGTAAGCTACACACACGTGTACATATACACGAAGCTAATGCTTACGAGCAAGACTTCCACTGACTTTATATCCCTCCAATAAAAATACTCTTTTTCTCTAAGAAGTCATTCAACATCAATGAAACATATGTGCTTCGGCCAAGTTGCATATTTTCTCATTCACCCTTTCTCACAGTTCCAGAAACAGTGATTGAATCTTGAATGGATGTGATTATGATCTGCTGTCAGAGTCTGGGGCTAGATCAGACAGACGAAGGTGTGTGTATGCCAAGCCAGCTGTTGTTGGCCATGAATGGGCCTTAGCTAAGTAGCTGGCCTTTCAAACAGACCTTATCTTCTCTGCATATCAGAGCCTGGAAGCCCCTGGATCACAGTGTTGGCTCGTAACAATCTTCCACCTGCATGTATCTCTTAAACATATGGACAGCTAAAGTTGAGAGGAAAATTCTTGGAAAAGAAAAGAGATTTTTCAAATAAAGCAAGTGCATTTTAGACTATGGGAATATGTAAGCACACATTTTTATTTGTGTGTTATGAGTTAAAGATCACACATGAATTCACTGCATGAGAGTTTTATCTATGATGTTTTACTGAGAAAAATAATCCCACTGGTATCAACTTCGGTTGTAAAAGTCAAGCTTTGACATGACAATTTTTGTTGGCCTGTGCGAGCGGAAGCCGACTTTTATACACACACCATGTATCTCCTGTTGTGGGAAATGTCAACATGAGTAAAAGCCACATTAAAGAAGTGATGCTAAAGAAAACCTCTGTTGAAACAAACATTTTTCAGGTAAAAGTGTTCATGTCGGAGGCATTACAAGGAATAGAAGTGTTTTTAAAAAGTCTGCTATACATGCAATATTTCTTATTAATATTTCTTATCAGTGATTAAAACATGACACAAATGTGTTTTTTCACAAAAGTACATGTACACAATACAGAACGTCTGTGATGCACTTTGATGCACTGTGTTTATTGCAGCACAGGAAGCTGATTGCCATCATGACTCACCACAACAGAGTAAAAGGCAGAGCGAGTGATTGGTATCGGTGGGCAGGGAGATGAGATAGCGACACCTTAGCAGCTGTCGCTAGGGTTACCGCCTTTCGTCAGCAATCACACAGGAGAGCTGCTCTCACAAAGGCAAAGCAAGCCTACTCCTTTAAATGAGTGGCCCGGAAAACCCTTGAAACATTGTTTTTCACCTTGAGTTTGTACATTTTTTCAGCTTTTGTTCCTTAAATCTTTGTAATAGGGGCATTACTAACAATACATAGTAAATGGCTTTAACTTAACATAATATCAGTGGGTAAAGAAAATAGACAGATTAATATTTTCCATTTAAAATTCTGATTCACAAGCGTCTGTATGACAAGTTTCCAAGGTTTGCATTAAAGATATCACACTGATATAGAAATAATGTAATTATTCAAGGATTTTATTGACATTGGATGCATACTTTAAGCCAAGCAGAACGGCCTTTGGAACAAATAATCTATACATTCCTCACTATATTTTAAAGTCATTTATCAATGTGTGTAGGTGTGTGTGTGTGCCCACATTTGATGTGTGTAAATCTGGTATATCTAAGGGTAACACTTAACCTAACAGTGGAATTACCATCTGTCTTTTGAATAAACACCTCACAGCTCATACTAACACTGAAGTGCCAGACTTGCTTAAGGGTATGTATATACACACCCACAAGTGAGTGTGTATAATCTATAGAAACACTCTTATGCAGTGTTGATACTGAAGATGATTTATGAGCAGCTCCACAGAGGCTACTGTATAAACTATTGTTTTAATCCTTCCTGCTCTGGGTCAGTGCCTTGTTAATGTCTGTCTATATGACTTTGCATATTAAAGGCAGCCATTAGTGTTTGACAAATGGTCGGTTCTCTGTGCCCGAAGCTACCTTTTAAACACACTATCTTCCAAAGCAGCTTTGGCTTGACAGTGCCAGACACATAAAGGTGCAGTGTAATTGTATGTGCTGCTCCTCTTATTGTTCAGATTTTATAGTTAAAAGGAGGCCATTTTTTAGGGTACTTTTCTACTTGTGGTCAAGTTGATTTTTATATGTTCAGCTACTTTTGGAAAGATATTGATTTATAAAGATACCTTGTGCTGTTGCACAGATGAAAAGGGGAGTTCTTTGTAAAAAAAAAAAAAAAAAAAAAAAAAAAGGGGGGGGGTAGACTGTACCGCAGCATGCAAAGGTTTTGAGCAGAATTAATAATATATGGCTGTAAATGTTTGAACAAGTATGGTCTGATTTCCCAATTTCAAGATATTGTATTTCTCCAGTTTTTTGGGGAATTTGTTAGTTTTTTTTTTTTTTTCTCTTTGTCTTTTAATAGCAAACAAAAGAGGAGTTGATGGTGAAGTTCTGGCATCCAATTTTCAGCCATTCCTCCAAAAAAAAAAAAAAAAAAAAAGTGTTTCTGCAAGATTTTTGAGTTATGCTGTGCGCACATTTGTCATGCTTTTCTCATTCCGGCTGCGGGGCAAGTCTTAAGTAGGACTGTACAACCTTTGCTTTACAGCTAAGGAGCTTTTTAATAAAATTAAAGCATCACAATTTCTCCAAGCATCCCGTTCTTATTGCCGCAATTATGCTCAATTTAACTTCCTCACTTTGTAGGACATGTACTCTAAAAGCTCCAGGCTTGTTTAGAAATGCATATGCAAATTTATATTGATTCATTTTTAGAATGGTGTGCAGAAAAACATCTCATATTTGTGTGGGTGTTTCTGTAGAATTGAACCATGTTTGATTATATTGTGTAGTCAAACTGATGAAAAAAGCTCAGAAATTTTTTCTCATAGCTTGTTCCTGCTGCGGGTATCACTTCTCTGAATTATCCGAGTATCAGTCAGCTGCTTGGATAAGTCTCTCAGCGTTGAGGAATACGAGTATTTATCAGTTCTTAAAATGTGCATGACGTTGTCTTTGCAGTGGTGAGGTCTAAGACCTTGGAAGAGGTTGTTTAAGATCTTGAATTGCAATTATTATTCAAACATTTGCTTTTAAGTAAAAGTTAAAACTGAAAATTCTAAAACTTCTTTAAAAATGTTTGTAACTTTATGTCTTTTTAAGATATCTGGCATAAATCTGTTGTATTCTTTTCTATTCTACAGTCATTTAGCAGATGCTTTTATCCAAAGCAATGTACATGTGAGAGTGACAATAATCACTTTGACATCAATTTTGACCAAGAGAGCTCAGACTATTGCACTTGGCATTGCTGATCTTGCTAGATGTTTTATTCTGCTGTTACATTGCTGTATTTCAGTTTTTTGTCATACTTGCCAGAAGAAGAAACACCAGGTATTATACAAATCCAAAAACTGCAAATAGCATTAATTAAAAAGGATTAAATGTGTTCCTTATGAAAATCAATAGCCTTACTGAGATTTTTACATATATTTTTGTCCCTTTCTGGTTCTGGAACAATAACCTTAAGTATTAATGATGGATCAAAATGCATTTTGGGCTGCCAGCGACACAGTAAGCCAAAAGTGAGGCCATTTTATTTGTACAAGGCTATTCAAAGTGCTTCACATTAAAAGCATTTCAGATGGTGAAAGAATGCAAAGAAAGCATTAAAAAGTAACAAAAAAAACAGTAACAAATAGGAAAAAATCATATGGAAATCCTAATAAATTAAATATTTAATCAAAATATTTAAAAGCAAAATAAGTTAAAGGTTACTGTGTGGATTTCATACAGAGGCACATGAGGAAAGAAACGGTTTGAATCTCATGTCTACAAGCGCATTTAGTGAAAGTTTTTTGTTTGTTTTAATTGTTTGCAGCATTACAGCTAAATTCTGCTTTTCCGTATTTAGCCTAGATCCTGGCCTGGACGAGTTGACCTGACGCTTTGGATCTAAAAGCTCTGCTATAAGCCGAAATCATTCTGGGATTTGTGAACAATCAGCCGGGTTTTAAAATGTATTCTGTGACTCACTGGAAGCCAGTGTAAAGATCTTAAAACTGATGTCGTTTTAGATCTCTTAGTCCGAGTTAAAGCTCTAGCATCAGCATTCTGGATGAGCTGCAGATGTCTAATGCTCTTCTTGGGAAGTTAAAAGACCATTACAGTAACCCAGTCTACTGGAGATGAATGCTTGCTTGTACGAGTTTCTCCTGGTCTTTCCGGGAGACTGAACTTTTTGTTGATGTTTCTGGATTGGTAAAACGTTGTTTTAGTGACTGGCTGTGGAAAGTCAAATTGGAGTCTACCAACACTCCAGGTTACAAACTTGGTTGATAATTTTTAAGAGCCAGAGTTTCCAGATGTTTAACAACACAGATGTTTAACAACACTGACCCTCTTCTCTTTAGTTATATCAGTTCTGTCTTCATTTAATTGTAGAAAATTCTCTCTAATTCGGACACTGATCCAGTAAGTCTGCTGAACTGCTGTTGTCTCAACTTGAAGGGGTTAATAAGAATTTTCTTTGATAAATAAAACATTTAATGTATGTCTCTGCTTCCAAGAGAGGCTATGGGGTGAAATTCAAATTTCCATTAAATATTTCAGACAGAACCATCTCTCTTCTTTCTGAGAAACTTGAATATTATAAATTAATTACATGTTTTCTGCTTCACTTATGTTAAGAAGCACTCACATCTAAAAAGTCTATTTCAAGTTTAGACAAGTATATTTTTTTAAATAGCTTTGTATGTAGTTCCAGATGCTGTCAGCAGAGGGCAGGCTCTTCCTTTAACAGAGAGTTTGAGCCCCTTTTATGGTGTTTCTCAGCCCAGCATTGCAGACCATCTTAAACTTTTCCACAATGACGGTCAACTCATCTTAAACCTTTTTTTTTTTTTTTTTATAGCTTGCTTTCACTTGTCTTCTTGCTTTTGTGTCAGACTCTCGGGCTCCTTCTCTTTTTCTGTCTTTCTTCATCTCTTCTTCTGTCACACAAGAAGTGTGTGTGTGTGTGTGTGTGTGTGTGTGTGTGTGTGTGTGTGTGTGTGTGTGTGTGTGTGTGTGTGTGTGTGTGTGTGTGTGTGTGTGTGTGTGTGTGTGTGTGTGTGTGTGTGTGCGTGTGTGTGCGTGTTGTCTGGTCTCAGTGACAATGTCTCAGACTTAACCAATAGCAAGATGAGAGTAGGGTTCAGCGAGGGCTCAGAGGCCATGAGAAAGACTTCGACCCCCACAGCCTCTCCCCTCAACCAGTGCTGCTCTCACCCTTGCCGACCCTCTAACACACACTTTGTCTGTCACGTGTGCTGAACGCAAACAGGAACACACACATGCCTACATGCTTCGGACTGGTGTTAAAATGACTGATCTTAAGACAAAGGCATAGGTTCTCCATGCTTGAGAGAATTTATTTCCTCACCCAGAGGTCATAAAGTTACAGATAAACTCTTTACTGATTAGGACACAGTCTGCTAGTGTGACAATGCAAATGAGGCACAACACAGCTTATTTCCCAGGGTCAAGTTCCTCATCTCAGTATAGCTCTGTATCATCACAACAAACACACATTCTCATGTGCTTATGTCCCCTGCTGAAGCACAGGCAAGTCTTAGCACTCTAACCAGCTCGGCATCCCAAACTTGGATTCTGACTGATTTTTTTTTTTTAAGCCTCTGCAGTTTAATGAGCAACTTGCATACACTGTAACACATGCCTCCACTGGTATTTTGTGTGTGTGTATGTTTCATGAGTGTCTTTTATATTTTTTGTGTGTGCTTTCTGATTCTTCAGGTATCCTGCAGGCCCAATCACCCTCTCATATTAACAGTTATAAGTCTACTTTACAAACCATTTAAATTCAGACTTCTTTGAACACGTAACACAAAAATCGGCATCTGTGCCCTGTCCTCCACATTTGTTTTCTGCTGATATTTTACATCTTATAACACTCCAACTAACTCAACTCAAACTGTTTATGTATGATATGAAGTAAAATCTTGATGCGTTGTCTAACCTTGTGTGGTGTTGTTGTGAGTGCCCTGACCTGTAAATGAACCTTAACCTCCGTGCACTGGTGTTTTAAAAGTGCTGCCACATTAGGCAGAAGTGAAACCTGTGGGTGTGTGGCTTTGACTCAACCTGCTGTGTGTGTACTTCCAAACTTGTGCCTATACATGTGTCTCTTTTTGTACCCACATTTGCGCAGACGGCATTGTGCTGCACCTCTGACGCCTCTCTCTCCTTTTGTTCTAAAATTCTCTCTCATTTTCTATCTTTGTGTGCTGTCTTCGCTGTGGTCACACATACGCACTCTTCTGCAGTTGCACCGGGTCGAAAAGTCACAAGCACACACTTTCAGACACACACAGTGGCAGATCATCACGTAGTTGGCCTGATTTGTGCACGTATTGTCTTTTGCCCCTTGCTACTAGCAGCCACTTCAGCATGAGAAGGCATGTGTGTTCGATTTCACATACTCAAAGATATATTTTCTGTCAGCAATTATGAAACTTAGTTCACTTTTATGCCTTTCTTGCGGCATGATTTGTCTCTTGCATCTGGAGAGAGATAAGAGTCATCTGTGGTTTGTAGAAAGAAACATGTCCACTGACCTCTATCAGTGTGAGAGCAAAGGCTAATGGAAACAGAAAATGTTGAGTGAAACGGTTTGTAACAGTTCTTTCTTTTTGCACACCTCATGTTGTACAGAAGAGAAGATAATCTCATTACAATAGTATTGCACAAAGGCAACCAAAGATTCACTATGACAGTTGACTTAAAACCTATTTTAATAAATGTTTTTTGCCAGTGTTGTCTTAGAAACGAGGATTGTTTGTTTTGATAGTTGACACATCAACCAAAAGTCAGCTGATGTGATCATGCAGTGTATAGGTCTAATATAGGAATAACTTGTGCCAAGAATTTTTATAAAAACAATGCAATCAAAATAGGTCAAAAGTAGCGTAAACACAGAAAGGCATATCAACACTGGTGAAGGAAGCTGTTTTATCCCAGTTGTTTGGTTGCAAATAAATTCAGCTATTTTTCAAACAACCTAAAGCTTTTATATTCTTTTGCATACACTGGTAAATTAGAAAAAATAAAAAAATAAAAAAAAACTTCAGTACTCTCATAAGTGAATGACTGGAACTTTGACCTGCACAATTCAAAAGAGAAAGTGTTGAATTAAAAAAACAAAAACTCTACACCTGTTTAGTTTAAGGTGTAAAGTCCAAGAGCTGTTACAAGATACTCTGCACTCTTGTGTTGAAAATAAAAAAAAAATAGGAACAAGTATAATTAACTATGTGGGAACATTTAAATTGTTTGTCACATTTTCAAATGGATCAACAGCAGCATTATTCTGTACTGAGTCAATTATTTACCACAATGTCATTCTTGGTCAAGGAGTAAAGACATCAAAATTCAACAGAAAGACAAATAGAAGGGGGCTAGAAGTGCATGGCCTGCCTTTTACTTCTCAGTAAAGCACAGCTGAGAGTGATTCAGCCACTGATGGAGTTTCCAGTGAAGGCCCTCTCAGTTTTCTGCTGTCCTGCCAAGAACCACCAACCTCTCTGTCTTTCCTGGCTTTAGCCCTTACCCAGGGGCAACCAGTATTAGGCCCAGGAGGCCACAAGGGGTCAGAGGGATCTACAGGAACTAGTGTGTGGGTGGCAGTGCCAAGGGATAGTAAAAAGGAAGGGAGAGAAGGAGGAGGAAGGTGTGGGAGAGAACTCCGGAGGCTTGCAGAGAGGGAGGATTTGCCAGCAAATCGAGTGTAACATTGTGTGATTCAGGCCCCAGCGGAGGAGGGGGGACTGGGCAAGAGGGCAAAGAAATAGAAAAGGGAAGAACGAAGGCAAGCAAGACCGGAGGGAGGCCTGGTGGACTGTAAGGGGGAGAGTAGAGTAGAAGTGGAGGCAGTGACAGATCAGGGCGGGCTGACAGATGCCACAGTCCAGGCCCACAGCACAGGAAGTCATTTATACTGGAAAGCGCTTGCTGCCAACTCCTACTGTCCACTCAAGAGCGAAGTCAGAGCTTGTAGTTACTCAAGTTTGGATTATACTATGACCAGTCAGTTCCCACTCAATATATCAGACCAGTAAATGACACCAAACCATGACATATTACATAAGTCAGAGCATGTCTCATGCTCATGCTGAGATAATGCTGAAATTTCTCTCAAGTGCATCACATGCTTTCAGGAACAGATCTCTGTTGAGTTTGGGAAAGAGATTGATCAGTACTACATTCCATATATATATTCAGGGAGGTGTTTTTATGACAGGAATATACTGAGCAAGATTAAAAATTAAATCAAATGAACTGTTCAAATCAACTTGACAATTCATACCTGCGCCTGCATTAGAGGCATCATGTCTGTAAGTCTTTTTTAGCTTAATGGTAAAGCCATGTAAGTGTGACAAAGTCGTCAGCTCACAAGGAGTCGGGATCCTGTGTATTTGTGTAACAGAATGATGAAAAGGGATGGGGATTATCAGGGATCACACTTTGGCAGGGAAATGCTGTCCTGTGCCAGAGAGGTCTGCTCATCGCATTGCCCACTTGCGCACACACACAGAATATATACTAACCCCCACTCTTAAGCCCATTTCCTTTGCACAGGGCATGGGAACTCCCCTGATCTCTCTCCTCCCACTCTCCTCTCTTCCTCCACATCATCCCTGTCCTCTTGCTCACCCTCTCCTCTTGTCCTCTCCTTTCCCTCTTCTTCACTTTTCACCATAACGTCTTCACCTTATCCTGCCCTCCCCCTGTCACTCTCTCTGGTACCCCTTTATTCCTCACAGTCCTCCTCCTGGAGAACTTTTCTCTAAGTGTCTTCTCCTCGCTCTTTTTTTTTTTTTTCCCTGCCCCCATCTGTGCCCAATTTATCTCAAACACTGCCTGTGTTTTTTCCCCGATAATTTGTTTTTGATTCCCCAGAATTAGAAAAGCATTGTGTGCACTCTCAATGAGGCAGGCGCACATTGAAATGCATGCGTACACATGCGCTAGCACACACGTACGCACACATTTTTATTGTATTATTCTATAAAAGTTCCTATAAATCACTGGTTATTAATCGGCCCCAGACGGCCATCCCCCTTTTGCTCCCCCACTCCCTCTCCACACAAACACAGACCAGATGCATAGGAAATGGGATGGCAAAAAGGGCACCCAAGAGACAGACTGCACTTTTTTCTTCTTTTTTTTCCTCATTCCCTCCCCCTCCTTTCACCCCCCCCCCCCCTCCTTGATTTCTCAGAAAGTTCATTTATGTAGCAATGCTCAGACCCCAGACTCAAGAGGGAATAAAGTTTAAATTAAAGTTTAGAAGAAATAAATTAAATAATAAATACAAGAATAATCCACTGCCAAACAGCCCAGTGTGTGGGATAGAGGTTAAACATCCCTCCTCTGTAGTTAAAGGCAAATGGATTTAATTCCAGCTGCTTGCATTAGACCCAGTTCATCTCAAATGTGTTCATATGTGTGACCATACTTTCACCCAACCTCTCTGTATTTAATTCAGCTCTTGAAAGTTAACCCCCCCCTCTTTACAGTACTTCCTGTATTTGACTTGTATCTTGCACCTGTGCAGCTGGGCTAATCTGAAAGTCAGTTTCTTTACTGGCTGAGACATCTGTGTGCCCCCAAAATAACACTTGTCAGCGAGACAGTGCCTACCAGACACCCAATTTCCTCCCCATTAGCTCAGAAAATTTAATATTAGCAGCTTTCCCTCAGCACGATAAAGCTTGTGCAATCACACGCCTGGCTTTTTCAGACAATACAAAGAGGGCAAGTAACCACCAGAGAGAGGAATAGAGTGATGGTGAATTATAGTGAGACTTTGGAGACAGGAAAAAAGACAAGGGGGAGATGTGGATGTAATGTAAGAGAGGACATATCTGTCCCACCCTGTCCTGCAGTGCTTGGGAGCCTGGATGTTGTGGGGAGGCTGAAGTGAACTGTTCACAGAGAGCAGGCAGAAAATGTGAGAAATGTGCACGTTGGCTGCAGGGATGAGGGGGAGAACGCTGGTTTTTCAGGCACGCAGGGACAGCCTGCAGAGTTCTGCCAAGAGAAACATGGTGCTGTGTTCTTTGCAAGAGCTATGGGGTTGAGCGAGGAGGGAAAGGGGGCAAGAGAAAGAAGGGAAGGAAGGTGTTTGTGTGTGTGTGTGTGTGTGTGTGTAGAGGTAGTGGGTGAAGATGATGATGAGGGGTTCCCCGGGGCACTTCCCGAGCCATTCTAAATAAGAAGTATGAGATATAGCGGGGCATAACATGGCTTGGTGTGAGGATCATGAAAAAAATCTTTGTTATAAAATTTGCCACATTATAGCAGTTGGGATTAAACATAAAACATGTTCTTAAAAAATGTCATTTATATTATGGATGATGGCTATACATCGAGCTCTAGATGTATAAGTTCATTCTAAGTTTTTGCTAAAGATGACGTCTTTAGGTGTCTAGTGAGCTGCGTGAGGCCATCAAATGTAATATGTTTTGTCTGTAAGAATTAGGGTGATAAGGGTGCAGCTAAGGCCTAGGCCCAGATGTCCACTTTCAGCTGTCCTGGCTGACCACCCCAACGCCTGCCAACACTCAGCTAAATATCCCCACATCGCAGCAAATATGTAAATATGTTGACTTGGAAGGATGTCCTTTTCTCTTCCGACCTTGTAGCACTTTTGGAGAGAAGCAAGACAGCAGAGAGGAGAGAAAACAGCTCCAGTATTCCATATAAGGGCCTGCTTTGGGCTCAAACACCAGCTTCTCATCACTTTCTACTCCGCTGGGCCATTACACCACTAGGGGAACGCATACAGGATCTCCAACCTTCAATGTTCAGTATACACACTTACACACATAGCGACACACATTGTGGTGAGATGCGAAGTTTTGGGTGTAAGATTTAAATGGACACCTTGGGTCGGGTACACTTTGTTCCATGGTCAAAGTGAAAATATGCTTTTGCTGCAGGCGGCGGTCATTCTGCCCGTTGATTATAAACACATTCAAACAAGAGGCAGAAGTGGAAAGTAACAGAGAATATTTACAGTTTTACTGAACTTGTCGCTAACTTTAACGCTAACTTGGATACTAATTTTCGACCCGCCACAAAGCTCAAATTCTGCAACAACCAATGAACACTAAAATCATTGACAACAAGTTTACACATTAAAGTTAAACCCTTTAAAAAGAAGTTTAGGTTAGCTACAGATTCCGGGACATGCGGGGTAGGGGGTTGGTGGACATGGGTGAACATGCAAACTCTGGTCAAAAGGGCTGCAGCTGAGATTTAAACCAGGGACCTTTTTGCTATGAGGGATGGTACTAGCAATCATGCTACCAAACAGCTTCCACCAAAAAATGTTGTCTTGAATCCCCAAATTTCTCATTTTAGTGCCCCCATGTGATTGTATCAGAGAACGGTTTTACAGCACTGCAGATACTTTAAAGCAGCACTTCTGGCAGATGTTTGCACCTTGGCACTCCTCAACAAAGGCTAATTCTTTCTTGTATCCAGTCTCCTCTCTGAGCTCTCTCAAGTCCATAAAAGTCAGTCTGATGTTGATGTATGTCTTATCTCTTGTTCTATCTCTTATTCCCTTATGTTTATTTGCTGAATCAGCCAGGGCGTACATTCAAAACAGTGTTGACATCCAGTTTCTGGCTTGTGACACAGTGCCACAAAGTGAAATGTAGCTGTCCAGTAACAGCCGGACCTTGAAAAAGAAATGCCGCTATGTGGTTTCTCTGCCCCAGGATCAGGATCTGCTCCAGGTCTATGATTTCTCCAGAAATGCACATAATAAATGTTGGTGTGCCATCAAAATAATCAGAAGCCCAGAGATCTTTTGCACCCGTACGTAATCCAAAATGCTGGTTTTAAGAACATTTTTCTTACAGTGTGCTTTATATTCTATTGAAGCTTTGCAAGTAAAAATGTTATCTAGCAAGCGTGCCCACACTCCTTTACTCAAGTACCCCGAAACAGATTTATCTTAGACCAGTCATTTCCACAGTTTCCCATGCTAGACAGTATAGTAAGCCTGTTGCTCATCTCTGTAGCAGCAGCACCCGCCTACAAGCCTTCGCGTCCCCACTGAACTCTGTGTGCCCTTTCAGGCCTAGATGATTAAAAAGGGGAAAGGAAAGACAGCAAAAGACAGAAACCTCACCCATTCTCATTTTCCAGAACTCTACCTCTTTACTTGGTAAGTGTGGTCGGTAGACTGTGTGTGAGGTGTGTGCATGCATGTGTGTGTTTGTGTGTGTGGGTATATTCACCCAGGCCTCTTTGGCTTGTGGGTATCGGCCTGTGGTTTGGGTCTTGGTAAGGAGCAAGGGTGAGGGTGGCGGAACACCATGGCTGCCACGCTGCCACAGACATACTGGCACCACTGGTACGGAACCACTACTGTGTGTGTGTGTGTGTGTGTGTGTGTGTGTGTGTGTGTGTGTGTGTGTGTGTGTGTGTGTGTGTGTGTGTGTGTGTGTGTGTGTGTGTGGAGGGCGGGGGGGAGGTCTGAGTGTGTGACAATTGACAGATTTAGTGATTGCTTGCATGTCATTAAGTATGTTTCTCTTAAAGTGATTAATTCTTTAGCAGATATAATTACTCTACATTTGCTCAGCAGAACTATGCAGCCAACCCAGACAGGACAGTTAGGAAGACTCCTCCGTCTTGTGGGGAGCAACTTTCTTGTTCTGCAAAAATGAACATTGCACTTTAGTTCTAAAGATAATAGCTTTGTTCAGAATTGCAAACACAGGCGTGTGTGCATGGCAAATGTGGGAACATTAGATTGACGTGCAGTGAGCTCAGATTCGAAGGTAAAAGATTGTATTCGAAGAAGTTGACCAGAAGAAAGAGGCAAGTTTCAAGACATTGTCCGAAAGTCATCTTATTTTACAGCTGGTAGCACTCTTGGCAGGATTGTGCTCCTGCCAATCTTCTTCTCTTTTTTTCCCTCTTTTCTCCATTATTCTGCGTGTTAGTGTGTGTTGTTTTGTGTGTGTGTGTGTGTGTGTGTCTGCACTCTCCATCCCTCCCTGGGGCTGGCAGCAATGTCTGGGCACTCATTTCACTGCTGGCCCCGAACCCAGCAGGATGTGGAGATCAGTGCTCAAGTGAGTGTGTGTGTGTAAGTGTGTGTGAGCGAGAGAGTGCATAAGCGCAAGCATGTGCTTCTGTTCTTTTTTTTTTTCCTCCTTTTTCTGATTTTGTGTCTTGGCTGACTTTTTTACCTCTCGAAGAATTTTGGAAAGGTTGTGAGATTTTTTTCTCCTGCATGATTTTCAGCAGCGCTGCCTCTCTCTCTCTTTCCCTCGCTCTCTCTCTCTCTCCCTCTCTCTCTCTCTCTCTCTCTCTCTCTCTCTCTCTCTCTCTCTCTCTCTCTCTTACTCCCTGCCTTTCTGCTGCTCTCTCACTCCCTCTCACCCCATGTCTGCTGTGGCTCCGCACTAATAGATTTCATATGTTGCTGCAGTTGACATCAGTCTTAAACTATTTTACATGTGATCTGCGATATTTCCTCAGGAAATCTGTCAGATATTTATTAAAGGCTAATAAAAACATACCTCCCTTGTTGTCCTTTTACCTTTCTATCTCTTGTCTTTTCTTTACATCCCTTCTTCTACTCTCTTGTTCTTCTTGGCCTTGTATTTTCTCAAGTAGACAGTTGTCCTGTTCTTAGAAGCTGACCCGGTTCTATTATTATTACTCATGCTTTTTAAATAGTTTTGTTTTTCTTTTTTTGTCAGGAGACAATTTCCTTCCATTCATAAGTAGTGCTGTGGGTCAGACAGAAACAGGTTGGGTCTTTGTGGGCTACTGGGGGTCTTCCTTTTCCTTTGTCTCCTTGTCCTATAGACCCTACTTACAGATCTTTCTTCTCATTGATTCTTTTACATTCAGCTTTCTTCTATTCATTTCCTTTTAAAGGCTTTAAAGGTTTACACGCCGTCTGATAGTAGGTCATATATTCTGTGTTAGCGTTCTTTAGCTAATTAGTGAAGCTATAAAATATTCATGTAAAACCAATGGTTCTGCATAAAAATGTAACTTTTTGTGGGGTTTTTTTAAACTAAATGAAACATGTGTTGTCCTAAGATATTCTAAAATCTCTGCGTTCATTTAAAGTAATTTATTTGTTCATTTATAAATTTATTTATTTATCTCCACCAAAACTTCATTCATTCATTTTCCTAACCGCTTAATCCAATTCAGAATTGCAGGGAAGCTGGAGCCTATCCCAGCAGTCTTTGGGCGAAAGGCAGGGCACACCCTGGACAGTTCACCAGTCCATCACAGGGCCACACAGAGACAAACAACCACACACTCATTTCTAAGGGCAATTTCGAGTAACCGATTAACCTAACATGCAGGTCTTTGGACGGTGGAAGGAAGCCAGAGTACCTGGAGAGAACCCATGCATACACAGGGAGAACATGCAAACTCCACACAGAAAGGCCACTGACCAAACCTCACCCCAGCTGAGGATTGAACCAGCAACCATCTTGCTGTGAGGCCACACTGCTAACCACCATGCCACCGTGCAGCCTCCACCAAAACTTATTTCAACCTAATTATCTGCCTTGGACAACTATACTAACTCAGCTGTAGCTGTAGTTGAACAGTCTGTAGTGCACTCAGAAACAGCCCAGTTTTCAGCATTGTGAGTCAGCTCAGACCACATTAGATCTGCAAAGGTGATTGTGTGTAAATAGTTATTATACAGTTATTTTTTTTAACCAAAGATTTCAGAATTAAGATAGAATTAAAATGTGCAAATTTTTTACCCTTTTCTATAAACTATAGGAGTCTTAAAACAGAGAACATTCCAGCTGTCGTGTACTGGGGGTATGATACTGAATTCTAATGAGCTGATTTTGTACTGTGCTACCTCAACTGAAATAAAACCACATTAACATAAAGGAATATCCCTTCAACACAAGGTTATACATTTGACCATAAAGTATGAATTAGTAAAGTTTTCCCTTGTCATTTGACTGCAAAATGATTTAAACATTCATGCACAAAAAAGCATAAAATAACTGAACAAGTTAAGGATGTCAGTGTACATAAACCTCAGAATGATATTCCTTTCATATTTTAGTTCAATCTTCTACATATCTTAAATAATAAAAGAAGAAATGTGAATTCTGCATTCTGAGTGCTGAGTAAAAATCTATGTATCTAATATCTGAGCTTGTAAAGCTACTTTCTATCTCGTTAGCTAGGTACCTTTCTGTCATTGTTTAGGTTGTGAAGTTTTTAGCCCTGTCGGATTATTGGGCCACAACACACACTGCTGTTTTTTGTTATGTGCTTGGATTTAAAATAATAATAATGTTTAGGTGAAAAAACAGGGATGACAAACTACATTGTAGAAGCCATCCAAGTCCAATTGTTGCAATGATGCTACTATTATGTTCACCTCATTGATCACTACATGACCAATTTGTGACCCCTACACATAAGTACTACGATTGTTCAGCAGTTTATATCCTAAACAGCAGGTTTCTCTAAGAAAAAAAAAAATACTACTACACTGCAAAGGATTGCACCAGAAGAAATGGCTCAGAATGTCATGTATGCACAAATGTAAATACTAAGTTTCAACTTACATTTTTTATTTTATTTTATTCGTTTATTTTTTTGTCGTATTACATACCTCTTTTTTTGTAACTTTTTAATTAGTGTTTTGTAAAGTTTTACCTTCTTGGGTATTGATGGCTTGCAGAAATACCTGTAGAGATGGACTTCTTTACTTTTCCCTAATCCACCAAAGCACTGTTGTTCTGTCTGCAAGACTGGAAATGGCAGGGATGAGCTTCACATTGTCCGTCTGCTTTGTCTGAAAATGTCCAATAGTCGCCTTCAAGATGATGAGTATACCCCTTTAGATGTGAGACTGGCATCAGGCAAGGACTCACATCTGGAGTGACGGACAGGTTGACTTAAAGACGCACAACAGAACTTGTAGAGCTTTTCTCAGGGATACTAATTTGCCGTCCATGTTGCATGCTCCTGGTGCTGTGAGCTCTCCAGCCACTAAAAGACGGTCTCATCTTAACTCTTGTTCAGTTTTTTTATTCTGTTCCTTCTTCCCTTTATTTTCCTTTATTCCTCTGATAATGTTAAAATGTTATCAGCCTGACAAGGTGCTCAAGGCCTGAGATATTAACTAAACATTAGTGTCTTGTGGTGCTCAAAGATTTGGATTTTTTTTTTTTTTTTTTTTTTTTTCATTTGTTTTGTTTTATTTTTTTTTACACTTTTTTATAATGTGCAAAAACATAATACTTTAATATTGCTTGAAACTATTAGAAATAAAGTTTAATATATATGTTTTGAACAAGATATTCTCAAGCATTAACAATGACATAAATCTGTTTTTTTTTCATTTTATCTTCTATTCAGCTGCACTGCATCAGAGGTCCAACTGAGTCAAACAACTATCTCTTATAGAACTAATGGAATCAAACAACCATACACTGTCAGTCCTGCTTTTCCCCACCCCCAAATCCATCCCAAATGTTACCTTAAACTAGCAGCGCTAAACTGTCCTGCATGCCTGGAGCTGTCTCTGTATGCAACAGGAGACACACACTACCTTATAAAGACAGGTATTCACGCATAGCATAAAACACCGCTGCACAGTGTAAAAGTTGACAGTCAGAGCTGAAAAGATACAGTAAAAGTCACGAGTTTGAATGAACGCCCTGGCGTAAATATGTGTGTTCTCTTCACAGGGATGGCTAATGTAACCAGCACCACCTTTTAGTTTATGTTCATCTCTGCAACCGCAGTCAGTGCTGATGTGATGAGTCTGCTGTGAGATCACACCCACAGACACAAGCTTACATTGTTCATATTTTTACATTTAGGTTATTATTTCTTCATGTAAGCAAAACAAAAAAGCAATGTGTGAAGTTCGGTCGCTGCTTCCAACTTCCAGTGCGTGAAGATTTGATATGAGAGATAACCAAGGTTTGGCGATAAGTAAGACACTTTCACTGTATAATTATTGCTTTGAGAATAGAGTTGAAAGCCTGTATGCAATATATCAGTGTTGCAGTTTGTTTTCTCTCTCTGTCATTGCCCGGAACAGCAGTGATGGAAAACAAACACATCAGCACTTGGCATTCTGAACCCTAAAATTGCCCTCCCTCCATCCCTCCTTCTTTTCTTTTTTTCTTTCATCCTTCTCCCAACAGTACACTCATTTGGCTCTTTCTGAGGTCCCCTGGCTGTAGTACCCATAACTCACCCTGAGACACCAACACCCACACCATGCTCTCACTAACCCTTACAGAGCAGCCAAGACACAGCCAGGGAGAAGGGGAGACAGGGCAAATACTTTCCCTGTGTCTGTCTTTGGGTCTCAGGCTGGAAAACAAGAGGAGGAAGATGGACTGAAGCAGTGGGACCCATTCCACCCTGGGCAATGAAGATGGAAACCAAAGAATGGCTTGAGTGATCATTTGAGGCACAAAAAGGGAGAAAGCAATAACATGGAAGTGAGGGTTAAGGTTGCAAGATGGTGTAATTGAGTCAAAGAAAGAGAACGAGAGATGGAGCAGATGTAGAGAGATAGCGATGGCAGCGGGTGCCTGTCTGGCTCCACAACCATCTGAGTGTCTGTTAGTGGATTTATGTGTTTGTTTGTGTCTTCGTCCTCCACTCTGTCACTTCCGTAATGCTTTCCATATTTTTTTTTTTTTTTTTTTGTCGTCACCAGCAATTCAGAATGTCTTTTCTTTCTGGTCTTCATATGGCCATGTCAATGTACACTGTCTACTGTACATCCTAATTCTTTTGAGTTCTATAGAGGCAACCTTTTTTTGTAAACACACAGTAATTACACAAGTATGTGATGCTTTAACTGCACACTTTGGGATCTTTTGGCTTGGGATTATGGTTTGCAGTTTGGGCTGTGTCTGGAATCTGAGACAGCTAAGTGGCCTTGTGTTCGGTCACATTCAGGTGTACCTTGTGCTACACAATTATGTGGAAACTGCAGTTTTGACAAAGCCTGACATTTATGATCTGAATGTTTGTCATATCTGGCATTTTGCACTTCTTGCAACTGTAAAAATGAGTAACATCTTCAGTGGAGGTTAAAGGAATAGTTGTTCATCTTGCTTGTTCCAGATACGCCCAAAAACGACAACAGGCGCTGGGCTTTCTTGTCAGACAAAAAACACTGATATTATTTATCTCTATAGGAGGAAGAGAACCATTCAGATCATCTGTATCCCTTTGCTTAAAAACTTGTAAAATTGCACAATTATCAACAACTGTCTACTGCGCAGAACTCCAGAGGCCTCAAAA
Source organism: Telmatherina bonti (assembly GCF_933228915.1). Taxonomy (NCBI): domain Eukaryota; kingdom Metazoa; phylum Chordata; class Actinopteri; order Atheriniformes; family Telmatherinidae; genus Telmatherina; species Telmatherina bonti. The sequence continues at coordinate 27,495,365 of NC_136627.1, read as the reverse complement.
AGCCTGTCTCTACTACGGAGCAATATCAACCAATTACCTTTATTATTATTTCATATTTTATTGCCTTGTTTAAATATGTCATATAATGGATAAAAGTAGATGGTTCATTTTAGTGATGGTAAAAATATTTTTAAGGTTCTTCTTTAAAAAAAAAAGATAATAAAAGAATTGTGAGAGATTGGGAAAAGTAGATCATCACAGTAATCTTGGGGCTTCCCATGTTTTGTAAACCTTGTCCATTATTAAGCGCTGCAAAGATATCCAACATTAACTGTATATTTGCAACCTCAGCAAACTTCTCGGCATGCTTGCATTGATATGTCCAATGTTATTTTTGCAAATTACAAGAAATATACATTTAAAGCTGGAGTTTCTGCATTTTTGCATTATATTTTGCAGGTAAGTAGCTTCTCTACCTCTAAAGAGAGAATTTGTTTGGATTCGCTGAGGCCCCAAAAGCCTGTGCGTAGGTTAATCTACTCGGTGCTCATCAAATAAAAAAGTTAAATCAACAGCACATTTGGCTCATGAGATTGTGGTTTCAGAAAACAAAGAAAAACACAAAAGAACTAGAAAAGTATTCATGCATATCAGTGTAAAGTATTTTATAAGTTCACTCCCATAAGTTATTAGTAATCACTCCACAGTGGGGGAGGCTGACTGTGGTTGGAGGCCACTGACTGGTCACAGGTCCCACCTAGAAAGACTGATTTGTCAATATGGGCATGCTTTATCAGAATTACACACCGCTGCAACACAAAGGGAGTGTTTAGAGAATAGGTTTCTTAGACTGCTGTAAATGAGTGTGACTGAGAGGTTAGATACCATATGGCAATGAAGTCATATGGCCTGACCGTTCTGTGGAAGCCACACCCAAGCCCCAGAGACACAGGGCGCTGAGACTAAAGCAAAAACAATTTTTAATCGATTATGATAACCACCATCTAAATCAAGTTCCTCCATTCTCTTTTCCTCCTCATTGCACTTCTGCTTCACTCCTGCTCCTCCACATTCTCATTTATTCTACCCCACCCCAGGGTATTCTGCTTTCTTGGCAGAACACCGGATCAAGCCACCTGCAACCTCCCCAACCCAACCTTTCCAGCCTTAATCAGAGAGATTCACACACACATAAATGTGCAACGCACAAAGCAACACTTAATGCAAAATGCATTGTGTGCATGTACTGAATGCTCTATTTCCTCTGGAGAGCCTCATAACTCTATTCCAGCATGTGGATCTGTACACTTGTATATTTTCTATCAGTAAGTCAGAGCCAGGGTACATGCTTCACTTTATTCCCCTTTTAAATAATTCCCTCCATTGAAGCAGATAACCTGTCTGACAGGCATCCAGACGCACAGAAACAAGCGCTGCGGCTACCTCAGGTTATGGCACGAGTAATACATCTGAATTTGCCTCTCAGCACCTCAGAGAATTAACCAGCGAAACAAAACAGGATTTTCCATCATAAATTGTTATTTCTCAGTGGCTTTGTTCTATTCGCACTTTCTTCACTGCTCTTTTACATTTACTGCTTATCTATCGCGGTCATTTTCTTCACATATACTTTTCACTTTTGCAACTATTTGCCCTTCCCATAGATGCTGATGGGTGCATTCATAATCAACAAACTGTCCTGTAAGATTACAGTTTGCAGGTAAGCAATGTAACCTGATCATACAAATATTAGGTTTCTTTACATCTTTTTGCTTTTAATTAAAACCACCATTATAACACCAAGCTGTGATAAGTCTGATGTAATGATAAGCAGCATGCCACATCTGCAGTCATCATTCTCTGCTTTTCCTGTGATGACTGCGCCAAATCCCATATGGCCAAAGTTAGACAAAAATTAATATTAACGCTTTCCGTGGCTTGAAATGTTTAAATTCCATACTGTCATCTCTTACAGGACCTGTATCTCTGCCTGATGTACCAGAGGGGGTTGTGCTGACAGGAATGACTGAAACAGCCTCGTAAATGGGTCACGTTGATTTGCCACGGGTCGTGAAAATGAATTGACTGCGTTCAGTGAAAAGCAAGGCAAGAATATCCGAGCTCAGCGGGCCTGCGCCGAGCCGCCAGCTCCGTGTAGCATGCATAGCACAGTGTCACGGGGCTGACATGCAAGTGTTTGACTGATTATAAACCAGCAGTCACTGGGTAGTCTCACTCCTCTCTTTACTGTTCAGGACAGACGCATGGGCTGGTGCATGGGCTTCTTCTGTGGAGTTACAGCTCATCCTGACCAAACGCTCCTTCCAAATGGGCGTCCAAGTTAGAGACGCTGTTTACAAAAGACAGAGGTGATCCTTTATTGTGTTTACTCTTGGTTCATCTGAAGTGTGTGTCCATGCACTTACAGGTATGACAAACTCATTGAGTGAACAGTTTATAGCTTGTTCTGGATTGATATTCAGCTATCGGTGCAGGGGTACTCACTGGTGTTTACTGCTTGTAGAAACATAACACAATCATACACTAACACTCACAATGGCCAAAACCTTTAGACACCTATAATATATATTGCCGAATAGATTTTCAACCATAATGGAGCATGTTCTTACAACAAAGAGTTTTTCTTCAAAGGAGGAAGTGACTGACAAACACATGTTCACTGCAGAAATGGGGAACGACTGGATTGTTGCCTCTTGAGCAAGTAAATACTTTCTGCTAATGTAGGCCTGTGAGTGGACACCCCACTCACAGAAGCCCTGCAATAGAAGTCCATGAAACCCAGCTTCATCACAGACCTTCATCATCATTAATTAACGGTACTGTTTGCCAGCTTTCTATGAGCTTTTCAGTCGTTGGTCCAGGCTGAGATGAAGTATACGCAATTCAAAAGCTTTACGTTTGCTCATTAAATTTAATGTGAAAGTGGTCTGTTTCCAGCAGTTACAAGGAGAGATGGCAAAAAAAAACAACATATTTATGATTTGAATATCAAAATAAAGAATAATAAAGAATTAAGAGAGCCTCGTATCCAGAAGGCATCTTTTGGCAGAGTAAATTTGTTTAGCAGAACAGCCAGACAATCATTTTGCTGTTATGATGCTGGACAGGACAAGTTACTTTTTTTTTTTTTTTTTTTTAAAAAAGGCTGCTTTTGCTCCCCCAGAACTTAACCTTTCTTTATTGTTTAATAGCCATCTCTGCTCTTGCCTAAGTTCGCAAAGCTCAAGCTTTATGTACCCAAGTAGGGACATTAAATAGATTCAGCTTAAACTGTCTGCAGCTCAGGACTATCATGATCCTCCAAGATTAATGTTTGTTTCATGGGATTGTGAAAGAGTCCCCACCTAAAACTCCCATTTGAGTCAGTGCCACCAATAAACTTATTGCTGCAAGCCCAGAACTTCCACAGCACTCCAACTCAAGTCCCTTTTTCTGACAGTCAGATGGTTCAAAAAGCAAATACGACATGGGAAATAGATGGACAGGTAGGTAGATGTCAGAAACTCAAAACTCTTTATGTGTCATAACTGAATGCAAATTGACCTGCTTTAAAAAGGGTAAATTCAATTCAATAAAAGCAACAAAACTGACCCTTTTTGCACTTTCTTAAATAGAATTAAGGTTTTTCAAATCACAATCTGAGTCTAAAGACTCTCTTCCCTCTTTAGAATAATTCAGTCCAGATTTGACCAGTCTGAGTATTGTAGTTTCTAAGTAGGATCTGGTCTAAAGCCACCCATAAGCCAAAGCAAGAGAGAAAACACTTGAAGGGCCCTTTTTTTTCCACTTTGCAAATAGAAAAAAGGTTTCACAAATCACAAACTGTGTTTTAAAAAAATTTCTATCATCTGTAGAATGATTTAATCCAGATTTGACCAGCATAAGTATTGTTGTTTTTGAAGAGGGCCTTGTCTGAGGTGGCCAACATGCCAAAAAGAAGTGAAATCACCCTTTATTCATCATATCCATCTAAATTTTCAATCAGAAGCTGTAAATTGGAAGCGCCCATTAGCATCACATGCAGTAATAAGCCATCATAACTCTATATAGTTAATAAACTTTCTTTTAGTGGAATCCAAACACCTGACTAAATTTATACCTGATGTTGATCCACAGTTTACAGAAAGATTTTATTGTCTTCAGCTGGTAATGTTGCACCGAGCCACATTTAGAGCACAGAGTTCAAATCCAGGTCTTTGGATGTAAAAATATGTTGCCTGTTGTTCATCTCGACACACTTGTGCACTCACAATAATCTGGAAACCACAGAGGCCCACAGAGAACACATACACACACACAGTTTTTATTAGATACATTAAGTATGTAATTAAAGACATCATTTTTTACAATTGTACAAAACAGACTGAAAATACCTTAAAATAAAATCTATATCTTTATATGACTTCTTGGAAATATCCCCTGAGTGGTGAACACATGCAGAAGACACAAATGGCTTTTTTGCATGTATGAAGTATTTTTTAAAGAAGTTTACTGCTTTTATTCTCTTTGTTTCATTTGTGTTTTCCATATCTGTTTTCTGAATTACGCAAGTAATCGACACAGGAAATGTCAGAAAATGTCCACAAGTCTACAGACTTCCACAAGTTTCTTGTTACAGAGACTGCAACAATGTTCAGAGGCAGTGTTGACCACTGTTTGTCCACAACCATATTGTACAGCCACATTTCTATCTATTTTACTGTTCTTGTGTGATACGTTTTTTTTTTTTACTTTTGGTCTTAAATTTTTAATTTTTTGGCAGATAAATGGCTTTTTTAAGTGTTCCTCAAACCCACTTCAATTTATTCTTAGTCTAGCCACAATTAAGTATTTGTGATAACACACAAAAGAAGGGGAACAGAGGATGTGACAGAATATTTGTAAGTTTAAGCTGATGGTTAGTGCTGTTCCAAGATACTGATAAATAATGGGTGAGTACAGATTTTAAATCCATTGGAGATTATAATGCAGTTGTGGACCAGAGGGCGAGCGTCACATGGCAGATCACTCATTACAGAGACTTGCAACTTCATTTGGACTTAAACCATAAGACTTGACTTGGACTTACAAGAAAGGACTTGAAAATTTCACTTTGAGATTCTCTCTGTGCTGCTTTCTCTCTCCAAAAGCATTATGTACATGTTGGGTTAATTAGCTTTAGAAAACTCATGTTTGACTGCAGCTATGCATGGTTGTTATCTTGCTTATCTATACACAGCTGTAAACACATATTTCTTTTATAATGTCCAAGTAACAGATTTAGTTTTACTTATATTTATGGTTTATTCTGATCACATCTTTATTTTTGACATTTTAGAAGTGACTACATTTAGTATATCCTTTAGATTTTCTCCAGAACAAAAACAAAATTGCATAATCTGCAATTATTTTACTGTCAAAATATCTGATATGTCAAAAAATATGTTAGCTATGTGAACTTTAAGAACAACTTACAGAAAGACCCAATGTGAAAACAAGAGATGAGTGTGTACAAGTTTTGTAGACTAATATTAAGTAAAGTCTTTTTCTCATGAAAGGCAAAGTAAAGCAAAAAAAAAAAAAAAAAAAAAAAAATTAAACACAGACTGCTGGCCTATTCATGTTTAATAGAAATATACCTGCACTGTAGCTTACATTATTTATTCATTTATTTGTTTGTTTGTTTATTATTGATTTTTTTTTTTATGTATGTATGTCTGTATATCTATATGTCTATCTGTATGTCTGTATGTCTGTCTGTATACATACATACATGTAGATACATACATACATACATGTACACTACATTGTATGTACATACAATGTACGTATATCTGTACATTGTACAATTACACACGTGCAAACTGAAAATTGCTGCTACCATGTTTCACTGTGAAAAAAGGACTACCCTTAGAAGCTGCAAGCTTGTAAAAAAACAGGGACCCTGGCACACCACCACTCGATATATCATGTAGCATTGCCTTAATTTAGCTCAAATCAACACTATCCAGTAATATGACCAAACCAAGGTTGGAGCTTCATATATAATCAGTGTCCGTGAGTCAGGACTAAAGAAACCCATCTCAATTCGGCTCTCACACAGAGCAGTCACATCACCATGGACAGATGAAACAAATGACATATAAATATTAGCATGGTCCTAGCAAACATTTACATACCTATAACACAATACACTATGATCTAATTGCCATCAATATTTTGTATAAGATGAATAATGGAAAATTGAATTCTGTCATAATATATTTTTTTCTGCTTTTTCTTCACTTATCACTCAGCTATCTATCTTTATCATATTTTAATAAAACAAACAAGGTCACGGATCTATTCTGTAAATCCATAAACAGAGTCAAGGTATCATTTGGAGTGTTATGTGGATGTGTTGTTCTGATGTTTGCAACCCAAATTCTATGATGAATAAGATCTGATTTCTCACATGAATTTTACTGCATTCTTTAGTGGCCAAGTCTGGAATGAGCGTTAAACTGTGCTGTTGTGTCATATTGTAAGCAGACAAACAAAACGGCTGCTTTGTATGCCTCGAGGCCTGATTGTTAAAGTATCTTTGGATACATCTCATATGAAGCTATGCATCCCACAATGACAAAGCATATGTGGAAAACTGAAAATGCAAGTATGTTCCCACAGACATGTGTCTCAGCATCATGTGGCGAAAGAAATAAACCAAGTGTTTCACTGCTGGGTTAGATTGGATTCATCTGTGGATTCAACAGTCTTCAGGCAGACATAAGGAAATCCCCACTTTTTTTTTTTTTTTTTTTGCTTGAATGTTCAAAGTTAAAAGTCACAACATTAAAGTCATTGAACAATGGCGGACTTTTTAATAAGGTGCCCCTACCATCGCCTAATTTATCTTCCATTTTGCATCCTGTCTCTACTTTCAGCTCTCTCTAGCAAGAAAAAGTCCGTCTGATGTTAATTGTTGTCTTATCTCTTCCTCTGTCCCATTCTCTCTTTCAAAACACGGCACAGGCATTCATTCCTAAGGTCAGGAGATTCCATAGCGCTACATTAACCCTTTATTAGCCAAGTGACTATTTTTTTTTAATCACTTTGTTTTATTTAATTTTCGGCATAAAACAAATTTAAAAAAAAAAAAAAAAAAAAAAAAAAATCGTGTTGGTACATGGTAACAATACAACTGATAAAAACTGGTACATACCAAAAGCACAATATTAAATTGAAATTTCTAATTTCAAGGTATTTCATTGAGTGCCCTATAAATTGTTGACTTTAAATGAATAAACATGATTATCACAAAATGAAAACAATAGTAGCTGAAAACTGTGATTTTGATATCAGTCAAAATAATTGGGGTAATTAATTTAGTCATTACTGAGCTGCCACATATTTGCTTCATTTATTATCAGTATAAAGTCTTTTTTTTCTAATAAAATAAGCCAAACAACCATTTCAAGTACATAAATCTCTCTGACATAATTTAACAGACTGTATTTTTCTAACAGTGGCAAGACGTGACAGTCTTGATTCTGAATGTGACTGTGTGCAAACTACCAGGTGATGACAATGCAGCTCATGTTTAAGTGTTTTCTTACATTCACGTGTTTCCACAAATAATGCAAATTCTACAAAGATTTAGGCCTTAAACTGCGTAATTTTCAAGTATTTTGCAAGATTGCTTTGTTTCTGGGAGGTAATAAGTAACTTTTTGGCTTGTATTTTTGCACTTGTTAAGAATTCACTGCTCATGTGACACACTTCCAGGTCATTTTCTGTGTCTGGAAACCTCTCAAACACCTTTTTCTTAGAAGACAAGAACGACAGGAAACACGAGTGGCTGAAACTTATACATTTCTATGTCTCTTCCTTCCTAAACAGCGGAGTCAAAGAGCTGTTTGATTTCTGCACACTTGCTGTCTCACCTTGTAGCTCAGAATGATTCAGTTTGAGCAGAGGGCAGAGACTCAAGGGAGGAGCAGGTTTCATCACTCACTGTCTCCCAAACCATGCATCCCACGGGAGGGTGTGTAATGAAATGGCAGCTCACATCAGCACAGAGGGTCAGAGCACAAGACAGTATCGCAGTAACTTCATAATTCAGACTGAAGCATGTGTTAAGATCATTCCAGCTGGGCCATATTTGAACCCAAGTCTTGTGAGTGGCTCTGGGTCGGATCTAAAATGCTTTCTTTCAGGTGTTTTTTTGCGTTGCAATTACAGGGGCTAGTTTTCCAGTGTGTTACAAAATATGTAGGGATGGATCTGTTATCTTCGGAGAGGTTTTAGAAGCTCATTGCTCATTCTGTGAACTGAAGCAGTTGCAACCGCAGAAAAACCACAAGAGACCAGAAGTAGTGACGCAACACATGCACCAGAGCAAAGCCTGGGAAAGTGTGTCACTGAAAGTGCAGCAATGCATCTTACATCCTCCTTGTGTCTGTTTGTGCTTTGTAATAAAGCATTTGGAAATTTCTGCACAAAATTCTATGGAAGTTTCAGACTTTTTGTGGTGAGAGAGCGATCCCTGCATTTGTACAGGTCACAGTGATTTCTTCCCTTTTATTACTTTTTTTTAAAATTTTTTTATTGCACATTAACGCATACATTTGAATCATTAAAGCCAGAGCAGAATACATTTTTATTGCTAATTGTAATGTTCTTTTGTGAATCAGTGCAGCATTTGACTGCCCTGGCCAAATGCAGACACAAGCTTTGTGTTCTTTCTTTATGTAATTAGCAAGGGGCATGAGCTGGTGTGAAAATGCTAAGAAAGACACTGTAAGAGTTCACAGAGCAGAGCTACGAGGTGTTTTCTTTGGAAGACTCAAATCACTGTGAGTCAACATTGATACTGGCAAGATCTGGAAATACCACAAATCTGGAAAATTGTCTGTTGTTATCTGGGCCAAGTATGCATCCTGAAAGAGAGCAAGTTTTAGGTGTTTTTACAGATGATTGGGCACACTTCTCCAATTCAGCTTCTTCTGTTTACTGCATGACCTTCCTCATTATAGTTCTTTGTAACAAGTGCTCTTGGACATTCAACTGAAGGACCTTCCCACATTCAGACATTTAACTTGGTGTTAACAGTGGATGATGTCTGATTATGGACACGTTTAAGGTCCCCATGCAGTTTCAGTAGTGTGGCGCCTGCAGTAGCTTACTTAAAGCTTTAGTAAACACCAATACATCATGACAGTATTAGTTTTCTTGGCAGGAAGACACACTGGGAAACAAGAAAAGCAATCGGAGAGCGCAAACCTCCACCAAGGGCCACAGTTCGAAAAAATTCCTGGATTCAAACGGGGATCCAGATCACCACCAAAATTAAAATCAGTTCTTTCTTTTTACATTTCCAACAACTCCTGAAAATTTAATGAAAATCCGTCCATAACTTTTTGAGTTTTTTTTTTTGTTAAAGGCCTTGGTGGAGGTTTGCGCTTTCAGAGTGCTTTTCTAGTTCACAGCTTTTTCCACCAACGATTTTCTCTTTCTCGTCTGTTTAGTGGGAGGAGGCAAATAAACCGAAATCCTTCCTGCATTTTCTCAGCCATGAAGAAGCTTACGAAATCAAATGAAAAACTTAAATTCGGCCAGAACGTTTTGATTGGTCAGAGCTTTTACATATTTACAGTAAACTGAGGGGTCTAGTTATATTTCTTATTGTTCATGATTATGGAATGTGCAGACTACTATCAGAAAGAGGAACCACTTCATCCAGAGTAAAAAAGCAAGAGCAAGCTTACCTACCCCAGCTTTACATATTCATTGCAAGGTGAAGTTGTTGGTCACAGGATTAACTCTCTGTGGCTTGCTGGGTAAAAAGTTTTCTCAGCCTGGAGTCATACTAATGTTCACAACTTAACTTTTTGTAAAATGTGAAGTAATAACACAATTTAAGTTACTCCAGTAATTGTCTTACTGGGTTAGGTTCATCCATCCATTTGCTATGTCATTTGTTCCAGTTCAGGGTTGCAGGTGGGGTGTCAGAATTACTTTACACTTAAGGTATGAGGTATGAGGTATGAAACAGCAAAATTAAATAATCATAAAGATCCTTCATTATTCTGACTTTCCATGAAAGATTATATCCGTGCCATTGTGGGAGACCAGCAAAATGTTCACAAATAAAAAAAAAAAGGGGCATCTTTGTGGCTATTTTCGAAGTGTTAAAGTGTCAGAAATGCTGGATTTGGTTCACTGTTGTAACAAATCACCTATATGTTAAAAAATAAACTTCTCTCTCTGTGAAAATCCCATATTCAGATCTTTAACCTGGAATAAGTAATAATTATCTTGTTGATGCATTGAGGTGTAAAAAAAATGTAAAAAAAAAATAAAAACATTCATTCTTCACGTTAACCTCTTTGCTTCTACATGTTAATGTTAGAACCCCTAAAACATTCTTGTGATTTTACACATTTATAGTTTTGCGACATTAATCCCAGGAAATAAACAGGCTTATTGTAAAATTGTGATTATTTCTTTGGCCATAATCGTACCTGTAAAATCAATTACTGATATTCTAAGCTGCTGGGAGCCTATTGCAGCAGTTACAGTTGCGAGAGGCAAAATACACCCTGGACAGGTCGACAATCTCTCATAGTGCCAACACAGAGAGACAATCAAGCGCTTGATCTCAGATTCACTCCTGTAGGCAGAATTTAGATTAACCAATTAATCTAACACATGCATGACTGTGGGAGGAAGTCGGAGTACCCGGAGAAAAGCCATGTATATGGTGGGTTGCAAAGGGATTACTTGGTTATTGGTTAATATCAATTGTGAGAACATAACTGTTTTTAGAGGTGAAATCTTTTTTATTTTTTTTTATTCCCCATCTCATCTTTATTCACCTGACTAAATATTTTTGCAATTTATATGCATGTGTTTTTGGCGTAAAGATAGGGGCAGATATGTCACATGAAAATCATTTTGATTTGGTCTCCTGCCAAGTGCTTGCTTAAAAGTGGTCAAGCAGCGGTATAAAATGTCCTGGAATCACTTGAAAAAAATGGATTGGCACCAAATTAAATAAAAATGAAGTGAAAATCTAATTGCCACATTCATTTACAGTGTCTAATTTCTAATCACATCTCAGTTTCCTTTGACTGAACAAAAGTTTAGTTCAAATTACTATACAAAACATATCTCCATATTTATGTGAAACCTAATGGAAAAGCTCAATGAAAAATGTGTATGTTAGGTTTGTGTGTTTGTGAGAGTGTGCGGTATGTATATCAGTGTGTGAGGGCATGGGTGTGTGTTTGCTTGTGAGAGGCCCAGCGAGTGGGAGAGTCAGGCTCTGCTGGGACTCACAGCTGTTTCATGGTGCTGTTCCAGGAAGAACTGCTGGACTTGTTAGTGTTTACTGGCAGCCACTTTGTGTGTCTGTGTGTATCTTTGCATCGAAGTGTTAGGCTGGGTGTTGGTTCGTTTTAGTTCGGCCACTCAAGCTCACTTTCTCAGCTGCCCTCCTGCTACTCTGTTCTTCCTCTAAATTTCACCACAGCTTTACAAAATGGCTCTGAGCCATGGTGCTATGAGCCCCAACAGCTCCGACAGAGTGATACATCTATTGTACAGCAGATGGTGTCAAGTCAGTTTCAGAAGTTGTATGCAACCACATCAGCTCTTGTCAATATAACAAAGGCAAAGCTTTGTATGCTGTACTTATGACAGGTGAGTATTCAGTGGAAACACTTTAAGCAGATAAACGAGGAGATCCAAATATTACATAACTTACAAATGCTCAGAGGGCTCTTAGACATCCACAATCACATAGTTTTCTATTAGTTTTTGAAAAGTCCTCCTCTATTTTCTACTTTGTTTTGTGTTTCCAGGCTTTATATCAAGATGATTCATTCATGATTTGTTTTTCTTTGTTTGATATTCGCCTGGCAGTATTTTGATCATGTCATCTGGTTCTTCTGTTCCTGCGGTTCTTCCTGGGAAATTAGATCCACATATTTCAGTGAAGGAATCTTTAATATCGATGAAACGGTAATAATGGAAACATTCGTGAGTTATCTTTTGTTAAAATAATAATAAAAAGAAAATGTCGGATTAATCAAAAAAGAGTGTTAAAACATAAGAGAAATGTTAATGCATGACATTCAGATTGCAAAACATTTTAAACATCTTGGTTTTTTTCTCAGATATCTTCACCAAAGATGTTTTTTCTGCATTCTGTTCATCCTTGTTATTTCATGTCTGCCTTTTTCTGTCTTTTGTCTTTTAAACTTTCATTTAACCTTTCTGTTATTCTTTAAAGAGGCTCTATTATGCACATTTTAGTCAAATTTATTTTAATATGCAAGTCCAGAAGGGCAGGAAATAAACAAGCATTTTTCACAAGCTCCTTTATTCATTTTGTATTGATCCTCTCCAATCAGCCTCTGCTAGAAACAAGCGAACAGAGAAAGCTCCGCCCTATGTCCTGCCTGCAGGCCGCGTCTGTTAGGAGTAGTTATACTGAGCTGTGAAGGTGGGTGTGGCTTTCTTCTCGTGAATGTGCACAACCTGGAGAAGATGACCAATCACTGAGTCCCTTCCCCCGGTCTTCACCGAAATTTCGAAGTTAAAAAAACTCTCTAAAACCAATTGTTTTTGTTGCCATGGAAACGTAGAGAGTGCTGGATTTAAACATGAACTTAGTTGATAAAAAAAAAATGGCGCCGCTCATATGTCTGATGAGTATTCAACCCTATAACACTGTAGAAAGCTCAGAAAACTAGAAATAGCATAATAAAGCCCCTTTAACATGATACAGTTGTCATATCTCCAACTGAGCAATGATGCTCTCACACAGAGGTAAAAATGACTAATAAAGCCTTATTAAATTGATCACAGAGTCTATCATTTATTTCAATAATGATTTATGACTTTGACTTGTGATGTATATATAATGAGAAACATCAATATATGGTGTTTAAGTTCAGGTGAATTAATCATGACAGCGTTTGATTTCTGCACTTGTGAATGAAAGTTACACGTAGAACGTGAACAAAAGCTAAACAGATTAAGTTGATACTGATCAGTTTTTTCCAGGCTGTGACTTTTGAGGTTTTTATACAGCACATGTTAATATTGTGATGACGATCAATTTTCTATATAACAAGCAACTTTACTTTGGGTATGGACCATACTTTTTCTTTTTAAATATAGAAATCTTTATTATTGCTTATCTCAAGGGAATGAGACTTGATTAAAAAGAAATAATCCAATTAGCCAGAAGCTTTGTAATTACTCTTGATTATTCGAACAATATTTGCCCCAAAAAGTAATATTTATCAGTCTAAAGATTTGATCTTAGTGGACGGCTGAATCAAATAATAGGCACAGACATTAATATTGTAAACTCAAGCTATTGTTATTTCTGGAAAAATGCATTTGATTGCATTTCGGAACAGTAGAAAAAGATATAGAAAATATCCTCGGCCAAAAATGGATCAATACAGACCTAAAGTAACAGCTCTGGGGTCTACAGTATATTACAATGTTTTTAACTTATTACATGTGTTAGTCCTCATTTTTTCACTAACAGTCACTAAAATCTGACAGTAAACCGTGGCAACGTTGCCTGTTTAGAGCTCTTGGAGCTCACCAAAAGACTCCAATAACACCAAATACAACTGCTAGATTCATCGCCAGTCATTTTTTTTTTATTCAGAGTCCCAGAGGGGTTTGAAAACTCATCGAATATAGTACCAATGTAGCTAAGTTGGTAACACTGTCAGCTGAGGTCTGACGTCAGTCTCTGCATTTCTGTTACATTTTTTTGCAAAATAAAAGCAATATTTGTAAGTTTCGACAAACAACAGTTGAAATTTGCGGGTGTTTCCGTTGAACACTGTTTAGCTCATTAGCCTCAAGTCTAGTAAAATCTCGTTACTCTTGCAAGATTTTATGAAAATTGCAGCTTATACAAGGTAGCAATGTAGCATTATTTTGGGGTTTTCTACTTGCTGCAGAGAATATGCAATGAAATTCCAAAGCTTTTCTCCCTCATTTTCTTTTCTAAAACTCTGAAATTTGTTGTTTGTTCCGCACTGCACCATCTTCGAACTGAACTGGTAATGACTCCTCACGTCGCGTCCAGGGACACATAAATGCAAAAAAGTGTTTCCATTTTACTTTTGCAGTAATTTCTATATGGACACGTCTGAAAAACCACCTCATGAGAGTGTAAAAACTCTTTAGCCATATTTATTTTAATGCAGTTGTTTCAGTTAGGTATTTTCTTAATGCGATATTTAGTTTTTGCACAATTCTAGTTGTAATGGAAATGCACCCGGGATATACAAGGAAACTGTGCCCTGACAAATATCGTTGATTGTTTGGGACACAAATTGAACAAATACCTTTAATGTCATTTTCTTTTAAGAATTAATTTATCATAATCATCACATTAAAGTCCCCCTTATGTTCACCGATGTGCTTTTAAAACCCTTTTTTAAATGGTTTTGCATGAAAATGGTTTTCTGCTGTTTTGTGAGTGTTGCAGCAACGTAGGTTTAATGGAGTTAATCCAGTCCCCCCACAAGTCTGAGATTCTGCGACTATTTCTCAATGCATATGCAGTCGGTGACATACTTTAGATGTAAAATGAAAAACTTCTTTCTTCAAACATGTTCTTTTGCAAGCCAAATTCCACCTACACTATTTCACAGTGACAGAAACTGAGTAAATACTCCACTGAATGTATGTCTACAGGAGAAGGGGTGTATATCTGTCTTGTCACTGTAAGTCCCCTCAGTTACTCCTCGGCCCCTCATGGGTCTTGTCACACGTTGAAAGGCCAGCAGAACAGACTAAACATGGCAGGACTGGCCTTTCTCCTGATAAAGCTCAGAGGTGTCTGGGCCAGGTGCTGATGGACTCTTTTGAGTGTAATATGTGAATGTGTGAGTGTGTGTATTCTCCTCCTGATGATGTGGAGGGCAGCAAGCTATCTAGCAGGACATGATGTCAGTTGGAAGCTGGTGTGTTCAGTCTGACAGAGTTTACCACAGTGTTGGTTCTCAAGGAATGCTGAATGTTTCTCTTCACTTACTGTCCCTATTTGCACTGGGTTTCATGTTCAAAGGAATTTCCCCTGAAAACCCTTTGCGTAATACAAAAACCACAAGACTTGTGTGTAAGTGCTAGTGTGTTTAAATGACCCAGTATATGTAAGCTGTTGGATTCCTGTGCTTTTGGAAGCCCAAATCTGAAATGCTGTATTGAAAACTGATAAAATTATTTCTCTGCTCAGCTTGTTATACAGTTTGAGTTTTTGCCAAGACCAAACTGTAGATAAGATCATTATCTAAATTCTGTAAAAGGTGTGAAGAGTAAGTGTTATTATATATTACAGTGATTTGGAGATTTTTAAGGTGAAAACAGTGTGGTTATCTCTGATTTCCAGGAAAACTAAAAAAAAAAAAAAAAAGAAATTAAGTGATTGAATCTAAATGATCTTTCATAACGTTTAAGTATTTGTAGTCTCTTCTTTGTTGTGTTTGCATGGATGCCTTTCTGTGTGAGAGCTCATATTTCACTCCTTGGAATTAATATCTGTGATCAGCAGCTGAATGCAGCTTAAGCTTGCAGGTAGTGTTTATCATTTCACATCACCCTACAAATGCAGCATTGTAATTAAAAGAAAATTCTTATAGATATTCACATTGGCATTATCTGACAAAGTTTGTTTTTGACAGCCGACAAAAGTAGCAGTAAAATCAATAGGAAGAATTACACAACCTAGTTCCATCTTTAGTATTGTGTCTTCCTCTGCATCAGGCTGTCCTCTGTTGTTGCACATCTCCTGTTAACAGACAGGTTTGTCCACATGAGTTTCTCCAGCAAGGTCCATGCTACAACAAACTGATTTTACTGGTTTAATGTTTCAGAGTAGGGATGAGGTCAAGATTTTCTGCATGTAACTCAGTTAAATATGTATATATTTAATAATGTATATACTACCATTTTCTGGGAAAGAAGAGCCAGACTTGACTCATTTATATGCAAAGTTTGTAGAATGAATGTTAAGTACTTCAGGGACACCACAAATGTCTTTGCCCACATCATCCATCATCAACCAGGATTGAAAGAAGTTGAACAAGTTAAACATCCAGCTTTTGACCAAGGCAGCACCACATTACCAAACTCCCTGCAAATACTAAATGCGAAAAATAAAATCAGACCAACATCAATCTCTCATTTCATCTCAACAGCTATAACCATAGTTTAAACATGACAACAGGGCTTAGATATGTGATAGATTATTAGACAAATGTCATTGTGTCATCTTTACAAAAAAGCTATGGCTCAAAAGATCTTGGTTGAATGTGTTGCCTTTAATTGCTAAATAAGGCTAGCTGGACAGCTGGACATACGCACAAACAGTACTATAGTCCAGGATATACTTGGTTTAATGTGTTATATCCTCTATTTTTCACTTAGTATTGAAGTATACCTACTTCTAAGCCCCCTGTGAGCATGCCATTTAGTTGTATCTGCGAGCCTCGATAACCATTTTTTCCAAAAGGTAATAAAGCCCTGACCCACCCTACTTTGCCTGTTATTGGTCAATAGCTACTCACTGCCTTCACTCATTAGATTAGTTAACTTATATTTGGTATGAGGATTAATGAGTTGCAGAGTTGCCAAGGAAAATATTGCTAAATCAACAAATATACATTTACATATTACTTTGAATTGTTTACCTTTTAAAATACAAGATGAAGCAAGAAATTTAAACTAAAATTAGCTTTTATAAATAAAAACATCCCCACAAAGGTGCATCAACCAGCAACTGAGCAAACCAGTGCTATACTGGTGCAGTTCCATTAACTTATTGTGATGCCAACCGCCTTATGCCCCACTGGGAAGGAGATGCTACCTCTTTGCTCACAACCTAAGATACTGGTGCTGTGTTGAGGTGTATGTCCCCCTCTAGCCCTGAAATCATCAAGACATATTTTTCTTGCTGTAACCAACCAATTGTGATCTAGAAGCATGGAAATTTCAGGTTTTGTTAACAAGTCAGCAGTATGAAAGGCAGAGCTGTGTGACCCTCTCTTTAACACCATTACCACCATTTGACACTCTTTTTGTTCAACTAAGGAACCTATATTGCTAGAAATTAATTACTTTTATCAGCTTAAATAATGTGGAAAGTATTTGAATTGGTATCTGTTGAATTTTCTAAACCTTTGTTTTAAACCTTTTTTTTTAACTATAGAAAAAAGATACTTTACTTTGCTGAAGCTGCTTCTACTTTAAAATTCAATAACTGAATAAAATGATACTCTTGTCAAGGTGTGTAGAGGATGAGGGCCCCAAATGCACACTGAGGAAGAACAACTGAAGACAAGAAAAGGCAATGAATCTAAACTAAGAAGCAGATTTAACCAAATGAAAAACAGTTGTAGCAATCAATGATTTAATGCCAGGTGTGTACCAGGAAGTAATCAGGGCACAACATAGAAGTAGTTCAGGATTAGTAAACTACTGAGTGTCCTACATAAAATCCACAATCTGAAGCTGCACATTGAGTCAGCCTTCATAGTCTCCTGTTGCCTAGCAATAGCAGATGTGATATTAATCTAATTAAAGTGTTCACATTCTTCCATAAAACATGCAAAAATATAAAAAGATAGTAAAAGAATGGACACAGAAATATTTATTTTATTTCTTTTCTTTTACCTGTGGCTCAAAATTGAAGCTATGGTGAAGAGGCAGCCCAAAGCAGCTCTCCTCGGGTTGAGGAGGCACCCTGTTCAGGTAACATTAACTTCAATGAACAAAAAATGCTGGTGAGAACTGGGTAATTAAATTCATTTGTTGTCATTAAGCACCAAGTCAGTAGTACTGCCACCCCAGTTTGTAGTCTTCACTACATGTCAAACGAAGTGCAGGTTTGTAGGGTTTGTTCAACAGAGCTTTTCAAATGGGACAGAGCTTGGCACACCACTATGACATATGTAGCCAATGAATCTGCACTTCAAAGTGCATAGACCCTGAAGTGGGACACTGCTATAAAAAAAAAAAATTGAGTCAGACACCAAAACAAAACTCAAAAATAACCAGGACCAGGAAAAAGCTGATGCAAGAACCCATTAACCATAATAAACCTACATAAAAATTCACAGCTTTATTATGTGACATCACAAGTGTTTCAAGTCCAACAAACACTTTTCCTTCATGCATATAAGCATGATCTGTGCACTTAATAAATTGTAACTCAGCAGTTTGTAACAAAATATACTTGAAACAAAATTACTTTTGTTTCAAAGGCAGAGGAAGATGAGTAACTATTACTAACAACTGAAAAAAATGCAACAAATCAAATCAGAAACTGGATGACTTTACAGAAAAGGAGATGATGATTATTGTTGCTTCTGTACTGCTTTGTTCTATCTTAATATGATGATCTTGCTGAGGTTTCATTGAGTTGATGTCATTTTTAAAGAATGCCACCTTAAAACCTTAAAACATAAAGTAATACTAAGTGCTGGTAAATACTGATACAAGTACACATCCGATAGATATGGAAAATCTCCATTCAGTTCACATATCTACAAACTCCCAAAGAGATTTTTGTTGTTGTTCTACAAAGACCTTCAATTTTGCCAAACAACAACTTTTAAATTTCAGTTCTGATTTTGACATTTTGTTTCAGGCACTGATGTTCTGTATATAGTAAGTAAGACTCTGGCCTCATAAGTCCAAACATCGAAATGTCCATGGACGACACCAAAAACTGTAAAATGTGTCTGCTGAATTAATAACAGGAAGTATAAGTAAAACTGATGTGTGAGAGTGCGCACCTTTGAGAATATGTTTTTGTCCTTCTATTGGAGTGTGAGTGTATCTGTGTGTACATTACTGGAGTTTATGAGGTTGAGATTACACTGAGATAAGAGCAACCAAAATGGCCTCATGCATGAACCCCAGTGAGGGAAGTAAGAGGAAACGGGTCCAGAGGCCATGTTCAGCTGTGTATATATTCTGAGGGAATCTGAAAGTGGCCATGTACCCGTCCTCCCCTGCCTCCCACCACCCACTCCCTTATCGCCCCCGCCTCTCCTTCAGTTTGCTGGCCAGCGCCACTCCAAGCATCTCAGGGCAGATTTCTCCCACAGTTGGGAGTGCTGGGTTGTGTGGCGGCCTGTTTATACTGGAGCGTGGACTTCCTAGTGGCAGCCTGCACCTATCTAAACATCCCCCCGGCTGCTGCTCTGTGTTCCCGGCCTCGCACAGCCTCTACCCCTCTTCCCCCTCCTCCGCTTCCATCACCCACCTCATCCCCACCCGGCTCACTCTGCTCTCTCTCATACCCTCTTTCTGCTTAATCTCTCCATTCACCATCGGGTTTGTTCATTATTTCTACTTCTTGACCTTCTTTTTCTCCTTTATATTTTGTCCTTCTAACTGGAGTCTAGTCTTCCTCGCATGTTTTCTTTATTGCTTTTCTTCTTGTTCATTGGTATTTTGCGTTTATTTTAAAGAATGTCAAGTAGATGAAAAGGAGTTGTAGACGTTAAAAGGAGTGCATGCTAATGAAACACATCCTGCATCTGCCTTTAACATGATAACATGTAGATCACATGATAAATAACCTGTTCACGAATCATTGAAAAGGCATAATACCCTTGTTTGTGCAGTTATTTAAATCAATGGATCCTTGCTATTGTTGAACATATTTTAACCAGTTCTACTTGTAGTTTCAAATCATAACAAAAGTCATCTAATGGTGCATCGCATATTAAGGTCAAGACCGTAAGATATTGTAAAGAGAAACCCAATGATTCCCTTTGACAACCACTTAACTTAAATAGAATACAGAGGAAGAACTCCCTTTTAACAGGAAGAAACCTCCAACTGAACCAGAGGGTGGCCATTTACTTCCACCGCTCGGGGTGAAAGGTGAGGGTGCATCCTCTTTGCTTTAATTATTTTTTATGTGTGTGTTAAACTTGGTTGGAGTTCAACTGTGGGGAATTAAGTAGACATGGGACACTCCTCTGTAAAAACACATAGATCCCACAACTTACAAGGTCACTTATTTACATTTATGTATAGAAAACACAGAGGAATTTATTCATTTTGGTGTACTGTTGCAGTTCATATCAGCTGCTTTAGGAAGCATGGTGGTTGAAGTGTTGTGATAAGACTTTTTTTCTCAAGTGTATGGACAGGGTGTGCAGAATGAATGAATGAGTAAATGTGTCATGGAGCAGTGGTGAGGACCGAGATGCAGACCAGGAGGCAGGATATAGAACCAAGATGTTTTAATTTAAACTTGAAAGGACAAACAGGGGTGATTGAAACAAACATTGAACCAGCAGGTGACAACTGAAACCAAGTGGTATGAACACAACAAAACACAGGTGTAATGGATAAGCTAAATGAACTTAGGTGAACTAACGAAGGGGAAACAAGGCCAGACAGAAAGCACTAGTAAAAATAAAAACTAAACAAGAAACCAGGACTAAGAGTACACACACACACAAAAACTCCACTCCATGAGTCTAAGACAACACAAAAACCTCCACTCCATGACATGAATGCAGTCAAGGGGAAATAAGCCACGTGATTCTTGTTTATTCAACTATTCCCACATGGGAATAACACAATGATTGGATGGGTAAAAAGCTGATCAAGCTGATCTCTGGCATTTTGAATAATTTTTGCAATAATCATTACCAGACAGACAACGACATAGCAGGAAAATAAAAGAGAACGGATCCCAGAGCAAGAATGCAACAAAAAGCCAAATCAGTATGAGAACTGCTTGGAGACTCACATGAAATTATAAATGTGTCTGGAAGCCAAATGGTTTCAACTTAAACAACAATTATTTGACAAATAATATATTTAGCAGAAAATTAGGTATAACATATACACAAAATACACTGTTGTACACTTGCTCATGGGGTGAGAAGAACTGTGTAGCATCGTCCGTAGTGGAACATAAATATGCATGAAATTCCATACCAACCCATCCAGTCTTTGAAAAGATCTGGGTTAAAACCTATTTCCATCACATTTATTTAAATAAATTGGTTTATTTAATTTAAATACAACACGTACCTAGAAAAGCACTTGGAGAGCGCAAACCTCTGCCAAGGGACACGGTTCTTCCAATATTGTTATTTGTTCTCTTCCTATAAAGAAAATTTCAAAGGCCCCCTATTTTTTCATAATTTGGATCATAGTATCCAGAATCATTCCTTTACCTTGATCAGTCTTTAATATATTTTACAACCTGTATTTTCTTTTCCTAAGTGCTCCAACCATTTTTGTTGGCGTTACGTGCACAAATGTTGAAAATGGCCCGATCTAACAATGCTAAAGAATCCTTGAAAAGATTCCTGTATCCAAATGATAATCCAGACCACCACGAATATTCAATCTTTTCTTCCTTTTCACATTTCCAACAACCCCTCAAAATTTCATGAAGATCCGTCCATAGCTTTTTTAATTATCTTATTATTTACACCGGTAAAAACATAACCTCCTTGTATATTACTTATGACTTATTGTAATTACCTCCTATTATTATAATATTATTATAATAATAATAATAATAATAATAATAATAATAATAATAATTATTATTATTATTATTATTATTATTATTATTATTATTATTATTATTATTATTATTAATAATAATAATAATAATAATAATAATAATAATAATAATAATAATAATAATAATAATATTACTTATTTATTACTTATTGGTGGAGGTAATGACACAAAGTCATTCCATGTCAAAATGTGTGCTTTAAGCTGTGACAAACCTGCAGGAACGAGGTTTCTGATACTTTTTCATTTCTAACCACCATTCATGTCAGCTGTTTATCACAGCATCACTTGCTGTTTCACACACCCACGCAGACACACACACACATGTAAGACACATAGCACACCTCCCTTTGTTTGTTTATTTGTATGATAATCAGCTCCTGTATAAAAGAGCAGCAGCAGGATATCTGGTGTAACACAATAGCAGGGTCTGTTCCCCGGGGAGCTCTCTGTTTTGCACTGTAAGGCCACTGGAACATCCACACAGCTTTATCGCTTGTGCCCGAGGAACAGCGCATTCGCTGCGACATTTGCCCTGAGGTGAGCTGCGAATGCTACACCATGGGCTGTTTCATTCCCACCCTCTCCACCTTCTCTAACTACCAAGGCCTTATCTAAGTCATGGTTATACACTGCTGAAGAATGAGCTCTCTCAAGGGGACCCCTCTGCTCATTTTGGCTTGTTTGCTTGATGTTAGTGGTGGTGACTGAATGATTTGTTCTAGAGTACATGAAGTATGCTGGAGAAGCAATGGCTGTGAAGTCTCCAAGGAAATGCATGAAAGTTCATGCTCACCCTAAGCGAAGAATGATTGTGTAAAGAGTAGGTACAGTTGAGAGTGTAAAGTATGGAGGTCCAGCGAGAGTAGGTCCAGAGAAAGCTCCAGTGAAAGCATGCCCTTGCTGACAGATGAATTGCCCTAATTAGAAATCCATAACATCCTGCCACATGGCTGCCTTATCCCCAGCACACTTCCTGCTCTGGGCCAGGCTGACGACAGCCAGCCGTGCTCTTTCCGTCACTCTGAGCGAGGGAACAAATCCATGAACCGTCGCGGCTGTCTCTTCCAGCACAAGTCCCAAGCATGTCTTATCTGTCAGTGCCCCTTTTTCTTGGACAATAAGTAAGCATATGTCAGAGAGTGTGTGTGTTGTATGCAGTTGTGTGTGTCATCCTGGCCCTTTGTGTCTGGGGCTTTGCTCAGCTGGCTGGTTCGCTGTCTCTATCGCTTCCTCTGTTTTTACCACTCTCAATCACACTGCCTTTCTATTCGTCTGCCTCCTCCGCAACACTCAACATCCACCTCTCCTCCACCTCATCCTCCTCCCAGGTGTCTGGATGGGGGACATTAGTTGAAGGAGTCCAGAAACCAGCACAGTGAACACATATGATAACAACAGTTGCAGGCCTTGCTCATCAGAAAGAAGGGTTCCCAGTCTGGCAGAAGCAACAGTGCCAGTTTGTTCGATACAAAGCAGGATCACATCTGCTGTGCACATTAAATAAGACAGAACTAGAAGTCACAAACCACCATAAACATTATGCAAAGCTTAATGGCTCTACTGGATGCTCTGCACTATATCTCTGGCTCATCATGAGATAAACGGTTCCAAGTAAGTTTAATGAGCCTGTAGCTATTCTCAGATGATGAACGGATTTAAGGCAAGTGTTTCTCATAATATGATCTCAATTTGCATGGTTTCACAGGTAAGTGTTGT